>NC_140529.1:38021953-38251953 GCF_057382185.1 Mchenga conophoros
ACTCAATGCCTACCGAACAATGATGCCACAATGTACAGCAGCAGTTCATATTCCACAGAGAAACTACACTGAATGTTTTTTTCCTTTTTTTTGTGAAATGACAGTTTTCAGAGTGAAGGCCTGGACACACCAGAAGGCAGCACGGTAATTTTAGCGTCATGTTTCTCTTCGTGTGTTTGTGAGAACACGGGGCCAGGGGTGGACGGTGTTCCTGCTAAACGAGTTTCACATAATGATGTAAACATTTGTTTAAACTACATTTCCAGCGGTCATTACCCCTCACAAGCACTGATTGCTGCCATTCAGTAAGCTTCCAGAAGTTGGCCAATCATTGAGCTGTTAGGGAGGATGTAGTTTAAAGATGCTGGAGCTAAATGCAAGTAGACTTTATTTCTAGTTTAATGTCCATTCAAACTGATTCAGACGTTTATGTTCTTACATAGAGCTCCTACAGATAATGCTAATAAGTTAGCCAGTCACTAGTCCACTCAATCATAACAGGAAGATGAGAACCCCCAAAATAAACTCTCTCAAAACTACACAAAAACACTGACAGTTCGTTATGTTTTATACTCGGTTTACCACTACGGAAAAGTGTGGATTTGGCTGCATGTGGTCTCTGGCAGTTGATATTGTGAAATTACTTAGAATAGGAACACAATGCCACACCACAACCTTGTTGTGCTTGCTTTGGTTGCTAGCAGGTTGCTCTTCCCACCAGCAGTTTGCATGGAACTTGTCTGCAAACACACGTCAACTACTCACCAAGCGGTAATGAAACTGTGAGAAGTGCGACGCTAACTGGAATCAGAGGCCGTATGGCTTTTCATTTTGGCGATAAAGCACAACTTTTATTTTATACAATCCACCGGCAACCAAAACCACTCCATCTGATCAGAGAGGTCCACATTTTCTTTCAGAAATAAACAGCTAACAGCATGAATCCACCAATCGGCACAATTTTATTGGAATAAATTGATCTCTGGTGTGACCAGGCCTTACAGACGACACAACATGGTCTCTGTTTACATCACGAAAGTGTTTTATTGTGAAAAAGGAGATCATGTTGCCTGAAAGATATTTTCAGTGAACAGTTGATCAACTAAGACTTTTTTTTAATTGTTAAAGTGGAATCAGGAGTAATGCTACGACAGACTGATGATGAGATTTTTGCCAAATTATGTTCTGTGTAGATGTGATTTACTCATTTAGTTTTCTTGTCTTTTTTTGGCGTGGGATTTTTTTGGTACTAACTCTTTATTTTCAGAATGAACTAGCACAACTTTAACAAATTATTCATGTTAGCTTAACTTTTTCCAGAAAAACAGACTGACGTATATGGCTTGTAGAAGTAACGGCTTTCTTTCTTCCTTCCTGTGACTTTGTAGCCGGTAGATATAAAGAAACGCAGCAGAGGACGCATCACAGCTTCGCGGTGTAAAAGTTAAAATAAACACAAAGCAGCCTGAGGCAAAATTCTCCAACAAAGAATCATTAGGAGCTTAAAATGCACAGTTTAAAGAGGCCACGGTGGCTTGTAAATGAATACCTGACCTTCTATGTGCCAAGAACAACACTTGGGACTCGACGGGGCGGCCGTGCGCGTTTTACTGCAATGAGGAAATGTTTTTGTGTTGGTGTGCGATAAAGTTGGGGACTGCTGGACGTGAACAAAAGAGCTCGCTGGATTCAGACTAAACCAAATCACGCTGCATAAGGACGGGGACAGTCTTTAACTGCTGAGATGCAGTAACTGTTCTCTAAACATGTGTGAAAGTGCAATCATTGTACAGTGATATTTGTTATATGTTACAGTCATTTGTTGGAGTCCATTCATGCTGTTTACTTCAGAGAGACCAGGCTCACTGTTTTGTGTATTCGGAGGTGTGAATACACTCGAGGGACTCTCAGTAAAACCAGCTATGGTTGTGTTTTAGCTCGTCTCAATCAAATAACACTTTAAACCACAATAATGGGATCTTACCTCATGATTGGTTCTATGCTGATGTTTAAACGCTCATGTATTCTTCTACCTTTTTGTTTTTATTTTATTTTTCAACTTTTCTTTGACAATAAAAAATGTTTTACTGCATCTCGCCTGTCTACTTGACACATTTCCTCATTTTTAGTCATGAAGGCTCTTTCAGTTTGACTGCCAAAAAAGGCAGTTCACGGTCCTCAGAGGATAAACTCTTCTATCAAAAACCTCCAAGCCTCTCACTCATCCAGTCACACGTAAAGTTAATGTAAAGGCTGAAATGTTTTAAAGGCATTCGTGGTCCCCAGAGGATAATCAAAATGACTTTTGAATCTTTAACTTTTCTCTAGTCCAACCACGAGGTTATCGTCTAAGAAGAACAGCTCCACGGCTCTGGTGGGGATTCCTCTGGCATGTTTAGATATTCGTGGTCCCCAGAGGGTGAATCTTAATGATCTCAACTGTAACAGCTAATCTGTAGCACAGTTATTCTGTAAAGTCTGGAAAGGCATTTGTGGTCCTGGGAGGGTGACTTCCTGCATGCTAACGGTCTGGACTGCTGTGACACTCGAGCTTTAACTCAAATAATTTTGGTGATGCCATGACCACAACTAGACCAAGCTTTCACTCATTTATTAAAATACATCAACTCCTGCTTGTTGGATTGGTACATAACTCATTCAAAGTCCCCCGAGGGTGAATCCTAAGGCTGGTGGTTATGAAACAGGAAGTTTTTCTCTTAAAACAGTCACTCTGGATGGATTGTGATGATAGTTTCTACAGATATTCATAAAAGAGCTTTTTCTTTTTCATCAGCCGGTCTATGACTGTGATGGTCGAGGTATTCAAATGGGAACAGGACAGCCCTGATGTTTTGTCTGGATATTCTTGGTTTCTGCAGGATACATTTGAGTGATTTTCTGATAGCTTTTCACTATGCTGTGTCCTATCGACTCAACAGATCAGTCTGTAAGGAGTAGTGGTTTGTTCCCTGAGGATGAACCCCATCCTTAGCTGTTGGATGGATGTGATGAAGATTCATGCAGAGCTTCGTGCCATTTTCCACGAAGCGCTGCGCATTTGATATTTTCCAAGAGTATTATTTTCTACGATCTACTTTATGGATGCTGAAATATTCGGCTTCTCGATAGTTTGTATTTTATTTTATTTATTATTTCAGCTTTAGTTTTTATTATTTGAAAATATTTCGTTACATTGACAGTTTTAGTATGTTTTTATTCAGTCTGGATATCACAGTATAAACAGAACATTTAAAAGCAGTGGACTAAACCCTCATCAGACAGTAAACAAGTTAACAAATACCAAATCCACAGATATTTCTGCTGTAATTTTATTTTACTGTAGTTTCCAAGATCACTAAAATTATTTTAGTTGGTTTAAATAGATTTTTTAAATCTAGCGTTTATGTTTACATGGGTCCGATTTTGAGCGCCCGAGGATAACCTTAAATGACTTTGGTCCTCTGTTATATTTAAAATCCATCAGCAGCTTTTTTTCTCGGGACTTCATGTTCCCCTCAGGATGAAATATTATAATTTGAGACTTTTCATTGAGATGTATTTTAATTTATGGTGCAGTTTTACCACATTTATTGGCTTATGACCTGAATGAAATGACGATGAGCAAACAGGGTAATCTGAAACAGTCGCCGTGCTGAGCTGCTAATCATCAGCACGTTGTCATTGTGAGCATGCCTCCGGGGCTGTTTCATGGCTACGTGGTATGTCTTGTTTTCTCCTGCTCGCTGTCTGTTTCGGCCCTCACCCCCCTCTGCTTTAGTGCGCCTGGGCGTGAGATTTACGCTGCTCTTTTCCTGCTCGTCTCTTTTGGGGCTCTCGGTGTGTTCAGGCAGTAGATGGGTAATAGTAGCGGGGGGTGGCTGGGTTTCTGTTTCAGGGCTTTGTCTGTGCTCAGTCAAACTCTTGTTCCCCATGAAGCTCAGATCTGTGGTCCCTCATTGGGGCGGTGTGGGGTCTAACGGGGACAAGTGTCCCACGGCCCCATATATCACGGCCTGTCTGCCCCGCTGTAGACCACACCGTCACTCCCTGACCCTGCCGCAGATTAGCTAGGTGGCTCGCGTTCAGAGCATCAGATGAATAGCCGCAGCAATCAAATGCAAATACGTAGAATTTAAGAAGCCTGCGTTCCCCCCCCGGGGTCGTGAACAGACGGGCTCTCTGTGAGCGAGCGTGTCTGTCTGTGGTCACTGATGAGGTAATGACGGCAGAGGGATGAAGGGAAAAGATAAAGTGCTGTAACGCTACACCTCTGCATGATGGACACCCAACACTCCTGTGGAAGAGCAGGATCCTGCATCTTCATGCCCAGCCCCGCAGCCTTTTTCCTGGAAAGGGGAGCTGCTGTCGTCCCCCCCCCCCCAGCCAGAGCTCCATGTAGGCCCCCCGCAGCGCTATTACCTGCTGGACGGAGCTCTCCAGCTGGATCGCAGGGCTCATAATTATAATGCAGCAGGCTGGTTAGATGAGATGCCGTGGTAACCTGATGCAGGTATTATTCTCCGGCCCTGCTGACGGCTGCAGGTAAGAGGAGCCACCTGCTGAAACGCTAACCCTCGCCGCTTCTTCCAACAAGAAACGCTGCAAACTGAAAGTGCTAAACGCCAACACCCGATGTGGCCGGGCTGACGATGCAGCCACTTACAGCAGGCTTCAGCAGAAGAGAGCAGGGTGCCTGCCAAAACCTCAGAGAAAATGAGGTTTTCTAATCATTTAGATTAGAAAACCTCATTTTCATCAACCTCATTAACCTCAGATTAATAGTTCCTTGTATGTGAAGATTGTCCCTTATTTTCTTGTTTTATATGATTGTAAAATATGATCGAAAGCATTTAGTTCTGACACAGCTGACAGGGATGATAATTGGCAGGTTCACAGACCTGACGGTTTCTGAAGCCTCAGGATGCGGATCAGAGGTAAAGCACGGACCGCCTCGTCCTTCCCAAACTAGCAGACTTGAAACCAGCAGCTGACACCATTACGACATTTAAAAAAGCCATCTTGACATGTTTTTGGATGCTTCACATTCAGCGCAGACAACGGTGCAACACAACAATGACACTCGAGTGAGATTTCACGACGAATCACCTGGTCAGCCTGTGACTGTCCGGGTGCTCTGAGCTCAGGTTTAGTCAGTCTCAGCTCTTGTGAGCAGTCAGGATGTCTCCACTCCTGCAAGCTGCACTGCCGAATGAGGGATCTGCAGCTTATCTGCAAGATGTGAAACGGTGGACAGACGAGAAGCGGCGGGGAATACATCTTTTTTCACACAGCTAATGAAAAGCCTGTTGCCGGGGTAACTGCTGGTACCATTGTCATGTAGGACTGGAGGGAGCGGGGATGGGTGACGGTCTGTTCCTGGTGCTATGGAGGCTGTCGGGTTGATTAGGGCTGAGGAGGGATGTTGTGGATGGAGCCCCAGATTTATTGCAGCAGGGTTTTTGTGAAAGTTCACTTACCTCACCAAAGTGAGGCTCCAGAGAACAGACCCCCAAAGTGCAATGGCACAGGAAGAATTCTTCAGCTCCTTTACTTATGTAAAAGTACCAATATATCAGATTAACAACATGCCGTTACAAGGAAAAGTCCTGCTTTAAATCCTGCTTAAAGGAGAGTTTTGGCATGCTTGTTCGCACTCTTTTCTCTTTGTTAAATATCATTTCCACCTTAAGAAGCATCTGCGAGTTCATGGAGGAGTTCATGGAGCAGCATCAGGATCTATGGGTCCCTTTATGAGGTCTCACTAATGAAAATTACACAAATTAAAAAATGAAAAATGTTTTCTCCCCATAACTTTGAAAATACTCACAGTGTGAAGGTAGGACTCCATGCAACTTCAAGACAGTCGCTCCACCTCAAATCCTGCTCCATCATTTGCATGAAGACTATGGTCCAAAATAATTTCCCCCAGGGATCAATAAAGTATTCTGATTCTGATTCTGATTCTGATTGAACAAATATAGTGATTGCTGTCAGATTTTAGCTTCCTTTACCAAATACTTTCTTAGATATATGTTTCTGAAAAATGCTCCTTTGAGCCACTCACAGGCCAGTGTTTTGCGCACTGAAACTCACGTTTGAACATGAATATCTCAAAAACCATTAAAGATAAAAGTCTGTTTTTTTCACTCATCTTTATATCAAAGTAAATCAGCATCTGTAATTTGGGACACATAACACCTCAGGCTAGTAAAAATATTTTAAAAAATGCATCACTTTGCAAAGTAGCATATTTGAGCACACATTAATTTAAAAAAATTCACATTGCAAAAGACAAATAGTGGTAATTTCTGAACAGTATATCATCATATTTCATAATAATGCAAAAATAAAAGACACAATTCTCTTAACTTTAATTTTTTTTGTCACAAAAACAAAGAAAATTGTATTTTTATTCAACTTTCATGTTGGATTGAGTAAATATTACAGTCCGTACCACATAAACAAAAATATCAACAGATCGAACTTTCCAGATTTACACAGAAAATAATTAAATATGTGGACATTTGTAATTTAAAAAATTGTTTGGACAAATACGATGATTTCTATGAAATGGTTGATGTTGAGGGGTCCATCACAATGTAGGTATAAAGGACACCTTTCATGTGCTCTAACTGGATTTGAACAGTGACCCATCTCACATGCTGACATGAGCCTTGAAGATCTGCCCGAGATGCACGTCATTAAATCAACGATCGGAGGCACCAACACTCATTCCTGCCCCTCCACAGTCAACAGGTGACTTACTTACATGCAAACTCCTCATCAGGACGATGGAAGAGTGCCGGTGGCTCAGTAAACACATAGAAAGCATTTTACTGCTGCAGCTTCTCCGTCACCTGATGTGATATTTATTGCTCTCTCTTCCTGCTGTTTGTGTTGCGTTGAAACATGTGAAGACGCGTCTTATCTTACTGTCACAGCAGCGCATGAAAAATCAACACCATAAAATCAAACAGAGTGGCTCTCAGCTTTTAGGGGCTGCTCGTCTGTTTGCTCAGACTATGCTGTGAAAACACCTGTGATCAGGTTTGAAACACCCAAAGAGCACATCAGTCGGCATTTTAAATACAATGCACTGTAAGCTAAATAAACAGCTATAAGGCAGATTTGGTGACATTTACTGTACATCTCCCACTGAACTTTATCTACATATTTACATTCTCTGAGTGTATTTACTGTATATAGCAACCATTTGTAAACAGTAGACACAACTCTTGTTTTTATTTGTACACTATTTATTTCTATGTATTTATTTTATTTTCCTTGATGATGATCATGATGAAGATGGAGCTGGCACAGCTGGCAGCCCTATTCCCTCGGGATGAATAAAGTATTATCAATCAATCAATCAATCAATCAATCAATCAATCAATCAATCAATCAATCCTTGTGCGGACGTAACATGTTAATGTATTGTTTGAGAAAGTTTAAATAAATGAGTTTAATATGAAGCAGCTTAATGACAGGGAGCACATGCTTTTAACATCAGCCATATTTGTTGTGGTTATGATACTCAGATATTCCCGGATGATCTGATATGGTCGTGTTGGTGTTGATCCTGGAACAACATAGTAAATATTAAGATGGCGCTGGAGTGATGGCAGCCTTTCCAAGTAGCTCTATCTAATCTAATCTAATCTAAATGTTGTTCCAGGATAGGGTTGCCAACTCCCTGAAAGATAAATAAGGGACACCTCGTGGCAACCCAGTTGTCTTCACCCTTCCCAGTGTGGTAGCTCTTTCTTTTGTGTGTGAAATTAGTTTTTAAGCATTTGACTTGAATTTGATTTAAGTAGATGCATATTCTTTGTGATATGACCATATGTGAAACAAATGATCATTTAGCCATTTATTTTTAGCTCAAAATGACAACATTAACACAGTAAAACAGGTCTCTTTCTTAAACAGAAGCCTGTCATGCTTAACTTTTGAGAATATAAGTAAATCTTTCTTTAAAAGAACTCTGTCCTGCTTAACTTAAATTAATAGAAAACAATAGAAAGAAAAATATTCTTGTAACTGTGCACATATAGTGCATTTAGTACAATTGGCTTCAGCTGAGGTATTATTTCAGCTTTTCTAAAGCTAATCAGCTGCTCCTGTTTGTAAACCCGCTTGTTCCCATGATTACGCATCATAACTCATCATTATTATTCATCTATGTATTACTTTTATGTATTAGTCATCTATTTGTTGTAATCATCTATTCTTGCAGTTGTTTATTACACAAAATAAATTATATTATTACACTTCTGGCCACATAGCGCTGATATTCATTGCACATGCCCATATTAACCTTAACCAGAGGGTTTAAAAAACAAACCAGTGTTTACATACCATATCTGCTTCTGCCGTGGCCTGGTGGACAAGAAATTGGTTAAGGGTTCCCCGAGCTGTCACGCCCCTCATGTTCTTCTTGTGCCCACCACTAGAAGCATGCCTATGGAAAAAGTGCGCCGGCACACAGTGCAGTGCGCTTTATAGGTGTTATCGTGCACTTTCCCAGCCAGGTGTTTTTCCCAGTCCTCCCTGTACTTTTGCAGCCTTTTTTTCTTTCTCTGAGGGGAACAAACATTGCTGCTCTGATGCTGGGCTCACACTGTGCGGTTTTTGGCCCATTTTGAGACGATTTTTGAGTCGTGCGACCGATTTGGTGATCGGCCCGATTTTGGCCTTCATCGTGCGTCGTGTAGTATACGTGGGGTAACGAGAAGCGATTAACACCTCACGACCAGCTCCCGATCATCAATCGCTCGTGAGGGTGTCACCACAGCCGCTCACACTGCTCACGCGCAAACGTAAACGTTGGTGAAAAAGACGGCGCAGCACGGCTGTGCAGCGTGTGATCTGGACACAAGCGATGGAGGCACAACTTGTAGAACTTTGGAAAGCTCATCCGAGCCTTTTCGATGTGGCATCACAAAATTATCACGACCACAACAACCGTGAAAATAGTTGGATCTACACTGCTGCTTAATCACAGCTGATCATGTTTTTCATTAGCAATTTAGCAAAGTTGATGGTGGTGGTGTGTCTGTGTGAGTGAAAGACAGACAGAGAGAGCGACAGATTTTCTGTTATAACCTTCGTGTTATGGAGGCACAGTGTGAGCACTCAGGTCGCATCAGAGCATCGGGCGGTATAGTGTGAGACCTGCATCGTGACCTACCAACTTCTAACCCCTGCGAGTCAACCGTACAGTTTGAGCAGGAGCTGAATAACGCGACTGAAAAAATCGCAGTGTCTGCCCAGCTTTAGGTGTACTGTCGTCCGAGACTTGCACCGCAGTGTCGGCGTTTGTTTCCCTGTTGGCCATGCTTCTTGTTGTGGTCATCTGTTGTCTTCCGGTATTTTCTCCGTAAGCGACCTTTCCTCGACCAATGAGATGAGCGGTAATCTGAATTGTCATACTCGTCATAAGTGTGCTGTCAGCTCATTGGTCACAAAGCAGGAGAGGGGCTGGGAATTATGTTTTCAAACAAAGCGTTAATTCCATAAACATTTATAGACTACTTTTGATTCTCACTGTATTACGGGACAAAGTGCGTCCCTTATTAGCTCAATACGGGACGTGTGCTTTTGTTTCTAAATACGGGACGATTCCGTTTTTTAAGGGACGGTTGGCAACCCTATTCCAGGATCAACATTGCAAGTGACCAATCACGTTGTTGTGACGTTATTCTTTGGCGCGCCAAGCCATTCATTCATTTATGAAATTCCAATGTTGCAAGGACAATATCAGTTCTGCTCAGCGTTTATTAAAGGGTCAGGGTCCGTTGATCGGCGGACAGAGGCGCTTTCTCGCAGCTTAAGTACAGTTTTTTGTTTTACGGCGTTTTTTCCCGAAGTCGCAAAAGTATGACGTCACAACATTCTGATTGGCCACTTGCAATGTTGATCCTGCAACAACATTTACTATGTTGATCTGGGAACAACACCAACACGACGATATCAGATCGTGCGATATTCCCAGAGGTTGTCCTGTCATGCTGAAGCTTTGAAGCAGGGCTGAAATCTCCTCTGTACACACACACACACACACACACACACACACACACGTGCTGCAATAAAGTGTGTGTAATTATTTTACGTTAGAAAGTACAATTTCTCCTTGCGATTTCAAAAAAAACAAAAAATAATTCACAAAATTAATGCAGGATCTACAGAAAATGAAAGAGCGATGATGTAATCGCCCAGAGTGATCTGTAATCTGGTGCCGTTGATTATGGGCCTGATAAGTTACCCTGTGTCTACACGGCCACCCTGTAGCCTCAGGAGAAAGCAGGAGTGTGTGCTGAGCTCGTCGGAGCGCCGTGTTTTTCCTCTAGAAGCTTCTGAGCTCTCTGCGGAGTTGTACTGGTCACTCCACAAACAGCTGTGTCATGTTGGTCTTCTGCTGCCTCATTCTTTCCTCTGAAGCCGCGACAAAAGGACGTCTCCCAGCCCGGCACCATGAATGGAGAGGCCCTCCCACTGTTTCCCTGCCCTTTGTCTCCTTGTTGTTACACAGAGAGTGTGTTGCTCACTGAGGCTGTGATGGATGTCGGATTACCCCTCAGACTGTGTCTTCCTGACAAAGAACACACACACACACACACACACACACACACACACACACACACACACACACACACAGTGTTCCTGAAGATCCTGCACACAATGACCTACAAATCTTTGCCCTGACCTCCACACCCTGAACTCGTCACATGCATATGGCACCAGCACAAATGTTGATTTTAATCCATCACTGAGCTCATATTTAATTTAACGACTCATACCATGAAACACCAGCGAGACTGAAACCAGAGTTTTGTGGAACCTGTTCAAACAGATGCTGTTTTTTCAGGACGACTTACAGTTGTTGCCCGTTTCTTGAACACTATAAAGCCATGCTTAGACTAAAGTAACACAACTTGAAGCTTGTGTCACCAGACCGCAAACACATGTACTCATACCTTAAACAAAAGCGCTGCTTTGCACCCTAGTTGCAATTATGCAACACACATGGTCCTGCATGCTACACTCTATTTCATACATAAGACACTTCGTTCACAAAATGAAATGTCAGGGTGCCATTTGGAAAACACATGTATCCAAAATACAAAACACATCGGGTAATTGCAACCACTCAATACACACCTGAAGGCACTTACTTGCAAAACTGAACACCAATTAGCCAACTACAAAAAGCCCTCAGTTTAGCCAATTCAAGAACTTTGCAAGCATGGATGGAGGGAGAGGAAGAGGAGGAGGAGGAGGTGGTCGAAGAGGCCATGCACGGACCCATATTTCTGATGATATAAGAGCAACTTTGGTGGACCATGTCATCAACCACGGCCTGACTATGAGGGAAGCTGGGCAGAGAGTCCACCCACATCTAAGCCGCTTCACAGTGGCATCTGTAATACGAACATTCAGACTAGAAAGCAGGTCTGTCTTCACCTCTCTGCCTTCTACTCTACTCAGATGGTTTCATAGCACTGTTCTACAGTATATCATCATATCAAGTGTGCAGCGTACTGCAGGGTGCTAATGCTGCTTTTGCAGCCAAAGTGGTGGTTTCTGTGAAACATAGCATGATTACTTATATTGAAGTACAGTGTTGTACAGTGGATGATACAGTATATACAGTAAAGTACTGTAAGAAAATAAGCAAAGCCATGACAATATGTGGTTGTATTTCTCTAGAATGACTCGAAGACCTTCTGGGGGAGGACGCCAACGCCTGTTCACACAACAGCAGGAACTCGCCGTCGTGGACCTAGTGAGGGCAGACAATGCTATCCGTCTCCACCAGCTACGAAAGCAAATACTTGCAGACAGGCGAGTGTTCAACAACATAAACCATGTGAGCATCACCACCATCAGACGCATCTTGGGAAAACTCAGCATCACCATGAAGCAGCTCTACAGAGTCCCATTTGAGAGGACCAGTGACGGGGTCAAAGGACTTCGAGCTGAATATGTACGGGTACGTGTAACTGTCCCTTACATTTACAATAGAGTATTGGTGAAATCCAGCAGCAGCTGAATATGTACCATATCAGTACCACATGGATCCATCCTGAGAGCTACACAGGTACCTGTGTGATGGGTGAGGGTTCTGTATGTGTAGCACTGTAGTACAGTAATATGTTCTCTTTGTTTTACAGAGAATCTCGGCCATGGATGGAGCTGCACAGCCTCATGAATACATTTTCATTGATGAAGCTGGATTCGACCTGTGCAAAACAAGACGACGGGGTCGTAATGTAACTGGCCAAAGGGCAATTGTGCACGTCCCAGGGCAGCGCGGGGGAAACATCACATTATGTGCCGCCATAAGCCTTCGAGGGCTTCTGCATCATCATGCAATACTAGGTCCATACAATAGGCAACACATACTCACATTTCTAGATGCTCTCCATGATATAGTTGTACAGAACAGACCAGATCAGCCCAGGTTTGTGGTGATATGGGATCATGTCAGTTTCCATCGGGCTGCTCTGGTCCAGGCCTGGTTCTCCAACCACAATCAATTTGAAGTGGTGTACTTGCCCCCTTACTCACCATTTTTAAACCCTATAGAGGATTTTTTTCGGCTTGGAGATGGCGAGTATATGACCGCCAACCACATGCCCGCATGCCTCTTCTGCAGGCAATGGAACAGGCCTGCGGCGACATTCAGGTGACAGCAATCCATGGATGGTTTCGACATGCAAGAGGATATTTTCCCCGGTGCCCAGCGGGAGAGGACACTGCTTGCGATGTTGATGAGGTCCTGTGGCCAGACCCCAACAGACGGCGGGATCCATGAGCCCACGTATGCACAATTGTCATAATGTTTTGTGTGTACAGTATAGTGTTTTTTCTATTACTGTATTATGTTTTTTTTGCTTGATCTGAATTCATGGTGCTGCAGTGGACAATACTGAGTAGGCCTATTTGCTTTTTTGGTTGTTTGTGTCTCCTGAAAATATGCCTTCTGCATAAACAATGGAAATCAAAGACTGCAGTGTTTTATATGAAGTAGACTAGTGTGTCCCCTGATCTGTAAGTGTTTGCATGTGATGCAGGTATGTGTCATTTTGTCAACAGAGTTACATTTTGTCAAAGGAATGTTAGGTTTCGACAGCGGAGTTTCAGTTTGGCACAGATGTGAACGGTATATTTCCCAGTGTTGTGTCATGTTTACTTGTGTTTAGAGTTTTGGCACAATGAGCGAAGTTTTGCAAAACGTGTTCAAGCAACGGACAAAAACTGTAAAATAATATCAGCTTTTCTGAACTTACACCTGACTCACTGAACATGGAGCTCAGGGGGGTCAGTAGAGCCGGCCTGACCGTCCATCTGAGCAGTGGAGCGATTCACTCATAGCTTTACACATAAAAAGGTGCCAAAGATAAAAAGTCTCTTTGATTTTGTTATGAGAGAAATTCTAATCTTTTGTCTGTTATTTAGTTTGTAAACCCTACAATAAGTTACTAATTGATATCACCAACACACAGTTACATTTGAGCTGCAGACAATCAGGGGGCCCACGTTGACCCCCGCCCACCGCTGTGTGCATCAGAACTGGAGCACAAAGCAGTGGAAGAAGGTGCCCTGATCCGATGACATCACGAGGACCAGGTGCACGCTCACCTGGAAAACACCCAAAGGATCAGTTTCTAACATCTGGGTGCAGATACCTCGCGGTGGCGTCCATGCCCCGATGGGTCAGGGGGACCAACGCAATATCAGACATGTGGTTGCTGTACGTTTATCTTTAGTGTGCAGTTTCATTCAAACTGTCTCGCACTTTGTAACCATGTGTTTTGAAAAGTGATAAAAAAACATAAAGTTATTATTATAAAAGCACGGTGGGTGTCAGGTTGTGCAGCATCCTCAGAGGCCGTGGAGATGTGGACTGCTGGATGGATGGATGGATGGAGTTTCTCTTATCTAACTTCCTGTCATTGTTGTCTTCGAGGGCTCCGCAGCGTTCTGCTGTCCAGGTAACATAAAGGTTGGTGACTCATTGCAGTGACAGGACAATGCTCTCTAAATACCCGAGTCAGTTACCAAACATACTCTCGGCTTACATGACATTTCACACCAGCCACGAGCATTGTTTCCTTCACTTGCAGCAGGTCGTCATCTCATGCGACGATGGTCCAAAAACTGCAAGTGTTAAGCTGCTCACAGGTTCACCGGTTCCTGCACAAACAGCAGAAGTCTGGAGACATGGAAACAGTTTGGTTTTATGGCGTTGGTAACGCACACAGATGAGCTGGACACTGATACTGAGGGAAGATGTGCAGGAGGAAGATGTGCAGGAGGAAGGGTCACCTGATACCTGTGTGGAAATGTCCGGAGCCAGAGGGGAGGTGGAGGCGGCGGGGACGGACTGAAAAACAAACATAAACAGAGCCGGGCGGGGGGGGGAGCGGCGTTCTTGGCGGCTACAGTTTGACCTTGGCCGGGCATGCCCGGGCCTGCCTCTCAATGCTGGGAGGGAGCCTCACTAAAGCCAGCTGCAGGACTTGGACGGCCTCAATGAGAGCAGGAAATACCACCCCGGGCAAACAAGGGCGTAGCACCCTCCCTCCACCTCGCTCCGTCTTTTAATGACGCCTTTCTTTTTCCATTTCTCAGCAGTCATCGAGCTTGGCACGCTGCACAAGCACCACAGATGCTCTTCTCTCGTTCCCGCTCCTCACTCGCTGCTTTCCAATCTTTAATTTGATTTCTTTATTTCTTTGTTCGCCTCACAGCAGAGGGAAAGCTTTCAAACGCTGCTGCTTTGCATATCTTAGACTCTGCCCTCAATAGGTGAGCTGCCGAGGCGACGACACCCCGGTCAGCCTCGGACCCCCTCGCTGCTCACACAGTCGGGGTTTACTGCACCGGTCTGAAGTCCGTCCATTCCCCCCCAGCAAAGAGGCTTCTCTGGATGCATCACAGGCTGAGTTGATGAGAGTGGACGTGGGACAGAGCGAGAAGCCGGCCCTCCACGGCGTTTCCCAAACAGCTCACAGTCGGATGTTTCTGGCAGCGCTCTTTAGCATCCAGCTCTTTATCCCGATGCTATCAGTCGGACCTTTTTAAAGGGAGCTGGCCGATCTTGGATTTCACACAGCAGTGAGCTTCATCACCGTCCTGTGAAACCGAAGAAAGGTCTGGCTCCGTTTGCAGGCCTGCAGCCTTTCAAAGATCCTTTCACACACCAGGCTTGGTGTCTGATGCAGCATCCCCAACACGTTTACACCTGATCTCGTTTTTACAATGAATTCATTCGTGTTTCTTCACGTACTCAGTTAATGAAGCAATGAAGCACTGGTAGCTGCCACATAGCACCGTTTTGTGCTGGATGTGGCTCGTCGGCCTTTAATGAACTGAACGAGGAAACGGGCCAGTGTTGGCCAGTGCTTCACTTTTATTTAGAGTAATTGATCGCCAACAGGATAAAGATGGCCCCGCCCCTCCCCGTGCATGGCTCTGTTGGAGGTTTCTTCCTGTTAAAACAGAGTTTTTCTGTCCTACTGTCGCCCGTTCTTGCTAACAGGGGGATTTGGCACTATAAAATAAAACTGAACTGAATCAAATTGAGAATATGATGAGGTTAAATTCGTGCAGAGCCCTCTGTGGTGAAACGCTGACTGATGCAGATCATTGGATGAAGCTGGCCTTTCGAGACATTTTTAGAATATGTTTTTGAAGTTATGAAGAAGAAGGACCGACACTGTCCAACGTCACTGTTCAAAGCTCTACGAGACACAGACACCCACTGGACACCTTGCTAGAATCCGACCTCCTGCTGAAAACATTTCCTCAGAGATTTTGGTCCATGGTGACATCATCACACAGCTGCTGCAGATGTGTCGTCTGCATCCACGATGAGACTCTCCCGTTCCATCTTAAAGGTGCTCTGTTAGACTGAGATCTGAGTACTGTGAACTCATCGTCATGTTTCAGAAACCAGTTTGAGATGATGACAAAGACCCTGCCCGTCACTGTGACTTGATTAACAGCCTAAATTGATCTGAGGTCAGAAAAAGTTATGCTGACCTCACAGTTGGGAAGCAAAAACATCCAGTTTTCCTTTAACTTAGCTGTGGACTTTTTCTTCCTCCTTTCCCGGATCTTCCCAAAATTAAGCCACAAGCGACATTTAGTTCCAGGTTTGGTTTAATATGTGATCTAATAACGTCTGCGGTCCTGGAATGATTGACTCGAGGAAAGCTAAACTGACAGTTCAGCTCCTATACAGTTTCACTGCAGGCCTCCGCCAGCCTGCAGCCAATCAGGAGGGAGTTACGGCCTCCCCTTCAAATCTGTTCAGCATGTATCTGCACGTCCGCTGCCGCCTGCCCGTTATCGTGATGTTAAAGTCGCCTTTACAGCTGGGTGAGCTGAGGAGGGGGGCGGGCTGCTGTGTTTGTGTGGGGTGATCTTTACACCCCCCGCCGGGGATCAGACAAACACTTATTAACTGAGAGGAATGCAAACAGACGCAGGACAGCAGCACGGAGGGCCGGGGGGAGTAAAAGGGGAAAGGGAGAGTGAAGACTCCTCCTCCTCCTCCCACATTTACTCCTTGTAAACCACCTGCTGATCAGGAGAAGCCTCCAGAGTTTTCCAGAGGAATGCAGTTTCAGTGAAAGACGAGACAAACAAGTATTCAGGCCTTTAAAAAGTCTGAATATTCAAACTGATGCTGTTCCAACATTAAATACCCCTAAAATCTTACTCCAGGCATCCGTCGGTCTAAAAACAAGACCAAGTAATCTGTTAGTGAATGAATTTACCTGAAAACAGCTGCAGAAATATAGAACAGTATATTCTTACACCTGCATAAAAGTGTGATGGTGTGTTTATTTCACACAAATCCTGAATTAAGAAACTGATCTGGAACTCCAAATGAACAATCTGAAAAGAAAAGATCTGAAAACACTGAAATAATTTAAATAACTTGTGATTTCAGTTTGATGCAAACTTCTAAATATAATAAGAAGAAAATCTGATTATTACAGACAAAGCAAATAAAGTAATTTAAAGAAGGAACATAAAATTCCTGCCTACTTCCTCCTTTGAAGCTTTGAATCTACATATTTGCTGACACCAGGTTGGATTTTTGGATCCAGAAATGACCAAAAATCCTTGAACTTCACTCACAAACCTGGAGCTCAGCTTTGTTTGTCTGTTGCTACAGTAACCTCACATAGTATTGGTCACATGATGCCATTGTGGCTCCAACAGCACAAACACGGTCCAGAGGTCCAGTTCAGGTGAAGCTAGCAGCTACAGCCACCTGTCAGTCACAGAGGCCACGCCCCTGATGATGCAAACAGTTTGTGTATCAGGCTGTAAACATGTTTAGTTCTGCTGTAAAGTTTTAACATGGGAGTCTATGGGGACTGACTCACTGCTGCCTCTGCTGGACATCAGAGGAACTGCAGGCTCATTGTTAAGCCTCTGAGGTTGCTGCCTCTGATCGTCCCGTAATAATAATCATAATATTACAGTTTAAAGCACCGAAGCAACCGGTTGAAGCACAGTGAGACTCAGAGATCATTGAAAGCAGCGCTGAATCGTCCGCAAACACACGTTGAGGGTTGTTGGGAAAAGTTAGAATCCATTAGCAAACAAAGATACGACACCTGACGTCCCGAGCGCCTCTCGCGCAGTCAGATCCTCCGGCACTGACCTGCTAAAGCTGTGGTCATTAGTTCTCCTTCAGCAGCCACCCTGACCCACGACGTCCAGATGTTTACGAAGCTCTGGACCAGCCGGTCAGGATTTCACATTTTCTGATGGACAAAGTTCAATGATGTGAAGATGAGTTTTTATCAGCCTCGCTCAGTTTTTCACCCACAGATTAATAAACACGTTGGAGTATGTTAGTCTTGATTTTTCACACAGAACAGATTCAACAGATTCCTCATTAAATATCAGAATCAGAATACTTTATTGATCCCTGGGGGAAATTATTTTTTGTTACAGTGCTCCATTATAAACCAACATTAAGACAAGACAGACAATACGCTAACTAAGAATAGTACAATATATACATATATATACATACATACATACATAAGTCACTCATAAATAAATAGTTGGAAAAGAAACATGTGTAGTTGTAGCAGCAAACAGTGTGTTAAGTGGATGCGTTGTACAGGGAGCCACAGGCAGGAATGATTTCCTGTGTCGTTCAGTGGTGCATCATGGGTAATCTCAGTCTCTCACTGAACGAGCTCCTGTGACTGACCAACATGTCATGGAGTGGGTGGGAGGTGTTATCCAACATTGTCTTTATCTTGGACAGCATCCGCCTCTCCGACACCACCTTGAGGGAGTCCAGCTCCATCCCCACAACATTGCTGGCCTTACAGATCAGTTTATTAAGTCTGTTGGCATCTGCGACCCTCAGCCTGCTCCCCCAGCATGCAACAGCATAGAGGATCGCACTGGCCACCACAGACTCATAGAAAATCCTCAGCATTTTCTGGCAGATGTTGAAGGACCTCAGTCGCCTCAAAAAATAGAGACGACTCTGGCCCTTCCTGTAAAGTGCTGTGGTGTTTTTAGCCCAGTCCAGTTTATTGTCAATGTGTACTCCAAGGTATTTATAGTCCTCCACAATGTCAACACTGACCCCCTGGATTGAAACAGGGGTCAAGTGTTTCCTGGTCTTCCTGAAGTCCACGATCAATATGACAGAAATATGACAGATGTTCAACGTCCTCTCAGACTTTTGGACCTTTAGTGTGTTTTTATTGTGTTACTGTGAATCACATCAGAGGAGGACGGCGCAAAGAAACGTCACAGAGACGTTTTACTGCTTACGAATAATCTCACGTTCATCTTTGTGTACTTTTAGTCATAATTGAATCAACTGTGTTTTCCCCACGTTATTCTAAACTTCTCTGTGGATATAAAAGAAATATGAGGAGAAGAAGAAAGTATGAAGTTATTTAAAACTGTGTTTGGAAACTTTCACAGTAATTTGTGTTGTAGCCTGAGCTGTGTTTGCACTCGGACTAAACGTTGGTTCCTCATCTTTTAGTTCCCATCTTCTGCTGCGCCGTCCTTTGTTCTGCTCCTTTGCTCCACGTGAGCAGCGCCGCTGACCTTTCGCCGTGACCTTGCTTGGCACTCTTTCCGCCCCTCTGTGTTTTAGTCACTCGGCGTCCTCGGGGCGTGTTTTGCAAGTCAACAATTCACATAAAGCAGGACACAAATGGCCGATTTTCTTCAGTTCCTTAAAAACCAGAGGATTAAGGAATCAGGGATGCTGAAAGGCCGCCACACAGCCCTCGGACTCGGGAGTTAAGCGGCTGTGAATGAGATGTGGCGACTCCAAAACAAAAGCTACTGTGTCACTCAGACGGGAACGCTGACGTCACGGCTCACAAAAGACGGAGGCTGTAAAACACCACCTCCGAGGGCTTCTTCTGGGCTTTTTTTTCTCTGTTTGAGCCAATCAAATATCCACGAGCGCTGCTGCCAAGTCCTCTCTCCAAGCAAACAGAGCCGAGAGCACGGCTACATTTTGATCCATATTGGTGGTAAAATATAGGCTCTCTGTCTCCTCGTGGGTGGCCCGGTTTGGCCAGAGGACACAGGCCTGCAGATTCTCGTAGTGGTCTCCATGGGGATGAGCAGGACGTGGGGAGGTATCTGGCTTACTGGAAACGTGGTTTATTGTTGACTTTCAGGAATGAGGAGGGGGCCGCTGCTCTGACGGCGGGGGTGGCACATCCCGGTGGAGTGAACGCTCACACAGTCAGGCCTCACTTAGACTCTGGACGGGTTTCTGTGGACAGATGTGGCCCAAACACCAGCACACACCAAACATCTGCAAAGTGGATGTGACGCTGAGCCACATGCAGACTGTATATAAAAGATGGATGCAGGTTTTTAGTGAGTCTCATTCTGCTCTCAGGTGTTTGCTTTGTCAGCCGCTCGCTGTCATGTTTGTATTTTCAGTGTCACACTGAGCTCATCCGTCAGTCCTGTTTCTTCTGTGCTGCTGAATTAATTTTAACTCAGAGCATTGTTGCAAAATCGTCCCTCTCGTTTCAGTCCATGAATGAAACGAAGGATCGCGCTAACATGTTAAAACCTGCAGAATTTCACAGCTTTTGAGTAAAAAGCAGAAAAAGGATCCTGAGAAAGCAGATGAGTCAAATCTGTCATTTTTCACCCTTCAACACCAACCGTCATCCGTCCACTTCCTGACTGAGCAGGTTTTCCATGTATGGATTCTTCTTTTCCTCCACGATGCTGTGGGAATATCCCAGTATGACACCGCTGGGATTCATTGAGCTCGGATTGCAAAGGAGTGGGTCAGAGAGCGTGGATCGGTCACGACATAGTTCAGCCTTTCACCTTGTGAGAACCTCTGGGATGACATGATGTCATGGTTAACGTGTTTGGAGTGTGTATGAGTGGGTGTGAAAGGTTTCACAGTGTGAGTGTGTTGAGGTGTGGGTTTGTAGGGTGTGTATGTATATGTGGTAGACATGTGTTCATGCAGCTTTTATAAACAAACACACAAACATCCTGACAGTCCTTCTGAGTTAAAGGCAATAAAAATGTACAACATAAGAGACGCTTTTAAATATTTTACTTTTGGTTGTGACACAGTGACGTCAGAGGAAGAGCAGCTCACAGAGCCGACGCCGAGGAGCTACACGCTGTGTCCCAGCGCCCTCTGCTGGGCATGTCAGGAAGTGACGTAAAGCTATTTCTTTTGTAACCTGCAGTCAGCGGGTGTTGTGTTGGGCTTGTATTCAAATAAAGACACGATCTTTATAACTCAGTGCTCTCAGTATAATCGATCCACTGCAGTTCTGTAAAAATACATTTCTGCTGCCCTCTTTGGCCACATCTGTGCTGGAAAACTGATTTTTAACGTCACTGAATTATTTTCTCAATAAATTAAATTTTATTCGATTTTTAATTTATTTTGTATTTTTATTTTATGAAGAAGCCACGTTGCAAACACTGCGTACGGAATCCAGCCCGAAAGTTGTTCCTGCATCAAAATGACGTGAATTCATTTACAGCGGACAAAACTCTTTACGACACTTAAACCGAGCCAGCCTCTGGCGCCGGCGATGTGTACCTAATAAAGTGTCGGAAGACTGTGAGCAGTAAATATTTTTGCAGCCGTTTTTTCCTGCAGTCATTAAAGGAAACATGGCTCCACTGTTCCTGTTAAACGTCTGAGAATAAACGCGCTTTGTCACCTCCAACATTTACAGATATTTTAAACGAACTGAAGCTTTTCGTGACGTGAAACTTGTTTTTCTGTGCTGATCGTGGAAAACTTTGGCATGTGTCAGCAAACCGCAGCTGCTCTCGTCCTGTTTTGATCAGCTGACCTGCCTCGGTCACATGACTCGGTCCTCTTCCTCTGCTCGGCTCCTCTGAGCACCAGCGCGATCACACACCTTAAAGCGCCGCTGGATCACAGCTGCAGGGCAGGTGGAGGCACCGCGGGTGGAGGCGCCGCAGAACTCCGTGTGAAAAACGCAGTTTTAGGTTTCGGCTCTGTGGCGGCTGGAAGAGATCAGCCTGTGTTCAAACAAGAGTCCCACTGAGGGTTTGACGGAGGCCGAGACGGAGGCGTGTTTCTGGGGTTTCACCACTTTGTGTGTCACGGTAGGTAAAGAGGAGAAAAGTGAGGACGAGTTAAATTTTAAATACATTTAAAAGCAGAGTCGGGGTAGAGTCATGGAGCTGACTACAGACAGGCAGATAAGAATAGTTTGGCTTATCTCAGGATGTTTCACAGAGACCATAAACAAGATCAGAGGTCAAAGTCAGCGGCTGCACCCACAGCAATAAGATCAGACCCTCATTACACCCTGCAGCTGCGCCTCACCTCACCTGCATGTTACAAACTTCTGCTTCTGCTTTGGTTTTCCATCGCAAGCTTGAAGCACGTCCTGCTCCTAATTCCTGTCATGCTGGACTCAACTAGGGCAGCTTTGCATGATTCACAGTTCATAATAATCCTCCTTTAGCTGGTTACTTTTTGTGAACTGTAAAGTTTGCTTCTCCACCTGAGATGCCTGTGTCAGGGGAAAACTGATAAACCGGAATAAGTGTGCTCGCACTGTAAGAAGCTGTGGTCGTGTTTAACATGAACATCGAAAGATTTGTGACAGAAAACGGTTTGATTTGTTCTGCTGTGTTTCCCAGTCGTCTGTGGCTGAGCGGGCGGTGTTTGCGGTGTCCGCCTCACCTGCTGAGAGGACACAACAACCAAAAGCATGCCGTCCAACAAATCGGTGTCAGACGCTCCCATCACTCAGTTCATCAACTGCAGGATCCTGAGGGACAACGAGCTGCAGAGGTACGACACACAAAACAACACTGCAAAGAGAGCCGGTCTGAGCCAGGAAACCCAGCTTCAACTATTCTGCTGAGACGAGCGCTCAGAGCTCCTGACAGCAGTATACTCAGAGCGCCGGGTCGCAGCTCGTGGGAGTGTTTGGGGTTTTGAGCCTTTGCAGCTCAGATAAATTCAAACTTGTGCGTCCAGTTTTGATTTGATGAAGTCATTAATGATGTATGCTGTACCATGGACCAGGATGTCGTGACTGTGGTGTGTGTGTGTGTGTGTGTGTGTGTGTGTGTGTGTGTGTGTGTGCGCGCGCGCGCGCGCGCAGAGAGGACCTGTGGGTGCGTGAGGGGAGGATTTTAGACCCAGAGAAGCTGTTCTTCGATGAGCAGGGATACGCTGACAAACGTGTGGACTGTGGGGGCAGCATCATCGCGCCGGGCTTTATAGACGTCCAGATCAACGGTACACACACACCCACAGACACACACCTTTGCATGTGTTTCAGAAGCTGCGCTGCTGCAGTAACTTTGATACCTGGTCAGACGACGTGCTGGAACAAAGATGACAGAACTGCACAGCTTCAAACTCTTCTTAATGTTCAGTCTCTGGAGTTGAAGGTGGTGTCAGTGGCATCTGAGCTGACGCTGCAGTTTTTCAGAGTCATAGAGAGCATTGTTGCTGCTGAGGGGGCGGGGCTAGTTTACCCAGAGGGGAGTAACGGCTCGTCTTCCTGCTGCAGGAGGTTACGGCATCGACTTCTCGCAGGCGTCTGAGGACGTCAGCGATGGAGTTTCGTTTGTGGCCAAAAAGATCCTCGAGCACGGCGTGACGTCCTTCTGCCCGACTCTGGTCACCTCCCCTCCCGAAGTTTACCACAAGGTCACTGCTTCATTTTTATCAGTTCAAGTTTAGACGCGCTCGCGTGTTCAGGGGTTCCTAGTCTCTCCTTCAAAGTCATCTTCTGGAGCATCTCTGGACAGCTTCTTCCAGGCCAGCTTCTGCTTTCAGTTCCTTCACTGGAAGGTTCTGCTGCACCGCCTCCACCCGCCATCTAAAACCAAACCTGGAAACAACCAGGACGGAGCAGGGAGAGCACTGAGAGTTAAACTAAAACTGGAGATCAGGGTTGGAGGCAGCAGCACTGGAAGGTTCAGAGGTGCATCTGAAGCTGATGAAGTGAAGGCAGGTGTGAGTCGTGCATCTCCCTGAACACGCTGAGCATTTACACGTCGGGGCGCTAACGATCGGTGACGTGAAGCTTCTACGTGTAAAATCACAGCATCATCAAAATGTGTGTTCCAGGTTCTGCCTCAGGTCAAAGTTCATGATGGAGGACCACATGGAGCTGGAGTTCTCGGTGAGGTTTTACAGATGCTGTTGGTGAATGTTTGTTGTGTTCTTTGTTTATCCTCATTGATCAGAAGCTGCAGACGTGTTTGCGTAAACGATCACGCTGCAGCGGTACACGAGCGCCGACCGCGGCCGAAAATGGTGTCTGTTTCACTTCCTGTAAACTTCCGTGTGCAGGTTTTCACCTGGAGGGTCCGTTCATCAGCGCCGAGAAGAAAGGAGCCCACCCGGAGAAATACCTCCGCACCTTCAAGTCCGGAGGCCTCGAGCACCTGATGGAGGTCTACGGCAGCCTGGACGACGTTGCCATAGTGACGCTTGCTCCTGAGCTGCCCGGCAGCCAATCGGTGGTGAGGGAGCTGAGCCAGAGGGGCATCACTGTGTCTTTGGGTGAGCATCGTGTAGTCACGGCAACGATTATACAGCAAAGTGATGATGATGTAAATAATAAAACACGAAAGTTTCATTTTCAGTTTTATTTACATCATTTTTTCTGTTTCTGTAATATTTGACATTTTATTTCTTAATTTGTCTTTTTTTTGCATCCTTGTATTTTTTAAAATATGATTTTATTTATTTTAGATTATTTTTATTTTCTTTAAACATTTATTATTTTTGAGTTTTTTTAAAATTAAAAAAATCACATTTTTAATTTATTATTTTATTTATTTTCATTTTTAGGTGTTTTTTATTGTTTGCATTATTTATTTTAAGTGTGCTTTTATTTTGTAGATTCTTTTTAAAGATAACTTTCTAAAATGTTATTATCCTTTTTTCATTTCCATATTATTATTCAATCCTTCTTTACTTATACACTTTTCTCGTGTGCTTGTATTTTTTATTTTAATGATTGATTTCATTTTTATTTCCTGTTTCTGTTGAAATCGTGTTCCGGTTCGGTGCTGTGCGCGGTGTTAGCGTGGGCCTGTCAGTCCTCTGTAGAGCACCTGGAGCTGCTGTAATCGTCTGAGAGCGCTGATGTGAACAAAGTTTGCTCGACTGGTTCTTGCAGGTCACTCGGCGGCCGACCTGTCGCAGGCCGAGGAGGCGGTGCAGCAGGGCGCGTCCTTCATCACTCACCTGTTCAACGCCATGCTGCCTGTGAGTCCCAGCTGCTGCTCGTCTCTGAGTCAGTTTCTGTTCAGCCCGGTCGGTTTCACGCTCTCAGTAATCCTTCTGTGTCTGCTGTGGTCCAGTTCCACCATCGTGACCCGGGCATAGTGGGTCTGCTGACCAGCGACAGGATCCCCGCAGGCAGGGCGGTTTATTACGGCATGATCGCTGATGGCATCCACACCAACCCTGCAGCCCTGCGCATCGCTCACAGAGCTCACCCGTCAGGTCTGCCCGAGGTTTCTATTTCAGATCAGCAGCCAAAAGCACGAAAATCTCCCCAAATCTATTCCTAAATGTGTCAGAATTTTCTTATTTTGGTTCCAGAGGTTGGTAAAAGTCTGCAAACGTGTTTAAACGTGTGGCATCACCTGGGAGTAGATGGATTTTGGACTTTCCCGTGTCTTGTGTGCTTCATACTTTCAGGTCTGGTGCTGGTGACGGACGCCATCACCGCGATGGGTCTTCCTCCCGGCCGTCACACTCTTGGCCAGCAGGTCATCGAGATCCAGGGTCTCCACGCCTACGTGGCAGGTCTGATGCTCTTCAGACGTTATTAGCTAACAGGCCCGTGGTTTCCTGAGCGATGCTGCAGAAAGGGGCAAACGCATAACTAGAACCAGAGATCGGAGAAGTCAAATAAATCGTTCTCGCGACGGTTTCATGTGTAAAACTCTGTAACGTCACTCTTTATGTGTTCAGGCACCAAGACTTTGAGTGGCAGCATCGCCACGATGGACATGTGTGTGCGCCACTTCAAGCAGGTCTCAGGTCAGTTTGTGTTACTTTAATGACTAAAACCAGGAAGTAGAATCATAATGAGCAGTGGCGCGCTGCCTCATGTAAACTCCAGCAGGTGAGACCCGGTTGCTGTGGCGATGCAGGTCAGATCATCATTGCTCTCCACTTCCTGTTCTGTCCACCAGGCTGCAGTGTCCAGGAGGCTCTGGAAGCTGCCTCCCTGCATCCGGCTCAGCTTCTGGGAATCAGCCCCAAAAAGGGAAAGCTGGACTACGGCTCCGACGCAGGTCAGAGCCGACTGCATCTTTATTTCTGCCTCCCTGCTGTTAGAGCTGCTGTAGTTCCTCCTTTGTGTCCTCAGCGTTTTCTTGGGTGTTAATTTGGACTTTTTTCATGGTGGGGGGGGGGGGGCTGTATAACAGTTGACCAAAGCCTGCAGTTCCTCTAGTGTCCAGCAGAGGCTCCAGCCAGTCTCCATAGACTCCCATGTTAAGCTTTACAGCAGAAATAAACACGTTTACAGCCAAACTGCTTCGAGAACTTCGAACTCGCTCTGTTTCAGATTTACAATAAAAGTTTTAATAAGAGTAAATAAAAAAACCATATGAATGTTGGGTGAATGTTTAGCCTCCATCTTGCACATTGTCAGTTGTGCAGCGCTTCAAAGGTCAACGGCGTTGGATTAAAGTTTAACGGCTGTAGCCGTGAGGTTCTCTGGGATCGCGCCGCCGCGCTCTGACCTTTCCTGGAGTTCATGTGCTTTCCTTTAAGTGAGGCCAGCGGCTCGATTCAGGCTGAATTTGTGAGACTTACAGTTTAACTGATCCTTCAAAGCGTCGATGTTCGTCCAGATGTTCAGGAGGAAACCGTCTGCGACTGACAGAACTCCAACTTTCCACCGTCTTCTGATTCTTTTCTCTCAGCAGCGCTGCCTCCTGTCTTTCTTACACTCTGCACTATTTTGTTTTATAGACCTCGTTCTGCTCGATGAGGGCCTCAACCTCAAAGCCACTTATATTTCTGGAGAGGAGGTTTGGAGAAAAGGACAGTAGGAGATGAAGAAGGAAACTGGACCGCCTGTGCCTTTGTACATGATCGACATGTCGGGGTTTTAATGGACTGCCTGAGTGCACCAGGCACTGCCGGAAAACTGGACCAGAGTGAAATATTTCTGCATTATTAGTTTATTAAATGTCAGATGATGTGGAAAATGTTTTCCTGCTTTTCAAACTACCAAAGATTTCTGTTTATTACCCTGAAAGTCAGCGTGCTCATTGATCGTGTGTTGCTGAAAGTCTGTTGTGTTAAAGCAGCTGTATGACCTCTGCAGGGTCAGGGGTCACAGTGGATGTCACTGCACACCCTCAGTTTCTGTAAGCGTCTCTTTTTCTTTGTTGCAAATTTTACTGACACCATCAACAGAGTGTGGACAGACTGCTGCTGGTGTGGCAGCAGATTGTCTCATCGTGAGAGGGTCTGGTGGTCTCTGGTTTGAACGTTTTCAGCCTTTAAAAGAAGAAATAGTCACATCGTGGACTCATAACTGTCCGCGTGAGACCGACCTGGTGACAGGCTGTTCAGGAACTCAAAAGTAAGGGTGGGAAACTCCTGCTCAGGAAACTTTGTCATGAATCGCTCTCACGGGTGAAATGCTGCCCCCTGGCGGTGAAAGGTATAGTTAAAGGATAGTGAGAACCTCTTTACCCCTCAGGTGTCCACGAGGGTAACCCTCGTTTCTCTTTCCTGATCTGAACAGAAAGAGAAAAACCTGGAAATGAATCTGATGGTCGTCAAATCTGAGACAGATCGACAGATGCTAGCAGAGTTCAGGCTGTGCTCGCTTTAACCTTTGTGACACCAGACAGATCTGAGAGTACAAAAACTGTAACAAGCTGAGTGTTTACAGCAGGGTGAGCCTGAGCTCACTCAGATTATTCGTACACACTCAGAGCTCACAATTAGAAACACCGGACATGTTTAATCTGAAAATCCAGCACAGGAACAGGAGGGACGGTGGAAAGGACAGTCCAGTTTAATAATGACACAGTATGTAGGCTCAAACAGACACGATGTCCTTTGCAGTAACTGTGTGTGTGTGTGTGTGTGTGTGTGTGTGTGTGTGTGTGTGTGTGTGTGTGTGTGTGTGTGTGCGCGCGCCTCTCAGACACTCTTTATAAAGTAAAAGTCCTGCTTTCATTCAGTGAAAGTAAAAAAATTGTAAAAATACCGAGAGACACTAAGCAGCACAGATAAATACAAACTGATGACAGACTAATCTTCCATCTTGTAGTTTTTTAAAATTCTAATATTGGTGAAAATTTTCAGGGGAAAGGTTTAAAGCAAAGTCTCAATAAACGTAATTTTTCCTTTGATTCCAGTTTTATTTTTATTTAAATGTTTTTTAGTTTGGATGATCACAGTGTGACGTGATTTACCTGAAGCACCAATGATCGAGCAGGATCAGGTGATCAGGGACAGAAACATAACTCACATTTTACTGATTTTGCGCATGAGTGGTAAAACTTCTCAGCGCGTGTAAAAACCTCTGTGTCCTGAAGTTACGTTTCCACGCTATGATTCAAATTTAGCGCCGAGTTACACAGGAAGCATCAGTGATTCATAAAAACTAAACTTTGATTGTCAGTGTTTCCGTGCCGGTGGGAGCTGACGAGGCTGATCACATTTCAGCGAGATTTACGGCGGAGGCTGGTGCGCGAGAGCTGGACCGGTTCATCCTCCAGGACAGCACTGCGGGAGGAGACGGTCATCTTCCCGGAGAAGAGGCGCCATGCCCCGGCTGGCTGGCTCGGTCAGTGTCCTGTCCTGAAAACGTCCCCGCAGAATACAACCGTCCATGAGCCAGAGCGAAATAAAGAGGAAGTCACTTTCAAAATAAAAGCTCAGACACATTTTTTTTAACAACAAATATACATAGTAATGTAGTTATAGAAGGGTATGAAAAATTTCACAACTTGCAGTATCTTTTACAAGTCATGCATACAAATACAAGTACGTAAACAAAAAGTATACTTTAAGAGAAAACAAACAAAATAAGCGATTAAAAAAGAAAGAGGTGCTCAAGGTATAAACAAACAACATATAAATGAAGTGAAACTGAACAGTCGACACAGCTCTTGTGTTTTACATGCTTTGGAGTCAGTGCTGTCCTTTAGATTCTCTAGATAATTGGAAAGCAGGGCTTTAAAAACAAATATGTTTGGAAGCTGTTGAGAAAATTTTGTGCAATGTTTGTGAAGTTCAGCAAAAATAATCAGAAGACTGATAATATATTTTTTTCCTGGATTTATTTTATCGGTATGTGAGAGGCCAAATAGAATATGTTGAAACTTCAGTTTCAATTTTGGTGTTTATAAAATTATTTAGATCAATACAAAACATACGTGTATACGTGCATTCCCAAAGTACATGACATATTGTTTCCTCTGCACTGCTGCAAAAAGTACAAAGAGTATCAATATTTTTCTTAAATTTAACCAGATATGTCTTTACCGGATAACATCTATGGATCAACTTAAGAGTAACTTCTCTGACCTTATTAGTGATAATAAATTTCCTTGACAGAATCCAAGTGTTTTTCCAGTTTATATCATTGTAAATATCCAATAGAATAAAGCTGCAGGTTTGGAAACAATATCTCTTTGAATAATTTGTCTAATACATTGATTTGTGGCTTTATCACTCAATAAAGGACAGATGTTACCGATGTATATGTTAGTGGGATTTAGTTCTGGAATAACACAATTTCTACCTTTAGGAGCAGACACCAGTAACCTTCTCACCCCATCTGGAATTGCATCAAAAACTACAGCGTATTCTTTTGGAGTGACAGCAAAATCATAAACAGACAAAAATTCCTTATAAGAAAATAATTGACCATTATCATTCAGTAACTGACTCACAAGTAAATTTTTTCTATCAACCCATTTAAAGCTCAGACAGATCACAGACGCTTAAAGCGTGCAGTGACGTCACTTTTGCTTATTAGAAAGAGTTTGAAGGGAGACGGTCCACTAAAGCACTGCAAGTAAAATCTGTCTTTCCAAGTAATGATCATTTACATATTGTTTTTACTTTATAGGACACAAATGTAATATTCCACTGAACGAAAAAGAGTTGTAACAGGGGCAAAAATAATAATATTAACACGCTGTACCTCAGAAAAAAGAAAATATTCATTCATCCCATTATTTTTTAACAGCATGTTTTTCTTGTAAATATACAAAACATATAAATTCCTGATTACTGAGAGTTATAACCAAGCAGTAACGTGAAGCACCAAACCTGCAGTTTCTCTGACGTCCACTAGAGGCTCCAGCAATGAGTCAGTCCCCATAGACTCCAGTGTTAAAACTTTACAGCAGAACTACGTTTACAGTCTGATATACAAGCTGATTGCATTGTTAGGGGCGTGGCCGCTGCGACTGACAGGTGGATGGTGACACAGGCACTGAAATGTTCTGGGCGGTCCCGGAAACCAGGATGAATCTTTCTTGTCATTGCACTGAGGTACAGTTCATTTCTGTTCAGTGATAAATCAGATGACATGTAGAATGAGGCCTTAACGTGGCTTCCTTCGCAGATTCCTACGCAAACGTTCAGCCTCCTCTCGGGGTTTAGTAATCTTCTTCTTGCTTTATTGGGATTTTATTTTGAAGGTGCGGAGAGGAAGTGGTTCTTCCTCCCCGCAGCTTGACGGTGGGGACCGCGAGGAGCTCGATGGTGACTGTGCACATCGCTGTGTGAATGACAGAGGATGCATGGAGGTCTCCGGCAGCTGGCAGCCACAGATCCGTGTCCTCCTAGGTGCAGCAGCGGCGGCAGCGGGCATCCTCTCCGCGGTGAGTCTGCAGCTCTCCTCCGGGCTGCTCTTTGTTTTCATGCCTGCAGTCTCTCAGCCAGCCACCAGCTGTACTGCAGGTACACCAGGTTACCTAAAGTCTGCATGTGAACTTCAGGTATCAGCAGGGAAGCCTCTGCAGTGAGGGACAGAGGGAGGCACAGCAAACTGTCTCTGATCACTTCATTTAACAGCAGACATCTGCGGCTTTAACGCTCGGAGCGTATCTTTATCATTTAGTCATAAACACCAAGGAGGAGAGAGACAGTTTGAGAGCAAAGCTTTCTCTTCTGGGAATAAAATCGGAGGATTTTGGTAGAAGAGCGTGCAGCAGACTCTCAGTCAGCGTTCCGATCAGGAGCATCTGGATCTGGAGCTCCTGATCGTATCTGAAGTCCTTGTTCAAGGACACAACTGTGGAGCGAGCAGGAGCAGCTGGAGCCAGAGACACACTGATGAGTCTGATGAAGATGAAGCTGCTGATTAACATTTCATATAATCCTCCTCTGGTTTAAAACTGAAGTATGAGGATAAAAGTGATTTAGTTTAAAAATCTGTTAATAGTTAATAATAATCATAACATCACCCATTATTTAATTTTTCATGTATTACACATTTATCTTATCATAAATATCATACGTGGATATATAAGATCAGTGTACGTAACGTAGTCTTCAGACGGCTCCAAACAACCAGTTTCACAGAGTTTTTTGAACTTTTGGATCTGCATGATGTCAGAGAGCAGACAAAAGCTCCACCCACCACCTGTTTAAATGTTGCAGTTGCCCTAAAAGGGGTGGGGCTAAATCTTGTTTCAAACAGAAGAACTGTGAATCATGCAAAGGTACTTAAACTTTCCAGCACAAACTCAGCCTGACGTGCTTACTGAGGTCATAAATCAACAACTTTATTCAAACTCATCGTTACAACAAGAGGAGCTGCCACCTGCTGGCCGTTACAAATAATGCACGATTAGAAAGCTTCAGCACTTTTTCCATCTTTTATTTTCAGCGCGACCAAAACCTCACAGTAAAACAAAGAAACGGTAATTACTTCATCCCTCCTTTACATGCTCAGCCGGCGTCTGTCCACTTATGCTCAGTAAGTAAGGGAGGGAGGCTAATGACTCGTTGCTATTTGTGAATGAAGCTAAATGTGATTTTCTCTCCGGGATAATCTTTCTCTTAATGGTGGAAGTGGTGAATGATTAGGTTTATAAGGATGGATCTGCATCAATCAAACGTGGCTTTTAAGTCCGCTGCAGAGTCATTCAGACTTTGCAAATATAATTTCTTTCTGAAGTCACTCAGAAAAGAGTTTAGAACCAAAATGTATGCACAGGAACTCCAGCCTGCTCTGAACGCTCAGTTTATCGCAGCTTTCTCTACTCTTGGATCTGTATGATGTCATAGAGAGCACATATTCTGACCCACCTGCTGTTTAAACCTTTTTTTTTAATGATGAACAACCAATCAGAATAAAGATGTCTTAAAGGGGGAGGGGCTTAAGCGCCTCCTTTCAGACAGGATGAACCGAGGGCTGCGGTGCGAGATAAAGAAGGATTATTTTGCTCTGTGTTTCATGCAAAGCTGCTGTAAAACCCAACAATAAAAAGATGAATGAGCTGAATGGAGACACTTAAAGTTTTGTGACACTGGTCAGAAGTGACGCACAGAATCCCATCAGCAGTGTGTTCGGCCGGGTTAACGCTTCAGTCCCAGCAAACCAAAGGAAGGAGAAGCCTGAAGACGTGGAGGAGCTCGTGCACATTAGCAGAGACGAGACAGTCAGTGAACGCAGCAGCACTGTGTTTGTGTTACTGTCCTCTGTGCATGCTCATGCCCCCTCTGCCTCCCCCTCTCTTTCATCAGGGCACTTCCACCTGAGCCAGCGGCATCATGGGAAGCTCCTCCTCCTCCCTCACTGACGAGGCGGAGGACGATGCGGCGCCCCGGGGTGCAGCTCTGCCTCCCTCTCCCATCATGGGATGCCTGAGGAGCAGCCAAAGCACATTCCTCCCTCGGCAGCTTCCCAGACCGGGCCGGCACAGGGAGCGCAGGTGAGACACGAAGGAGGCGTGGCAAAGACGTAACGATGAGATGAGAACGAGACCGTGGCTCTTTTTCAGTTTGTAATATCTGCAGTGTAATATCCTCTGCAGCGGTCCCACTTCTGCTCTGATTTTTTTTATCAGCGAGCAGGTTTGTTTGTGCCTGCCGGTTTGCTGGGAATCAGAGCTGCAGATAATCAGCGCTGTGCAGCTCCACAGAGACCTGCAGAAACCAGAAGAGGCAGATTTAACCTCTCCTCATCCTCCAGGCTGTCGGCAAACACGCATCTTTGCTAGGCTGCATTTTAACCACATGCTAATGAGCAGAGCAGATTTAGTCTCTTACAAGCATTTAGTTCCTGCAGCTGGGGGTGCAGGGTTAGGGGGTTAAAGTGCAAAGCCGACATGAAGAGCCCTGAATATGAGCTGTAAGCCCAGAGTCTGAGTGCAGGTGCCGCCCTTTAAACTGGCCGATGGTGAGCTAAAGGTTATCAGACCTGCTAACAATGTCTGTAATCCTCCAGGTGTTCAGTAACCATCAGCTTTACTCGATGTCCAGACCCGAGGTTGGAAATAGGGCCAAATCTAAAGTTGTAGATTTGAGTTTTACAGACCGAAGAAGAATCATTTTATTGTTTCTGGGGAAAAATAAGATAAATCGATCTTGAGAAAAGTGAAAATTGTCCTTCTGAGGTAACCGTCAGTTCCCAGCACAGGGTTTAACATGCTGTGTTCAGATGCTCGCCAAAGAAACACGTTAAACAGAATTTAGGTTTAAGTGGTTTAAAAAGGAAACGGGCCACAGAGTTGACGCTGTGTGGCCGTCTGATCACAATCATTACTAACCAGCTGGAACTATACGATGTATATTTCTGATCTCGACCTCAAAGTCACCAAACCTTTCAACAATGTTGAAATGTCTGGGATGCAATCTGGAAGTTTGAATCCAAAGAAGCAAAAACAAGGGAGGAAAACCACAGGAAGCAAAGCGGAGACGCGAGGCGGCGCGAGGGGAATAGGACAGATGGGCAAAGCATCGTCTGTGTTGGGAGTCAAACCCATAAAACGCTCAGCTCAAGGCTTCGATGTCACAGAGATGGACTCTGGAAGATGAACATTAAGATCAAAGGCGTGCAGCAGTCCAGACTGAAGAACTTCCTGTTGCACAGGGGGCGCTCTTACGCTCCTCCAGAATAAACCAATCTCTGTCCTAGCAAATTTTCATCATGCTGTTGATAGAAGAGTTCAAGAAGTTCGAAATAGTTGAGTTTTTAGATTTCTCAGAAGTTTCTGCTGTAGTAAGATGCCACACGCTGCTTTACGGCATCTTCCACTTTGATTTGGGGCATGAAGCGAAGAGGCTGCAGAGAGTTCGTAGCGTCACCTCCAACCACCTCAGTCAGCTGCTTCTGCTGGGCTTTAGCTGCAGCGGGCACCATCCTGAATCGTTAACCGACCAATCAGCACAGATTAGCAGAACGCTAAAAGCTGATTACTGTTTAATTAGGAACCGAGAAAAAATGAAGTCATGTTATTTGAGTTCAGCTGGATCATTGCTGCATGTGTGGGGGCTAAAACGTGAATCCTAAATTGTTTTATCCTCTGAGATTGATTGATTCCTGCTCACTGAGGTCTATTTTCTCCCCGCTAAATTATCCAGCTTCTCCTGCAGCACATGCAATAAACACACTCATACCATCCAGACACTGAGAGTATGTACACAAGCACCGACACACAGCTTCAGGAAACACACAACAAACAGAGAAGCACAGGAGACGAGAACAAAGGAGAAAAACATCTTCAAACCCGCCGTGACCAGAACAGCTGGATCCAGCACCACCACAGCTCTCCCAGCTGCTTTTGTTAATGAGCGACTATAGTAAGGCTGAATCTATGTCCGTCGTTTAGACGTCACCGTGAATATTTCATGAATCGTTCGATATGAATCAAACCGCAGCCTTCCTTATTAATTATTACTGCATTTATGTCAAATAAACCACCGGCGCTCGGCTCACTGTGAGTCATCTTAGCCTTCGGGAGCCTCGGCCGGGAGTCGAGTTACTCGCTGACAGGAAACGGAGCGCTGATGGGGAAATCCCCGGTGGAAGAGCTGGTCTGAAGAAGCCCACTCAAGCTTTCCGCTGGGAATTCAGCTCAGCAGGCCACTGCACTCCCCGTCTGATGCACAGAGATCAAAATACCTTTCATAGATGTGGAGGAGAAGGAAAAGAGGCCGGCCGTGGCATCTGGAAACACACACAGCAGAACAGAAGAAGTTCCAGGGTTCTCCGAGGAATCGCCTCCTTAGAGCTGCAGGAAGTCCAGATCTCAGCAGGTTGTTCCATGATCCACAAAACAATCTGATTCAGGTTTAGAGCTGCCTGCACCTTCAGTGTTTCTCCTCCTTATTGAATGAAATGAAATCAGTTTTCTTAAATCATTTAAGAAAAATGAAATGAAATTATTTAAGATCAATAGCAGAGTACAGGAGTTGATAAGGCGCCAAAATAAAGTCAATAAGAGAAGTAAAAATTAAATTAAATAGAAGTGAAGAGCAGAAGTTAGACTGCTGCAGAATTTCATCATATCTGCAGCTCCGCCTTCTGTTACTACAGTAACCCCACAGCAGACATACGATGTCATTAAAAAGGCTCCAACAGCACAAACACGTCCAGTTCAGGTGAAGCTAGCAGACAGCTAGCAGCTACAGCCGCCTGTGTCACCATCAGTGTCGGGGAGTAACGGAGTACATGTACCAGCGTTACGTATTTAAAATATGAGTAACTGTATTCTGTTACAGTTGAAAAAGGTGGTATTCAGAATACAGTTACTTTGTTTAAATAAATGGATTACATGGCGGTCTTTTCCTGTTTCATATGTTCGGCTGTGTCCTCTCTATTTTGGTGATTCCACGCCGGTGGAAACCCAAACAAACACGCATTAAGAGGCTCTAATGTCTCAGTCTCACGGCCCACGTCACCTCTACTTGCAGCCGCATAATGATGTGAAAAAATATTTATTCTGACAAGCCCAGAAAAAATATTTATTTAAATATTTTTTTAATTATTATTCAAAAAATGATTTAATATGAAGGCAACAGGCAGAGTGTTACAGGCATCGCCCTAAAGCACGCAGCCTGATGGGCAGTGTAGTCCGTGCTGCAGGGAGAATGGACTGCCATACCCGTGATGTGTCTGTGAGCGCGAGGAGGGAGAAAAAGGAAAAGTACGAGCTGTCACCGAGCAGAAACGGGAGCTGGAAGCATGTAAATATAATAATAACCACTGCAGCCAAACAGAGAGCCTGACAAGCCCAGTTGTAAGTAAGCTGTTAAGACTCGACTGTACGCCGTGTTCCTGTTTTCCTCTGAAACAATGAGCTCCGTTGCAGCAGCCTTTCAACGCCTCTCTCTGTCTCTGCTAGCAAAGTCGACCCAGACAACCAAGTAAAACTAGTTTTCAGCTACGAGCCGACACGAGCCCGACGTATCAGCCAGAGGTCCTTTACTACGGTTCGGAGCCGCGGACCTGTTTTATATACGCGAGGAATAGTTTTCTACACGAGATCGCTGCAAAAAGTGCAGCCTTACCTAATGTCCACCTACTGTTACTCATTTATATTAAGATTTAAACCTTAACCGTCAGTAATAGTAATAAATCACAGCAATAGCTCATTCATGTAGTTGTAAACAGCATGATAATATATTAAGTAATCCAAAGTATTCAGAATACGTTACTCTCATTGAGTAACGTATTCTGAATACGTTACAAACTACATTTTGGGGCATGTAATCTGTAATCTGTAGTGGGATACATTTGAAAAGTAACCTTCCTAACACTGGTCACCATCCACCTGTCAGTCACAGAGGCCACGCCCCTAACAGTATAAACTTTAAGCCTTAATACAGTTGAAACAGGTGAGTTATAAAATCAGGTGTTATGAAGGAGGAAATGATGGACAGAGACCAATCAGTTTGTGTTTCTGGCTGTAAACATTTTTATTCCTGATGCAAAGTTTTAGCGTTTCTCAAACAATGTCATGAGAAGATGCTGCACCAAAAGCTTTGTGTTGATTGCTTTGGTTGTCATGGTTACGGTAGTTTTTCGCATTTGTCTGCAAATATTTGCTAACTGCTAGCCAAGTGACTCGCAGTTAGCTGTTCAGTGCAGCTCAAAGAGCAGCAGGAGGCTGTTTGCAGACGAGTTCCAACTACAGCCGCAGCAGTGTGCTGGCATCGAGGGTGGTTGCTGACAGCTCTCCGGGCCGTTCATTTGATTACATCCAACAAAACTTCTCAAAACCTGAGTGGGTGACTCACTTCTGGAGTCCCCAGTGGACGTCAGTGGAACTGCAGCCTTCACAGGTTGCAGGCCGTTTCCCTGCATCGGTTCCTTTTTCAGCCGCTGTAATTTGCAGCTAAAAGGCTCTCATTGTGTCCGGATTATGAGAAACATTTCCAGGAAATTGGATCCATCCGTCACTTTGTGCAGCAGCTGTTTTGGGACTACTTCCATCTGATTTGGTTTAAATTGAGTTGAATGAATGAGCATACAGCATTTATCTGCATGGAAATATGGGCCGATGAACGCACAGGGGATCTGCAGAAAATGAGCACCTCCAACTTTTATGACCTTAGAAAGTTCTCATGTTTATATCTTGTCAGTAAAAATAACTCGGGGTTTTCTGTATTGCACAGCCTTCTGCGTGGGTAACGAGCAGCTTGTATCTCAAGCACACAAACAGCAGAGGTTCTCACGAAGGCCGGTTGTTGATTAAAAGTGTGTTTTGTCCCGAGCGCGGCGTGCAGCAGCCGTCACCTGCCTCTCACAGACAGCTTGTTCTGCAGTAAATCCTTCAGGTCAGCTGTGCTGGAAGTTTCAGGCTTCATGCCAAACTACTTAGAAAAGTGCAGCCAGAAAATGTGGGCCAGCCTGAACACGGCTGTGACGCTGGCTCCCGAGGTCTCGTTCCTCCCTGGACACCAGGGTGCAGATTATCTGGGTCTGCTTTACAGCCGAGCATGAATCTGAGATTAGAACCGTGTTTTTATTCTATATTCACAAAGACGCTGAGCAGCCTGCTCGCGATGAAGCCGGCGTCAGGGAGGCAAAAGTGGAAGAGCAGATTTTGTTGTTTCATTTGCATATTCGTGCATTTTAATATTTTCCCTCCAGCACAGCAAAGGAAACTGTTATTCACTCACTCGTTTATATTTGGATTTCTTCTCATATTTTCAGGATTTTTCTTCCATTTTCGTCTCTCGGGCTTTCACAGATAAACACACTGAAGCTCGATGTGGCTGTGGTTTGCTTTTAGCAGATACTCACGGTGGAAATTTTCACCAGTGTCATGAAAAACACGGCAAAGTTTATCTAACATTTCCAGACATCATTCTTATCTCAATGAAGAAAATGTCTGAGACTGATCAGCTACTCTGCTTATTTCAAGCTGTTCATTTAATTCTTGATCTCTAGATTCAAAATAATCCAATATGGAGGGCAGGGAGTGCAAAGATTAATATTTAAAATTAAACTAAACTTAACTAAATATAAGGAAATAAATAAGTAAATTGTTATACAGTGTTCCCTCGATATAATGCGGTTCACCTTTCGCGGCCTCGCTGTTTCGCGGATTTTTTTGGGTGCAATTATACTTTTTTTTTTTCTTACAACACATTGTATTGTCAGTTAAAGACACGCTGCATATGAATACTGCTGAAAAAAGCCGGAGAGGATGAGGACCCAAAGATGACGAAACATCATCCACCCAGGAGACGCTTTGACCAATATCTATTTTTAACAACTGGTGTTTGCTGATGGATTTTATTTGTAGGAATAATATATATTAATATATATTAGTCCGACTCATATGTTGATCGATATTAGCTTTTTGCCGATATAATAAATCTGCATTTGTAACGGCTGATAAATAAGAGTAAAGAAGAGACAATAGAAACACTCTTCAAACGTCTTATTAGTGTTGATGTTGCATAGTTTGTCCACCAGAGGGCGCTCTGCAACTTTTTTGTTTAGAATGCCTCAAAAAAGGAGTCAACAAGTAATTCATGACTTGTTGTAGCAATGAAACACGATTATTTTTTAGCTAAATTTTTATACTATATTGGTAAATCATCATAAATGGATTTTGATATCGATATCGGTCTCAATAATCTTACATCGGTCAGGTTCTGATGTTAATGTCCTCCCGTTTGATCACATGACTCTGTTTCTCTCTGTAGTTTCTCCTCTGGATCGATGCCCATCCAGAGGAGTCAGTGGGCGTGCGGCTGCTGCACTTTCCTCAACGCCGCCGGCGCCCCCCGCTGCTCCATCTGTGAAGCTCCTCGGCAGGGACCCGATGCCCGGTGGATGTGGCCCGGAGCAAGCAGAGAGGACGACGGTTGGGCGTGCCCACGCTGCACACTGGCGAACTCCCCTGACAGCCTGGCCTGCAACCTCTGCGGCTATGCCAGGGCGTCCGCGGAAGCCCAGCCCCGGCCTCAGCGCTCCAGCAGCTGCTCCGGCCCCCTCAGGATGTCCTGGACGGAGACGTGCCGACCCCAGAGCAGGAAGCAGCCCGGAGACGCCGACAAAAGCAGCCTGGCATGGGAGTGCTCGAGGTGCACGCTGCAGAACACGCCCACCTCTATGTCCTGTTCGGCCTGCGGTGGACCCCGCAAACTGTCCCTCCCTCAGATCCCGGCCGAGGCGCTCCTCGTGCCCGACGTCTGCGAGGATCACGGAGCACGGCGGGCCGAACCTGCAGCGGCGGCGCTCTCGCTATCGATTTCCACCCGAGGGGAGAGTTTACATGCAGAAGCTTTGCATCCGAACACCTCCTCCGTGCTGACTGCGCCCCCTGCTGGCCACAACAATCCAGTGCCCTGCAGCCGCAGAGAGGTGCCCCCTCCAGATGTTGGCCTCAGCCAGGCTCAGAGCACGTCTTCTCCCTCCATCCTCGCTGTGTCCCATCCCTCCACCCAGCCGGAGCTGCTGGCCGGCAGGAGACTCAGCATCCTTAAAGAAGAGATGTCCCCGTTGTCACCTGCATCAGACGCCTCCATGTCATTCTCGCTCGCTGTGAACAGGATGGAGGAGTGGGCGTGTCCGGCGTGCACACTCATAAACCGGCTGGAGTCCAAACACTGCCAGGCCTGCCACACCCCTCAGCAGCTAAAAGCAGAATTGTTCCCAAGGAGGAAGGAGAGCCGGCTGGTGGAGGCGCTGCGGCAGAGTGACGAGGGCACGGCCAAAGAGCTGTGGGAGAACATCGTCAGCTTCTGCAGAGAGGTGCGTTTAAAGCACACACCCACCTTTAAATTTAAGGTAGAAACAAGAGTTTATGCTGATGTTACTTCACTATCATGGAGGTGGACTGACAGTCTTCCTCAGAGCCAAAACGACCTCCACCCAGAGTGCAGAGCAGCCTGAATTTCGCTGTGTTCAGCTCTGGATCTGCATCAGAACCTCCGACATTAACGAGAAAAATTAAACAGGTTAAACAGCAGATGGAGGAGTGGGCGTGTCAGGCGTGCACATCTCATTGCATCATCGTCTTCTTCTTCTCCCAGAACGCGGTGACGTTTGTGGACGACAGTTTCCCTCCTGGTCCAAAGTCCGTCGGCTTCCCGTTGGACGACAGCGTCCAGCATCGGGTCAAGAAGTGGCTTCGTCCACAGGAAATCAGCTGCGCCGCCTTCAGAGACCGCGGCGTGAAGTGGACCGTTTTCCGCACGCTGCGTCCGTCCGACATCCTGCAGGGGCTTCTGGGTAACTGCTGGTGAGCTGATTATGCTGTCACAGAGTTTATTATTGCTTATTATTCCCAGGATTTATTTCTGGATGATTGTTTAAGCACATTAAAGGAAGGCTGTGTTCGGGGAGCAGGTTCCTGAGCGCCTTGGCTGTTCTGGCGGAGCGGCCGGAGCTGGTGGAGAAGGTGATGGTGACCCGCTCGCTGTGCGCAGAGGGAGCCTATCAGGTGCGTCTGTGCAAAGACGGCTCGTGGACGACAGTGCTGGTGGACGACATGCTGCCGTGCGACGAGAGCGGCCACCTCCTCTTCTCTCAGGTGAAATTGTTCACGTGATGTGTGGTTGGTGTTGGAAAAAGGTCTCAGCTCAAAACACGGGGAAAAGTCCAGAGTTTTCAAGGTAACTTTATTTATACCCAAAAGCAAGGTAAATTTGCTCTACAGAAAAATGACAGCATTTGGCATCCCTTCAAAAAAAACACACATACCTAATAAAGATATAAACCTCACTGTAGCACATATATAGTAATTTAATATCTCGAATCAAAAACAAAAACAGTTCTTATTTAATTCAGTGACAGCAACGGGGACAAAGCTATTTTTCTAACGCTTTGTCCTGCATCTCGGAAATAGAAGCCTCCGTCCTGAGGAAAGAAGCTGAAATTCACCTCTTAGAGGATGGGAACCATTTTTAAAGATTGGTAGAGCCATCCTCTGTACCTGCTTGGAGCACAGGGAGGCTAAACAAGACTCCCATCTTTAAGTTATCCTCTTCTTCCTTTGTACTCTGCGGCGCCACCCAGTGGCCTGAATTACACCTTACACAGTGAATTACACATTAAAAGAAGAGGCGATTCCTGTAGCATCATGGGTATTCCTCCATATCTGAGGCATTTCTGTTTAAAGGCACTTTGTGTGATTGCCCGCTGCAGAATTCTGCTTCACCACCAGAGGGCAGCGTTTTATTACTGCCTGAGTTCGGATGTTTTATCTGTGGAAGAATATCCTTTAGATTTTTTACAGGTTTCGACTGCAGTAAAATAATTTCTGTCCACCACACCGTACTTCACGGCATTTTGAGTTCAGGCATCAAATGAGCAGCAGTTAGCTAACAGATGTTTTATCTCTTGGAGTAGGTGAAGAAAACTATCCCTGGATTACTTTAATACTTTAATGCATCTTAGAATTTGGAGGTTTCTAATGGAAGTCCTGACGTGTCCACTCTCAGGTCCTGTTAGCCTGCTTTTGTCAGTAATGATGAGATCAGGATCAGGAACAGGCTTCGGGTTCTCTGATTAGCTGTGAGCACATATGTGCACTTCCTCTTCTCGTCATCATGTTCAAGCTTTGATCCTCTCCATCCTCCCCAGGCCCAGAGGAAGCAGCTGTGGGTGGCTCTGATTGAAAAGGCTCTGGCCAAGCTCCACGGTTCCTACTTTGCTTTGCAAGCCGGCCGCGCCATCGAGGGCCTCTCCACCCTGACCGGGGCCCCCTGCGAGTCGCTGGCCCTTCAGGTCAGTGCCACCAACCCCAAAGAGGAGCCCATCGACACGGACCTGATCTGGGCCAAGATGCTGAGCTCCAAAGAGGCCGGGTGAGACGTTTGTGGGAAGGTTGAAGCGCTCTGAGAGGACGGAGCTGTTTCTTTAAGCTCGGTTAACCCCGCCTCTGTTCGTGCTGCTGTTAGGTTCCTGATGGGGGCGTCCTGCGGTGGAGGTAACATGAAGGTGGACGACGCGGAGTACGAGTCTCTAGGTTTACGTCCGCGACACGCGTACTCTGTGCTCGATGTGCGGGACGTTGACGGCCACAGGTGAGGCTTCGAGGTCGCTCCGTTGGTTACCGTTCTCGTTATCTCATTATAGTTTAGTAAAAATAATAATAATACATTTTATTTAAAAATAGCGCTTTTCAGAGCACCCAAGGACACTGTACAACAAATAAGAGATATATTTTTAAAAAATCAAAAAAAAAAAAAAAACCCAGAGAAACTGGAAATATGCACAATAATAAGAGTAACAGGTAAAAGTTAAGAGCAGGTTTAAAAAACATGAACACAGAAGCTGAGAAACCTGCAGATCCTCCAGCAGAGAGCCATAGTTTACAGCCTGATGCTCAAACTGATTGAATGATAAAATATCTATAACTCACCTGTTTGAATTGGATTAAAGCTGAGTTTAGCGTTAATAGGGGTGTGGCTTCTTTGACGGACAGGTGGATGGGCGTTTGTCCCCCTCAGTAAAAACTGGAAAGACTTCCTTCCATATATGGTGTTGGAAACCTGGTGCCTGGTTTTGGAGTTTTTCCATAAACAACGTTTCAAACATAAATTAATGCAGAAAAATTCACCACAAATCAAAGAAGCCCCGCCTACTCAGCTCCACCCTCTCGTCCACATACAGTCATTCTGTGTCCAAAACACTGACGGTCACACAGACCCGCTGATGACATCACTCTCTGAGTCTCTGCTTGAAGTTAACAGTTACAAAGTCGACCAAAGAGACGCCACAAGACCGAAAAGGAGACGCAAAGCAAACTGAGCGCAGAACAAAGTGCAGCAGGGAGTCGAACACCCGGCCACACGACGTGAAACCTGACCACACACACGAGCGCACATCCATCCTGAACAGACACAAATAAGAGCAGCAGAGACGAACTGCACAAACAGCAGAGACTCGATGTCTGCAGTCGTGTGCCTGCATCAGTCAGAGTGACTTGCTCCTGCGTGGGACAGGCGGGGGTGTTTTCTCCAAGCCTGAGCCCGGAGGCTCTGCTCTTATCATCCATCAAAACTCCCACAGTATAAATGCAGCAGGTCTGCAGACGAGCGCTGCCTTAAGGACACATTCAGAGAACAAATGTTCCTCTCAGCGTCACTCCATTAACCGCTTCATCATTCACACGCATACGGGATGTTTCCTCAAACCTACAGCGGCGACTGCTGCGAGCTACAGGGAGGAGGATCCGCAGGAGGAGGTGGCAGGAGTCGAACTGCAAGAGAAACCCTGGAGGGAACGGGAGGCTGATTACTCACAAACGGATGTTTTTCTGTCAGTGGGGTTGGAGGTGGAGTCTGCAGACGCTTGAAAAAGTTTGAAAGAACAGCTCTGCGATGTCTCCGTGGGCGTCAGACCCATCTCATTAACCCAGCAGCGTGAACATTTAGAAGACGTGAAACACATACCGCACATCACTGTGAGTCATCAGCATCTTCTTCATCGTACTCCTCGAAAAATTTAGAACCGCCTCTGACCGTGTGCACGAAGCAGTGATGAAGAGCAGGCTGTTCCTAAATGTTCACGCATCTTTAAGCTTTTATTAAGCGAGGAGCTGCATACACACTAAATCTGTTCAATTCAATTTTATTCATACGGCGCCAAATTACAACAACAGTCCTCTTCAAAGCGCTTTATATTGTAAGGTAGACCCAACAATCCTATGACCCCCTGTGAGCCAGCACTCGGTGACAGTGGGAAGGAAAAACTCCCTTTTAACAGGAAGAAACCAGGTGGAGGAATCAGTGCAATCTGGCACTTCCAGCTGGTTTTAAACCGCATAACCTGCTCCAGACCAGGTCACATGTTCAGCACCAGTTACCATGGTGATATAGCCAGGTTATAAAGGCTCGCCAAATCTGACTTTAAGCTAGCGAGCCTGTTAATCCCATTGTGTGTGTCAGGTTACTGCAGCTGAGGAACCCGTGGGGTCGCTTCTCCTGGACCGGAGCCTGGGCGGACGACTGGTCAGACTGGCCTCCGCAGCTGAAGAGGGAGCTGTGCGCCCAGCGAGCCGAGGACGGCCTGTTCTGGATGGACTTCTGGGATTTCACCAGGTGACGGCAGCAGCGTGTTTTTGATGTCTGCGTTAGTTTTATTCCCGGTCTGAGCAGGAAGACCTAAAAACAGAAGAAAACTTTACTCAGATGTAAAGTGGGAAAAACAAAGAGTTCATTTATGACAAATGACAGAATATAAAGTGTTCATTAACATCCACCCCGCCTGCTCTCTCTGCCCTCTTGTGCGTTGCTTTGTGTAATCTGTGACTGTAAAGTCGTCCTAACTCTCTTGCTAAAGGCTCTCTGGTGACCTGCAGAGTAAAGAAAAGCATCAAAACGCTGAACAAAAACAGACTCGCTGTTCTCTCCTGTCAGGTACTTTGACTCCGTGGACATCTGTAAGATCCACTCAGACTGGCAGGAGGTTCGAGTCCCCGGCGTTTTCCCCCGAGCCGCCGACGTCCCCGTGTCGGTGGTGTCGATCACGGTGCTGGAGAGGACGGCCATGGAGCTGGCTTTATTCCAGCAGGGCAGCAGGTAGGACGCGCACCTGTGCGGCTTTTTGTAACGTCACCGCTGTCACCTGAGCACCACAGAGGTGATAGTAAAGATAAATAAACGTCAGCGATGAAGTAAACATGGTGAAATAAAAGAGCCGTGTTTCAGGCGCTGGGACACGGCAGAGAGCCACCTGCTGGATCTGTGCGTGCTGGTGTTTCGGGTCGCCTACGACAGCGCCGGCACGCTGACGCTGGGCCGCCTGCTGGCTCACAGCCGCCGCTCGGTGAGGAGGTTCGTGGGCTGCGATGTCATGCTGGAGCCGGGCGAGTATGCCGTCCTCTGCTGCGCCTTTAACCACTGGCACAGCTGCATCACCGAGGGCGGAGGTAAGAACACGAGCACTCAATCTCCATGATGATTCTATATTTTGCAGCCAAAATGTGTCTTCTTTAAAAAGTGTTTTTACTCCAAAGGAGTCGGAGCTGGAAGATGATCCTGGTAGAAAATGTAGTTTAAATGGAGCTTCAACTGGTTCTGAGCAGACACATATCCCCCACATGCTGGTTAAAGCCCTGAAAGTTTACCCAGAATGCACTTTTTAAAGTTCTGGGGTTCGGCTGCTGAACAAAAAGCAGACTGCACCGTGGAGTGGACGTGAAGTTGGTTTCGTTGCAGAGCTTAAATCTGTTTTCCAGCCCTGAAAGTTTTGTGGCGATGGCTCCTGCACTCATCAGGTCATTAAGACTCAAAATGCAAGAAAAGGCTGAATTTTAGCCCCTCAGTGCAGAGCATCCAGCTCCATGTAAATGCTGCATGAACTCATTAAAGAGTTCAAAAGAGGTCAGGGGGAAACTGACTCAGGGGGAAACCGACTCAGAGGGAAACCGACTCAGGGGGAAACTGACTCAAGGGGAAACTGACTCAGGGGGAAACCGACTCAGAGGGAAACTGACTCAGGGGGAAACTGACTCAAGGGGAAACTGACTCAAGGGGAAACTGACTCAGGGGGAAACCGACTCAGAGGGAAACTGACTCAGGGGGAAACTGACTCAAGGGGAAACTGACTCAAGGGGAAACTGACTCAGGGGGAAACCGACTCAGAGGGAAACTGACTCAGGGGGAAACTGACTCAAGGGGAAACTGACTCAGGGGGAAACCGACTCAGAGGGAAACTGACTCAGGGGGAAACTGACTCAAGGGGAAACTGACTCAGGGGGAAACCGACTCAGAGGGAAACTGACTCAGGGGGAAACCGACTCAGAGGGAAACTGACTCAGGTGTACCTGAAGCGTCGCAGCAGGCGTTACACCGTCATCAGTGAGCCGCTGTTGTGCTGTTTCAGTGAGCTGCGGCAGGTCGGAGGCGCCTGGCTACGTGCTGGCGGTCTACAGCTCCAGACTGGTGATGGTGGAGCAAGTGACGGCCTCCAGCACCACCATCGCCGACGCCATCATCCAGCTGGCAGAAACCAAAGGCGAGCGGCACGAGGTGAGAGAATCTGAGAGCTTTGAAACATGTTTGTCACCTCTGACGTCCTCAAAGACTGAAACTCATTCAGATGTGTGTAGTTCATTCAGTATTTATGAGCTCTTAAATCTCTCGTCTTCATTTCATCGCTAACGATTTCAAATCGACTTCATTCATCATTAAACAACATCCACCCTGACATTAACAGGAAGTCTCTTTCATTGCTTCAAACTTTGACCTGTAATGGAGAATCACTGTTGTGTGTCAGGGTCGGGAGGGGATGACCTGTTACTACCTGACCCACGGCTGGGCGGGGCTTATCGTCATGGTGGAGAACAGGCACCCGAGGCATCACCTGCACGTGTCCTGCGACTGCAGCGACAGCTTCAACGTGGTGTCGACGCGCAGCAGCCTGAAGACCATCGACAGCATCCCTCCTCTGCACAGGTGCGCCGCACGCCGAGCCTCACGCTCCCACCCGGGAACGCCGCGACATTTCAGCGCAACTTTCAAAACGCCGCTGTACTTCATACACACTTAAATCCCAGCTGAGACCTGTTTGTAGTGGGACGCACCGAGACACGTGCCACCGTCCACAAACCTGTGGATCTGACTCTATCGGGAAATAGTCACAACTCAATTATGTGTTAATATTTAATTTCCTCGCTCTGAGAAATTAAAGGGGCGGAGCATGTTTGTACACCTGTGACTTGGCCTGTGTTTGTCTCTCAGACAGGTGCTTGTGGTTTTGTCTCAGCTGGAGGGGAACGCTGGGTTCTCCATCACGCACAGACTGGCTCACCGGAAGGCCGTCCAGGCCTCTCTGGGGAACTGGAGCCCCTCGAAGGCGACGCACAGTCCGGCTCTGAGCCCCGAGACCGCAGGTCTGCACCGGCCTCGGCCGCTATGACGAGCCGGGAGGAAGCATCTCGATGGACACAGGAACTCATCGGACCGCTGCCTTGATAGAGAACAGGGTTATTTCCCACGGACACCGAGTCTGTTAGAGTCAGAGCTCCTCATCGGCAGAAGTTATCAAAGTGAGGCTGAAAGAAAACAGGGTTAACATCAGAAAACACTTTAATTCTCCTTAAATCTAAGTTTAAACCAGTCTGAGATTACTTTAAACTGAATTTAATTAAGATGAAATTCATTTTCTACGAACTGTTTAAGGACCAGAGTTCACACATCATCTGTCATCACCAGAATAACACGCCACGTCTGATTGGATGACACGAACAGAGATGGCGACGCGTCACACAGCGACGTGACGGCTCGTCAGAGCGCGGACGAGCTCAATAATTCGGTTTCTCTTTCTTACAGATGTGGAACAGATGTTCCAAAGGTTCAGACATCATGTTGCTGTTAATCCCATCTGTTGGTTTGAAATGGAAGCAGCCCTCCCATTGGCTGGTTCACATTTGGTAAAAGGATCAGTATTTACTCTTTACTCTACAGACTAATTGCAATCATTCATCCACACACTTGTTTTTTTATTCTTTAGTTTTAAATATTTACGTAACTTCACATCTGGAGCAGCCAGGGATGAACCACAGGCCTGAGGAGCAGGTGTACCTCCTGACTTCAGTGGGAGTTTCTGTAGCCTGTCCGATCGATCTGTGTTATTATTTCAGAGGTTGAAGCATTTGTCTCTTCACAGATCTTTAAATGTCTCCTGCTCATTTCTGCCTCCATAGTTTTAATCTCGGACCTTCTTTATCTGCTGCTGACTCTTCGTGCAGCCGTTTGAGTTTCTGTCCCTTCAAGGCCCTACTGCCTTTACAGCCGTTTTGTTTCTCATTGGCCAGCTTCTGTAAGCCTGCAGAGGGGCAGCACTTAGTGTCTGTGAGCTGTGCTGTTCCTGTAGCAAAGGGAGAAGCTGCATGAGAGCCAGTTTCCCGTCTGCAGGGATGAAGCTTCTTCTTTTAAGCCAGTCTGGAAGTTAGTGCCGTCTCAGCTCCTTCAACATAAAAGCACGCTGTAACCTTTTCTTCTTCTTCTTCTGGATTATTGCAGGAAATCGTCTCAGTGTGAAATGCTATTTAATACTTTCCCTTTTTATCACTACAAACTGACACTACGTTTGTGAGCAAGCGGTCATGATCAACCTGTGAATGTTCACCTGTAAGGCGGGATTCACACCTGCACGCTGCTCCAACACTTGAAGGTGGAGCTCCTGATTGCTCTCTGCTTTGACTCCAACATTTTGATGCTACTCCCTCAGGATTTCCATATTGTGATTTCATTGGCTAGTGGCAGCACTGGAGTATTTGTATAAGCATGACTTGATTGGCTGACACCAGGTGAAGCTCGAAACACCTCCGTGTGAATCCTGCCTAACATCTGAAAGTGAAGGTCAGAAATTTGGTTTCAATTTTATCTACATAACACCAAACAACAACAGCCACCCCAGGTATTTGTATTGTAAGGTAGAGACTCTACAATAATACAGAGAAAACCCCAACAATCAGATGAGCAAGGACTTTGGCGACAGTGGGAAGGAAAAACTCCCTTTTAGCAGGAAGAAACGTCCAGCAGAACCAGTTTCATCTGCTCTGACCTCATAGTTGCACAGAGTTTAAATTAAATTTTGAATTTAGTCTAAAGTAACACGTTTTTTGGGGTTTTTTTGGGTTTTTTTTGCCCAACTCTGATTGGATGAGCTGGACCTGCAGGTGTCTTCCAGCCCAGGTGTCTGTTAACACTTTGACTTCTGCCTTGGGAGCCGCAGAGAAGTGAACCCGGAGCCGCACCCCCCCCAGAAACACCACATTTAGAGCAGAAATCACACGATGCACTTTATCCGTCACATCAGAGCATGTTCAGGTCCACGCTGTCTTTGCTGCAACCACTGACACGTGATTGGAGGGCAGCCGTGGAGATGACGTGGTGTCCGCGTGATGTTTGAATGTTGTGTTTTAGAGTCACAGCGCAGAGCTGCTGTGTGAAGCATTAGCACTTTATCAACTGTATGCTGGAGTCTCTTTTATTTTGAAGGACGTGTAGGAAACAGTTTTATTCTCGTGGATTTAAAACTACCATCGTGTTGACAGAATAAAAACTATGCAAATGTTTGAAAGCTGTCTTTATGCTTCAGAAAAACAAGTCGAGCTCTTTATCTGCAGCTTCTCTTCTCTGATAGCAGGGTGAAAATAGACGTGTATGCATTCTGATGTGGTTAGTGTTACACTGAAGCTTTTTAAACGTTCAGGTTGACTTTTACTCCGTATTCTGTTCGCTCAGTAGCTACTTTAATATAAAGTTTATATACTGTATGCATAGCAGTATGAATGTAAATAACAATAGAAAAAATATGCGGGTGAACTGAAGGAAATAAACATTTGAAAGTTTTCACATCTTCGTTTTTTCATTTTTTGAGACGCAATCAGCAGAAAAGTCTTTTAATGCAGTATTTCACAATAAACAGTTGCATGGCCCTTTACAGTGTGGAGAATTAAATACACAGAATTATCTAGAGTTCTTTTTATAATTCGTGAGTGCACTAACACCCATCACTGTGTCACTTTTGACACCACAATATTTTAAAATCCACTGATTCCCAGGAAAGCTCTGGATCAACTCTTCCTAGTACATCTTTGCTGTACAATCACTTTGATTTTATTTTTTAACCCTTATTTATCAATATATATTTAAAACTAAATATGCCGAATACGTTATGAGCCACTTCTTCTTCTTATATATGCATTAATGTAGAGCTTAATCGATTATTTCTGTCCCTAAGTAATCTTAAAACAGGACTGAGAACCCATAATCAGCACGTTATGGCTTTAACACGTATTGTAACCTTTATTTTTACATATTTGTAGAATTAACAAGACCGAATTAGTTATGAGGAGGTTCTTCTTTATGTGCACCATTTGACGTACTGACATGTGTCACTGAATTACTTTGATGATGAACAAATCTTAAAACTCGAGTGATTCGAAGGCGAGTTTGGCAGCGTTCCGATTCCCGCCCCTAGTACACCACGGCTGTAATGTGAGTTTTGTTAATAATTTTAAACATGTATTTATTGACATATTTGCAGAATAAACGGCGCCGAGTTGTTTTGTTTGTCACGTACTCATCACTGTCCCTAAACATATCCATAAATTACTTTCAGAGAGAAAAATTATTAAAATGCGAAATATTTTAAGGTATTTTCTGTCCCAAAACCCACTTCCGGACGTGATGACGCGTTTCTCATCACGCTCCAAACCAAAACATCTGTTGGCAGCTCGTAGCTGTGAGCTTTATCTTGGCGTTTTATTTGATATAAAAACGGCATATTTACACGTCACAGAGGAAGCGTGAGCCCTTCGAGGTCCAGGTGGTTTTCAGCCTCCTCAGGTGTGTAGCCGTGACGCTCAGGTACGCTTTTAGCTAGCGCTGGGTGTGTGTGTCGCATCTGCTACAGCTAGCTGTGCTGGCTGATAGCAGACTTCGTTGATTAGCTTTATAGCCCCGTTTTAATTAAACAACGTGGCTGGAGACCAAAGCTCTGAAGAACCAGGTCAGAAAAAGAGGGAAAGAAACATTAGCATGCTAGGGCTAGCTTCACATTAGCATTTCCTCCTGTATGGTGTGTGGGCGGTGAGAGCTCAGAGCTCCGTGAAAAACGGGTTAGTCATGTTTTCGGTGTCTGTGGTGATGCGCAGTAAGAACTAATAAATGCACTCAAACTGACATGGTAGGATTACAGGTGTAGTTTTGTTTGCCTGTGCACAGTTGTTTACCTGCACAAACTCAGTAATCAAAGTTACAGCATTGTTGCATCTAGTCAATAATATCCTGATTGTGTAAGCAAAGTCTGATCTCATCGTCCAGTCAGGACAGGATGCTGTTCATTAGGATCTAGCTCCTGCCAGGTAAAGGTACCAAACATCCTCTTACACTGACTCACTCCCTGGATCTTGCCCCTCCAGTTTCCTCTTCCTCCTGTTGGATCCCAGTGTCAGGATAGGGAAGCAAAGCAAAGCAGCAGCTGCTGGTGGTGCAGCCGGCTCGGGTGACAAAATGTCCGAAAGTCCGGAGAAGGACGCCTCTGTGTCGGCTCAGGAGTTGAAGGAGCAGGGAAACCGTCTGTTCCTGAGCCGCAAATACCTGGAGGCCGCAGCCTGCTACACCAAAGCCATAGTAAGGGTCAGGCGATGGGGAGCGTGCTCGCCTTCCTCCCTCTGCTCATTTTCATATAAACACACTTTTCCTGACTTCCATGATTTTCTCTGAGAAACCGAGGAATCAGTCTGATCAGTGCCGCCTCCTCCGTGTGTCTGTTCTCCATCAGAGCCACAGTCCCTCCATTCCGGCGTACTACACCAACAGAGCGCTGTGCTACGTGAAGCTGCAGCAGTACGACAAAGCTCTGGCAGACTGCAGGCAGGCTCTGGAGCTCGACAGCCAGTCGGTCAAAGCACATTTCTTCATGGGACAGTGTCACCTGGAGATGGAAAACTACGACGACGCCATCGGCAACCTGCAGAAAGGTAGGGATTTAGAACACGCCTGCTTCTTTTTCAGAAATGAAGAAAGCGAGTCTGCAAACAGTGGAACACTGCATTAAAAAACCTCTTTGTTTCCTTCTCCAGCTTATAATCTGGCAAAAGAGCAGCGGCTGAACTTTGGCGACGACATCCCCAGCGCGCTGCGCATCGCTAAGAAGAAGCGCTGGAACAGTATGGAGGAGAGGAGGATCAACCAGGAGAGCGAGCTGCAGTCCTATCTCACCAAACTCATCCACGCCGAGAAAAAGAGGCAGGGCCCGAGAGAAACGAGCCGTCGGCCGTTTGGTCGGTGTAACGAGGGCTCCTGGAGTAAAGTGTGTCTGTCTGTGTGGTCTGATCCTCAGAGAACTGGAACGCTGCAGACAGAAGCAAGAGGAAAAATCCGACGACAGCAGAGTCCGTCAGCGTTTCAACGAGATCCACACCAAACACGTAGGCTTTTATTGTGAAATTCTCCTCAGTGACATCAGGAGCGTCCTGATAGTGCAAAACATTAAAGCTGAAATGCTGCCAGCAAACAAATTCTGATTTATATTATTTATTTATCTGCAGGACAAATACCTGTCGGACCTGGAGGAGCTGTTCTGTCAGGTCGATGAAAAGAGGAAGGTCAGTGATGGTCCGCCGTGTTTTCCTCAGTCGGACGAGTCCTCGTACAACGAGCCGGTTTAGGACAAATGAGTTTGTTTTGGTGTTTGACAGAAGCGTGAGATCCCAGACTTCCTGTGTGGAAAGATCAGCTTTGAGTTGATGAGGGAGCCGTGCATCACTCCCAGCGGCATCACCTACGACCGCAAAGACATCGAGGAGCACCTGCAGGTAAAAAAATGCCCCAACTCACTCACGGCTGCTTTCATTGACTCATTTTCAGCACGAAAAACTCATCAAATCCTGATTTTACCAGCGAATGAAGTTTAACCAAAGTCTGTAGTATTGTGATGACGACAGGACGCACGGCTCTCTGTTCTGTTCCCACAGAGAGTCGGACATTTTGATCCAGTGACGCGCACGCCGCTGACCCAAGATCAGCTCATCCCAAACCTGGCCATGAAGGAAGTCATCGATGCTTTTATTTTGGAGAACGGATGGGTGGAGGACTACTGACCCAGTTTGTTCAATTCAGCTTTATTTTAAACATCCCAGTCACAGCAGCCGTCACTCTGGGAGTTTTTATCATGAGAGGTAAAGACAGCTGCTGCGTGAGGTCAACGGGCCAATCATCTCCTCTTTATTTCCTGTCATGTTCCAGTGCTGGATGTTTGTATTAAACATGACGTTCGGTGTGTGCGCTAATCCCCGTGAGCCAAAAAGTTTAAACTGCAGATGTTTTTTTCCTGCACCGCTGAGCTAAGTGGGCTAAAGTCCACTCTCGAGTCCAGTTAATGAGCAGAGTGGGTCCACTTTAGTGTCCACAGAAACAAAACCCACCACTTCCGCTTTAATCTGATTAAATACAGACTGAAAACGACGCCCTGCGCTGATGGCGTAGCAGTCTGAGAACCACATGACCACAATCACGCTGCTGCACAACAATCAGAGGCCCAGGCTGCGACGCGAGGTGAGAAAAGAGATCAACAGGTGTGAAATCATCACTCGCCAGCCAATCAGATCTCTGGAAAAAGGACGTAGGAGAGAGCGCTGAGCCGACACCGTTCTTTATGACTGTACGCTGCTGAAGGTATAAACATCGCAGGTTAAACTCTGGTTCGCACCCACGTCGCAGCTCCGAACGCTTCGGCTGTAGATCTTTAATGTTTGAGGAGACGAAACTGGAAAGTCCTGAAAGGTGGTGTTTGTCAGGCCAGCGCTGCATTCACTGACACCTGAGCAAACATGAGACATCGCACCATGCTCAGTATTCTGTACGCCGGCCCGTTTTCACTCGTTTCATCCTCGATGTTTTTGCTATTTTATCGTTTCTGCTTCAGATCAATCAAGTTAAACCTGCGCGGTTGTTTAGTGGGAGCAGATTTCACAGGGAACGGTTTTCAGATCCAGGTGATGCAACGTCTGTACGGGAAAACTCTGATCAACCTGCCGATGTTCAGTAGAAATAAATGTGAATAAATCTTTCGTGTTTTTGTATTTCAGCCTCAGTTATTCGTGCTCGTCTCGCTCAGTGACCACAAACAATCCAAAACCAGCTCAAATAAAAGACAAAATGAGAAAAGCTCCAGAAACACTCACATCTTCAACCTCAGCTCTTTTTGTTTTACCCGGTGAGAAGCAGACAGCTACGGAGGCCTGCAGGGGCCAAACAGATTAAAGGTTTTGCATGAATAAAATAAATGGGCACATTGAGAACGATTGCCTCAGATTGTTAAACTGTATATAAAAGATGGAAATGATTACTGACTCCGCCCACATCGGGGCCTCTGTATTAGCGTTTTGGCTTTTTGGCTCCAGATGTGTGGAGATTTCACAGCTGTCACATGCTTTTTGCATTTTGGAAGAAATTTTCCCCGAGTGCTTCCCTGACCGTTAGAGGCAGCCGGAGAGTGGGAGGGCTCAGTGTTAGAGTCATGTTACAGTTTGTTCAGATGTTCGGAATAAAAACATTTAAAACAAATCCAGTTTAGTTCCTCGGTTTAATTCCCAGGATTTTAAGTACTTTATTGCTTCTCCGTGACCCCTCGGGGTCGCCGTAAAAAAAGTTAACATGACAGAAAATCAAATCTCATCAAAAAATGAAAAGATGTTTGCATTTGATTTCAAGTAAAACCTGTTGCAGCACACGGTGATCAGAGCTGAATTCAGCTTCCAGAGTGCAGAAACACAGCGTGATGGTCAACATTACAACAACCTGCTAAAATAAATGAGTAATCTGTGATTGTGATCCCCCGAGGTCTGCAGAATTAAACTGCAGACATCCTAAAATGACACAAATCTGTTATTTGCGGTTGAATCCCTCTGTGAGTCAGTTTTCTTAAAATGTGCCAGGAAATCCTTAAAGACGTCCTGAGAGCTCAGCCCAGGAAGGTGGAGATGAAGACGCTTGTGTCCAGGTTTAGAGTGGCGTGCCACCAACGGTCGGGGAAATACAGCACCTGGAGACAAACATGCAGAAACGCACCGTTAGCGCCGCGCTCACGATCCAGTCGTTCAAATGTAACAGGCGGCGCTCCGTGGGCTCAGTTTTAGAGCCGGTCTCCCGTCAGGGGCTGGAAAACCTCCAGGACGGCTGAAAACTTCAGAAGCATGAGGTGTAATTAAATGTCCAAGTAAGGAAACAGCCTGAGTATCACTGCTCTCACATCTGAAGCGTTGCTGAATCCCGTCTCTCTTAAATCAGCTGTTTAGCTGTGGCGTTCTGAACGGGTCACTGCTTAGTTCGCCGGCATCTGGGGTCAGAGTCCAGACGAAGCTTTTTACTTTACACACATGAACTAACTTTCATGTTTTTACTGAAATCGACGCTGAGATAAAGCGACCCTGCTGTGTGTGCTTGGGGCGAGTCGTGAGCAGGTTGGGCGGCGTTACCTCTCCGGGTCGGATGGTGCACTCCAGCGGGGCCTCGTCCTCCAGCAGGTTGGGGTACGTTTCTGTGACCCAGGACAGAGTGGTGCGGTTCGGGTGGAAGTGAGGCTCCTGATCGGGCGGGTAGAGGAACCACCGCTGTGTGAGGAGTAATTCAGAGGTTAACAGGAAACGCATCACTCTGTGAGGAAGCAGTTTTAGTTTACTTCAGTTTTATTTTGAAAATCTGACACTGAGACGCTGCCACATGACCCGCAGATTTAAGCACGCATTTACACAACCACACCTCATCCACTCCGTTACTGGAAATCCAGCTCTGAATGGCTGAGATCCACCAGAGGGCGCCACATGTCCACAAAGCCACTCCCCTCCCCACACAGAGCCTCTTTAATTAGTTTAATTAAACAGCTGGTTTCCTCTATGGGCTCAAAATGTGGTCATAAATATTTTGTACTTGTAAATCAGGATTTGTGTGTGTAAAAAAGATTTGTGTGTGGACTTAGCCAAAAAAATCCTGCAAGTTACAAGTACGAATTTTGACCCTATTTTTCTTCCCGTCATCTGATTGGTCAATGTCATGTCAATCACAAATGTAACAATCCAATCAGAGAACAGATGGGTTTGGCTGTAGGAGGGGCGCTTTTTTTGAACTGCAGGTCCTTGAAGGGTGATACAGTTTGAAGCTGGAGGACCTCTATATAAATATCCGATAGCAGCTAGGTCCCCTAACTTTCAGCAGCTGTTGAAAGGATAAAGTTGTGGTTTATCAGTGGTTAGAAATACCATTATTACTTTAGGATTAGTTTAACACAAAGTCAGGGCTGACCCGGGACCATTGCTGTGAGTCACAGTGCGCAGCATAAAAGTCCTTTCACATCGGACGCAGGATGTGCTGCTAATGCTAACTGCTAACTAAAAGCAAAGGATCCAGAATTTGTTGCTGGCTGCTGGGCTCTGTGGGTTTTTGCAGCAGCTCTACCTGTACTAGATGCACCTGCTCCTTGTCGTTTCTATCTCTGACTTTATGTGAACTACAAGAGTTTCTGGGGTTTTTTTGCTGGTTCCTCAAATGTTCAATAAAAACATGTATGCTAATTCATAACGAAGAAAGCTTTGTAATGAAGACTGTCATTTCCAAAACACTGCCCGCCCCCACCCCGCGGTCCGCAGCGCTGTTGAAAAGGCTGTGGAAGTCCCTGTATTAAACACGTAGACCTGTGACACAAAAATCACCAAACTCGGACGACCACAGACTGTTTTCCTTCGTGGTGATGAAGGAAAACGCTGGGTTGGCATGTAAAAGAGCATTTATTCCCTTCAAGGACCTGCAGTTCAAAAAAAGCGCCCCTCGACAGCTAAACCCATCTGTTCTCTGATTGGATTGTTACATTTGTGATTGACATGACATTGACCAATCAGATGAAAGGAAGAAAAATAGGGTCAAAATTCGTACTTGTAACTTGCAGGATTTTTTTGGCTAAGTCCACACACAAATCTTTTTTACACATACAAATCTTTTTTACACACACAAATCTTTTTTACACATACAAATCCTGATTTACAAGTACAAAAAGTTTATGACCACATTTTGAGCCCATATTCCTCCCACCTTCCTTCCGTAGATGACCTCGGAGTATCCCGGGCCGTGCCAGTGGAAGGGGACTCCTGTTCCAGGACCTGAAGGAGAAGAAAGCGAAGCTACAGTTTGGATTCCACTCTCGGATATTTCTGAGATTTCTTTCATTTTAAAAGAATTTTCACAGTAATGGTCCTAAAAAAGCAGATTATCATAGAGAATTATGTGTCACACGAGTCCTGTCAGGTTTATCAGATCTTTTTCCTTCTCTTGATTTTATGTCATTCCTCGTTTGTCTGCCGCTCTCTGACCTGCGATGCCGAAGCTGTACGCTCCGCTGGTGAGCGGCAGGACGTACGGCGGAGACTCGTAGTGCTCGAAGAGACTCTGCCACTCGGTGAAGTTATTGTCCCCGAAAAAATACAGCGTGTCTGCAGGAAAGTCAAACATTATTCAATAAATCTCACAGCATAAAAGTCACAGCAGCGTCCAGTCGAAGAAAACAGACGGAAACAGATTCATAAGGAAAACAACAAAATATTTTTTAATTATGAATGAAAACAAACCATGTTAATAAAAGCAAAATAGTAAAAATAGAAAACATTTAAAATAAAAAATAAAGTCTCTGACAGAAAATTCAGAGTAAAGTAAAAAAATAAATAAATAAACAAGAGTAAAATAAAACTAAAAAAATGAAGTGAAATAAGTTTTAAAACTAAATAAATAAATAAGACATCACTAAATAAGAGGAAATACAAACAATTAAAACCAAAAAATATGAATAAACTAAGAAATCCTTTTTAAAAAAAGCAAAGTGACCAAAAATGTTTAGAATTAAACAAAAAAATGACGAAACCTAAAAAACTTGAATAAATGAGAGAAAACAAAAAAACAAGTTTAACAAAGCAAAGCCAGGAAACAGGAAACCAAACGAGAGCGTTTCCTGAACACCTGTCCCGGCGGCGGCTTTAAGACTCACCGCTGCCGAGGGCGTCCGCAGACTGAGGCCTCAGAAACTCGTCCACGTACTCCTGGAAGGGAACGTCCACTGAAACAGATCAGCACAGTCAGGAGCAGGAAGTGAACAGGTGTGTCTGCGAGGCCACACAGGTGAGACGGGCGTACCTTTCCTGTAGGAGTAGGTGTTGGCCGTGCTGAGCCTCACTCTGTGGGCGCCGTACTCTCTCAGTAAGCTCGACTTGGAGCACAGAAGCCTGAATTTCTGAAACAGATCCAGCGTGACCTTTCAGGCTGTTCACCTGTGCTCACCTGCCTGCAGCTCAGTCATGTGATGCTTACATGTAGATAAGATGTCTGTTTTCAATACGTACGGTGTTGTCAGTGAGGCCTCTGAGGATGACCGGCCTGCCGTACGCGTACCTGCAGGAAACACAGTTGAAGATTAGTGCTGCTGTTTACACGGTGATGTCATCAGTGAATGTCTGCTGAGAAACAGCAGCTTACTCACGCACCTCTCCATGAACTGCTGGTACGAGAGCGACGAGCCGTGCAGCACGTCGATGTTACACCGACCTTCATCCTGAGACCTGACGTCTGAGGCCGAGAACCTGAGCAGAGCGGGGCGCGCAGGTAAGAGCAGAGCTCACCTGTGGAGCTGCTTACACGCTCTAACATTCATTCAGCAGCTCCTCAGTCATTTAAATCTGTCTCCCTCGTTCCACCTTAAAAACCCAACATTCATGTCACATTCGAGCTGATGACCTCCAGGATGCGAGGAGGAGGAGCTATTAAATAAAACTGAGGCGTAGACTCACACCCAGAGATCGTCCTTTTATAACATTCCTCAGACCTCATAGCAGCCATGTTATTGGTCACATGATGTCATTCAAAATGCTCCAACAGCACAAACGAGGTCCAGGTCAGGTGAAGCTAGCAGACAGCTACACCTGTGTCTCCATCCACCTGTCAGTCACAGAGGCCACGCCCCTAATAATGCAAACTTTAAATAGGTGAGTTATAAACACAGGTGTTATCTACAGGCTGCAAACATGTTTATTTCTGCTGGAAAGTTTTAACCTGGAGTCTATGGGGCTGACTCACTGCTGCCTCTCCTGGACGTTGGATGAACTGCAGCCTCTCAGCAGCTCACTAATCTGAATCCAGAGTTTATCTTTAAACGATAAAATAATGTTCTCGTTTTAATTTCCACCCTCGGATCTGCTGAAGTGCAGCTGGAAGCTAAGATGGGAAAATCTGAAATTGTGCTTTTATATTTTATTAAACAATAATAAAAATAACGTGAAATGATTTTATTTATTTATCTGTGCGGGGACAAAATCAGCTGCCATATGACGTATTTAGGAGCACGCGGACAGTTTAATACGGTTATATTATCGTAGTCATAATCGTCTCTGACCGGGCTCGTTCTGCATGAAACGTATGACGTCATCAGTGCCACTGAAATCGCTCCTCGTGGACACAGCTGTTAACTTCACAGGTTTTTGAACGGAGTCTGGTTGAAACTACAGCGAGGGTTGTTTGAATGAGTTTTATGCAAACGTGTCAGGCTGAAGCAGAGTGTAGCTCACCATCCTCCTCCATCCTCATCTTCCTCCTGCTGCTGCAGCTGCGCAGTCACTGCGGCGGTGAAGAAGATAAAAGCGAGCCGCACCGCTTTGATCTCCATTCTCCCCAAAAGCCTCCGCGAGCTTCGACCGAGCTCAGCCCCACAAATCAGCCTGTTTCTCCTCAGTGTCCCACATGAACGTCAAGTAAGCGCCGACTCCTACTTCCTGGACGACAGCCAATCAGAAAGGACCACATTAATCAGACCGGTTGATGCGTTCGAGGTGCGTGGAACGTTTGAGCGCCTCTGTAGATCGGTTTGTAGTCCTCAACTCTTTATTTATTTCAAGAGGCCCGTTTCCCTGCAGCACTGCTGTGACTAGGGTTGCCAACTCGCTGAAAAATAAATAAGGGACACCTCGTGGCAACCCAGTTGTCTTCACCCTTCCCAGTGTGGTAGCTATTTTTTGTGTGTGTGAAATTATTTTTTAACCATTTGACTTGAACTTGATTTAAGCAGATGCATATTCTTTGTGATATGACCATATGGGAAACAAATGATCATTTAGCCATTTATTTTTAGCTCAAAATGACAACATTAACACATAAAACAGGTCTCTTTCTTAAACAGAAGCCTGTCATGCTTAACTTTTGAGAATATAAGTAAATCTTTCTTTAAAAGAACTCTGTCCTGCTTAAATTAAAATTATATAAATTAATAGAAAACAATAGAACGAAAAATATTCTTGTAACAGTGCACATATAGTGCATATAGTACAATTGGCTTCAGTTGAGGTATTATTTCAGCTTTTCTAATGCTAATCAGCTGCTCCTGTTTGTAAACCCGCTTGTTCCCATGATTACGCATCTTAACTCATCATCATTATTCATCTATGTATTACTTTTATGTATTAGTCATCTATTTGTTGTAATCATCTATCCTTGCAGATGTTTATTACACAAAATAAGTTATATTATCACACTTCTGGCCACATAGCCCTGATATTCACCGCACATGCCCATATTAACCTTAACCAGAGGGTTTAAAAAAACAAACCAGTGTTTACATACCATATCTGCTTCTGCCGTGGCCTGGTGGACAAAAAAATGGTTAAGGGTTCCCTGAGCTGTCACGCCCCTCATGTTCTTCTTGTGCCCACCACTAGAAGCATGCCTATGGAAAAAGTGCGCCGGCACACAGTGCAGTGCGCTTTATAGTGCACTTTTCCAGCCAGGTGTTTTCCTTTTCCCATTCCTCCCTGTACTTTTGCAGCCTTTTTTCTTTTCTTTCTCTGAGGGGAACAAACATTGCTGCTCTAATGCTGGGCTCACACTGTGCGGTTTTTGGCCCATTTTGAGAAGATTTTTGAGTCGTGCGACCGATTTGGTGATCGGCCCGATTTTGGCCTTCATCGTGCATCGTGTAGTATACGTGGGGTAACGAGAAGCGATTAACACCTCACGACCAGCTCCCGATCATCAATCGGTCGTGAGGGTGTCACCACAGCCGCTCACACTGCTCACGCACAAACACGTAAACGTTGGTGAAAAAGACGGTGCAGCACGGCTGTGCAGCGTGTGATCTGGACACAAGCGATGGAGGAACAACTTGTAGAACTTTGGAAAGCTCATCCGAGTCTTTTCGATGTGGCCTCACAAAATGATCACGACCACAACAACCGTGAAAATAGTTGGATTTACACTGCTGCTCAATCACAGCTGATCATGTTTTTCATTAGCAATTTAGCAAAGTTGATGGTGGTGGTGTGTGTCTGTGTGAGTGAAAGACAGAGAGAGAGAGCGACAGATTTTCTGTTATAACCTTCATGTTATGTTGGCACAGTGTGAGCACTCAGGTCGCATCAGAGCATCGGGCGGTATAGTGTGAGACCTGCATCGTGACCTACCAACTTCTAACCCCTGCGAGTCAATCGTGCAGTTTGAGCAGGAGCTGAATAACGTGACTGAAAAAATCGCACAGTGTCTGCCCAGCTTTAGGTGTACTGTCGTCCGAGACTTGCACCGCAGTGACGGCGTTTGTTTCCCTGTTGGCCATGCTTCTTGTTGTGGTCATCTGTTGTCTTCCGGTATTTTCTCCGCAAGCGACCTTTCCTCGACCAATGAGATGAGCGGTAATCTGAATTGTCATACTCGAATTGTCATAAGTGTGCTGTCAGCTCATTGGTCACAAAGCAGGAGAGGGGCTGGGAATTATGTTTTCAAACAAAGCGTTAATTCCATGAACATTTATAGACTACTTTTGATTCTCACTGTATTACGGGACAAAGTGCGTCCTGTTAAGGTTCAAAATATTGGGGATGGAGACAAGAGAAAAAACCACAATAACAACACTGGTCCGGCCGGGTTGAGTCAAACGATGATTTAATGATCACACACGTGGGAGATGGACACTGATGCAGACAGCCTCAAAATCTCAAAATGGTGGAGCATTGCTCAAACTTTTATAACCTCTGGTGCCTCCACCTTATCATAAAAAGCCTAAACATTCACATGCTCTCTCTCACACAGCGCCTAAGCTACGACCTTGGCTCCCTGTTTATCTGCTCCTGCTGAAATGGGGCAGAAAACTCCAGCACACTCTGTTCTCTTCTACTCAGACAAATTAGACAATAACCTTCTGCGAACAGTATTTCTTATAACTCAGCAATATAATGCATCATAAAACAATATCATTCATTCACAACAAGTCAGCAATTTAATGTAATGCAAATCAGTTTAACTAATGCAATAGTTATCAGCTTCTTCTAATTCAGGAGAATAATGCAAACTAAAACTACATAATAATTCACAATCTTTAATTAGGGGTATAACATGGCATAAAATAATATCATAATTTTACAATTCCCCCTGATGAGGTCATTAGAATAATGACCTCACAAACACCCTGTAGCCCAGTGTGGCCGGGTTCATCTCTTCTCACTCCTGAGGTCCTTTGTCCCCCTGAGGGGCAAACCATATGTAAGATGACCTCTGTGTTTACGCAAGTCAGGTGCAAGAAAAACTAGGATTCCAACAGTAGCAGGTCCAGATGACACTCCCCTGTTCTCCCACTGCTTTATTTGGTGTTCCCTTATACCATTCAGACGTAGACTAGAACCTCTGTCCGAAGAGCTCTTAACCTTTATTTTATTGCTGCAGCTACCAGTGTCGTCCAGATGGGTGATCCTCTGCTCTTAATTCTTCCGCCTTAGGGGTTAGACAACCTTTCAGTCGTAACACAGATCAGGGGATTATTCTGCTCCGATTTCAGACAACGATCTGTGTATTCTCCAGAAAAAGGAACAGGAAGGTGTCCCCTTTTTGCCCAAAAGCCTTTCGAACCTCGTTGGTCTGGTGTTCCCGGATTTCCGCCAACCCCTTCATGGTTATTGCTGTGTTTATGGGATCCATCCTTTTGTGGTGACTAGCTGGAGCCCAAACGCCATGACCCTTGGACCCAGTTGATGTCTCGACAGTCACGGTGTCTGACTCTGCTACGGAGGATCCTCGCATCTCTGTGACCTCGTCTGGTGTCTGTTCCTTTCTCTGTAAGAGACAGAAAACCAAAACACCTCTCTTCCTAACCCTAACAATCTAATGTTATCATCTACTGACCTCCTAGTGATTCAGAATTGGTCTAAAACATTCAGAATGTCCCAGGGACTTATTCTAATCATATCTTATGTGTGTGTAAGCGTGTTTGCATTTAGCCCTCCGCACTCAAGGCATTTCTTACACTTTATCAGTCCGGACAGTCACGCCGAACGAAGCTTCTGACCTTCAAAAGGCCGAGTGCCAACTCGTTATAAGCACATTTGCAAGGTGTGTCTGAAAATTATTGAAACCCCTCTTTTTAACAAAAGACAAAAATTAACAAATCTTCTAAACGCTATTCAGTTCATTTCAATGAGTAATGATTAAACATGAAAGTGATAGTTTATGCTTTTTCACTGATTCTCTAAAAGGTCCGTCTTCTCGGACCGCTATTAGCTTAAGCTTTACCATTCCTAAATTATTAAAGACACAAATGAAGTTATAAAATGTTCAAATAATCCTGGTTTGATGTTAAAGCTCAACCTTCCCCCCCTTTTTTGACACATTCCAATGTGTCAAATCAACGGAGCTAGAACATTCAAAAAAAAAGTTAGGCAGCTACAAAGTTTCCCAGACTCTTAAGGTGATCTGCGTGTAACGTTCTGACTCAGGTATTTAATATTTTAATAAATCTCGTTTAATTAACTGCCACTATTTAAACTAACCTTAAAGACATAATTTAAGACAAGATCACAAAGAATAACATGATATCAGTGTTTTGTAAGCGCGTGTGGCCTTCTATGCTCGAAGCCTTTCCCCTCAATAGATCAGTCAGACATTCGCGCTGACTGTAGCTTTTAACCCTTATTAACTTGAGCACAACTCTACAATGAGCAACAAGTTGCAATATGTATAAAAATGATCATGATTACACCTGCAATGAAAAATTATATCATTATCCTAACACCTGTAAATGGAAGATTCATCAGAGGTTATAACAATCACAGGAACACAGATGTTAGTATAAGGTCAAAAGCTTCAATAAATGATCATCGATGCAATGCTTGTTGCATGATTCTCATACAATAATAATGCTGACATTAAAATAACAGTAAAACACCCCCTTTTGTCCCGTTGCACTTGACACCTAAACGTTTATAAATGCCTCTTTAATTCTTGATTTTATTTCCCCCTTTTCTCCCCTTACTGACCACAGCAGGGGGATCTTAGTTTTGAATCAGCCATGAATCCAGCTCACCTGATTCATCAGTGAGCTCCACCGTCACTGGCGTCTGACAGGGTGGTGCTGCATACTCTTCCTTTAATATCACTATTTTCAACCTGTTAATGAGAGTGTTTAAACCTGAAGTCGACTACGTCCACAACAAGTCAATACAGCTGTAAATGAGGCCAATTATCAATCTATTACCAATCAATAACAACAGATAACTTCTATTTTATGCATGCTTTTAATCAACCACTCACCCAGAGGATCTCCAATCCCAGGAAATGCCTTCTCCTCCTTTAATGAGTCTGTCCTCCTTCCATGCCCTGGTAACTGGTCCATCCAGAGCCATATGATCTCAAATATACATACAACAAGCCAAACCACACCTTGGTCACACCAACCCCCTTTCCACCCCCAAGATGTCCAATGCCATCCTAGTATGGACTGTCAAAAGTGGCTTTAACGCTGACTGTTCTGACAATCCATTTTATAACGTTCCTGGTCAGATTTGCCAATCTCTGCACCAGAGTTTTAAACGTTTCGCCATTTTCATTAGGTTTTATCTTTTATTTAGTTTCGACTCCAGATTTTCAATTTTTACCAGTTGTAATTAGTTTTTACCAATTCTTTGCTAGTTTAGTCTAGTTTTTATTTTCTGAAAATCCTTAGTTTCAATTTAGTTCTACTTGTGTTTTGCAAAAGTTAAGTGTAACAAAATCTCAGTTCCATCATATCAGTCATGCTCTTCTAATTATCCTTGGGTGTTGAGACTAATAACTATTAACTCTTGCTGCACCGAGTGGTCCTAATTTTGGTTAAAGTTAATTGATAACCTTTTGAAGGCGATTGTTTCACACCTTTATTTAGATGTCCCAGTCCTGTTATCTCGGGATACATCACGCTGCCTTATCTGGGGTTAGCTGTTTTCTTGGGATGCGAGTTAAGTGGGTGAGCTCTTCAACGAGGGGGAGCGTGCTCCCCCTGATGAGGTCTTCTAGGTAAGCTAGGTTAACCTTCTTGTGTGAGCTTTTCAAGTGCACTTTTAAAGTTTGTGGGATTTTTTGTTTTATAAATGTCCCTCAAGACCCCCTGATGACCCAGTAATTCATTTTTGCGCACTGTAGTACACATTTAGTTTTTTGCTTGTAGCTCTCATACTCTACTTGCCACTCCTCTAAGTCCTGATGTTTCTTAGAGAGGACAACAGAACCTTTAAAATTATATCCCATGTGTGGGGGTGTGGCCTTGCCAATTGTTTTTCCCACCTTTTCAAAATGGCTGGCGTGCCCACAAGCACATTTTATGGAAGAAAGAAAGGTAAGCTTGATATTTACAATTAAAATGTTTTGTTAAACTCAGATTTTTATTTTATTCAAAAAATAAACATCTGGTAAATAATTTCAGGGGTCTTTAAGAATTAGGCTCATTTACTTTCACAGGGAACATGACTAATTTATTAATGTGTGCTCTACACATTGGGACTTTATATTTATATTTATTTCACTTTTTCCTAATACCCAACTTTTGACAAAGGCGGAGAGAATTCTTAACACAATTATTAAGGGAGATTCAAACATAGATTTTTCAAAATATGAGAGGGTCAGGACCCACTAAAAGCCACACAAAGATTATCGAGATGCAGTGGCAGATGTAATAGAGAAAGACACAGGGCCACCTGAAATCTGTCGTCCTATCTGGTGCAAAACCAACATGTAGTAGAATCTGGAATTTTGATTTTGAGTTAAAAATAAAATATGGGTAAAATGCAGAAATGTTTTCCAGTAAAGTAAAAAATAAGAGTCGCAATTATAGTTGAATCCATAACACCTAATTGTTTCTACGAGATCACGTCGTTGCTGAGCGTTATCAGTGATCTCAACGTGTGAAAAGAACTCACAGTATCTGGGGTTTAAGCTCCTCTTGGCTGAGAAACCTGGGACAAACATGTGAACAAGACCTGAATAATACCAGTAATGAAGACTTCTCTCCAAAGATCAATAAAAGGAAGCCCCAATCTGATGAGAATCTAGCAAAATATGGTTCACTCCACTTGCCTGAAATGGTTAGCAGTCCAAGGCATTTCAGTTGTAGAATGATTGGGTACAACAATGAAACAGATGTGAGATGAGGGAAGTGCCAAATGTTCCTTTGTGTCTCCAAATAAAATCAGTACTTCCTCAGATATCCTAAATAAATTGACTTTTGTGAAATAGAAAGGTCAGTGCCATCACTTATTCCTAAACCAATAGTTTACAGCTAGTGAAGTGTCAGTGACTTCTGGGTTGGTCCCTGATCTTCATCTTATAAGATTGTTATTTTAATAACACTTGATTCATTTAAAAGAAAAAAGAAAAAAAAGAAAAAAAGAAAAAACGAAAATAATTTCTCCCTGTTTTTTCTTATTCTCTGGGTCTCAGGAGGACATTATGTCCCTCTCCACTACAAGACTCTTGTTATGTCTACAAAACAATCATATTAAAATCATCCTCAATTCTATTCTGGCGCTGTCTCCCGACTTTTCCTGACCTGATTCTGCGCGTGGACGGAGCAGCAACACAGACGACTCGACTAACGTACTCCCTTAATTTCACTATAGCAGGGCACGCACACATCAATGCAACCAAACACATTTTGCTATAAATCCAGTTAATTTTAGTTAGTTTTGTGAACATTCAGTACAGTTTTAGTTAGTATTCCTTTTTGTTTTGATTTTATTACCGTTAACGCAAATTTTTCCACTTCTACTTTTCGTTATTTCATTTGTTGTCTTTAATAATAATAATCTCCTCTGCACCCTTGAATAAACACCATTAACATGATCAACCTTTTGCTGCTTGTTATTTCACCATCTTATTGAATCAACTACTTCATGCTTATGTGGTTTACGACATTATATTTATCTAAATCTCCACTTTGTGTCTAAATGTTTGAAGAATTTTTGAGGGTCAAATTTTGAGAATTTGACCATAGTGAAAGTTATGGCATTATCACCCCCTTTGGGGATTACCTTTTTCCCGTTTTGATGATATTCCTCCCCGTTCTTTATTTTTTTCAAGTACCCCTCTTCGGTGGCGAGAAACTGTTGGTGTGATCAAGCGGGTGCTGTAAAAACAAAAGCTCAGGACAGAACAGTCACCAGTCATGTACTTCATTCAAAATTAACAAATATCAAGCTTCATATTGATCCTCTGAGTGTAATGGTACATTTTAATTTGTACTTCTAAAAACAATATTTTCTTTATTTTACTCTTGTTCTTGTGCAGCACCACCCCTCAGCACATGCCCCTGTTATTTTATCTTACTTTTAAATTGTTGACTACTTCAAGAGAGCGCCCAAAAGACGGGGACCAGTGTTTATCATTACATATCTCCATTTTGAGTGTGGCTGTCTATCATTCCCCTGTTATTCATAGACCTCGGTGGAGGGTTTTTTGTTTGTTTGTTTTTTTTTCTAAAATTAATTGACTCTCTATAGTGACCCACTATGGTTAATAATAACATGCTCAGTCATGAGTGGGATCAAACCTTTTCTTCACTTTAGCATTTAATATTCCCAACAATATAATGTAATACCTTAATTAAAACACAGCTACTAAAACACAATTTCCTTAATGCAAACATCAGTAGCTCAAAATTAGCAACCAAAGGGTTCAGTCTGCAGTTCACACTGCTGTGAAGCCACAGCTCTTTAGTCTCTGTCATTCTTCTGTTCTTGCAGACAAAACAAAGCAAAACAAAACATCCACCCTTCTTTTACAGGCTGGGTGAATTGTCTGTGGACATTCAATAATCCTAAAGTCAGCACCGTTTTTGTCTCAGTATCAAGTCAGTTAAACTCTTAGTCGTCAGTCCATGACTTTTAGTCGTCAGTCATATGCATACATCCACACACATTCATACCAAAAGTTGCTGATAATGGAGTCTCACGCGCAGCCTATTCGAGGCTCCATCACCAGCAAGATGACGTCATCATTTTAAAGGAAACAGCTCCTTGTTTGTTTTTCCTTCTTTGGACTGGATTGACTCGCTGCAATCCTTTTAGGCTTCAGGATCAGTGTCCCATATAAGTCAATTTTCTCCCAAGCTCATTATAATCATGGAGAAAAAATACTTTGCGACTGTTTTCAATAAGAATATTTTATAGCGCTTTAAAGTTCAATCTCTCAGGCCTGGATTAAAGAGCTGATTTGTTAAATCAGGAACTCACAAAATACCAAAATATCACCACCGGTGGATCACACCTCTCAGATGTTTTTATCTCAGTGCACTGTAACAAAAGCAAACACAAACGTAAACAATAAAACACTCATATAATAACAGATACTGGGGCCCATTGCAAACATGTCCAAAGTTCAAACCATCTTTCTCTCTCTTAGAGAAAGAGAACAATCCAAACCTCACTGATAGAATCAACCTAGTATCAAACAAAACCCAAAGATCAACCAAAACTCCTTTTTGCACCAACAAAACATGTTGGATTTACTTGACTCAATAGTGGACATTAGTTACACACCACTCTTTACCTTGGCAAAAACGTAAACAACTAAGTTGAATCAACACAACCTTTTCATAATCTCTTCGAAATAAAACTCACACCATTCATTCATCATTTTCGCTCTGTACCACTGCTCCTTGTTAGACTGTGTGAAGCACAGTAAACAATTCAGTGGAGGCTTTGAGCCATAAACAGACATCACGCACAGACATTGTTTTCATTATCAAAGTGCTTCAGACCATGTCCTCTACATCTACACAAATGCCCTCTGCGTGGCATGAAATACATTTAAGCAGTAAATAATCAATCAGTTCTTGCTGTTGTAACCAACTCCGTATTTGGATGTTTGTGTGCAGCATTTGTTAGTAAAGCATTCTTCATTGCATCAGCGTGTGTGTGTGTGTGTGGATCACTTCTCAGTTCATTGAATCAACATTTTAATTTGTGTGTGTGTGTGTGTCATTTCTCCCTCAATCAACGAGTGCATATGTTCATATGTATGTTTCTTTTCACTCTGAGTCGGTGCATGTAGATGTGTGTGTTTGTGTGGGTGTTTGTGTTCATCACTTTCCTGTTGTAGTGTTCTGGGTAAACCACGGCCTGAAGCGTGCCCTGGGTCCTGCCCCCCTTTTCAGTCTGTTTGCATCCATTGGTGCTGCTGCTCAGAGTTCTGTCCATACTGGTTCTGGCCCCAATTGAGGCAGTCCTTTTCTCCAGTGTCCAGCATCTTCTCCTTATTTCGCTCCTCCTTAACTTGACCCTTTTGCTTCGGTCTTCCTTCAGGGTTTTGATACGCAGCTCAATTGTCTGGATGTCCGTTTGTTGCTTGCAGAAGTACGACTGCTGTCCGTTTGTTTGCAGGTGGAACGGCTGACATCCAGAAGGTGTATAGGAGAGTCTGCAGCTTCCACCTCCCCAGTGGAAGACCTCAATCTTTGTTCTGTTAGTTTTACACAGGCCTCAAGGCTCTCTGGGATCCCTTCTTGCACTCTCAAGCCCACGGCTGAGGTCGTAGTCGTGGTCCCATTCCACGGGAGTGGAGTCCATGGTTGTTTGGGTGTCTCGGCCCGAGCGTTCAGTCCAGAGCTGGGCAGCCCAGGACGCTGAGTGATCGGAGGACGGCAGAGGCGACAGGAAGCCATCCCCCTAACGTTCGCTCCATAGCAGACCGGACAAATCACACTGCTCCTCTAGCTCCAGGATGCTCCGGCCTGATTTCAAGTCCGGTGTCTTGGACTCCAAGCCTGATGGGTTCGATTTTCAGCTAGCTCCTCCTGGGCCATGCTCAGTTTCTGCTCTGATGCCTCGAGGTCTTATTGAGGGCAGAAACCTCAGAGTCTTTTCCGTAGAAATCAGATTTAAGTCCATTGATGTTTTCCTTGCTTTGCTCCACGGCCTTTTGCGGCTCTGCTGTTCGGCTCTTCTCAGAGGTCAGCTCCTGGCCGAGCCCCGACACCTGTGCCTTCAGCTTATTTTCTCCTGGTGTTTTGTCCATTCTGAGGTGACCTCAGTTACTCCTCCTGTCCCTGGCACGCCCTTTTTGCTGCCCGCTGGTCATTGTTGGTCCGTCACTGTCCTGCACAATTTTAATGCAGAGTGGTTAAGGTCAGCATGGTTTTGCTCGGCCTCACTTTTCATCTGGGCTTGATGGGCGTCTCGTCACAGCTCTGTCAGCTGAAGCTGTCTTTTTCCATATGGCAAGAATGTAAAGAGTGTGTGAGAGGGGTGTGTCCAATCAGGCACAATGCTGGTGGCTTTGCGAGTGCCTCGTTTTCCAAATCCAGATGTTTATTTGTCACGTACACAGCAACAGAGAGAACAGTCTGTTGTTGGGATGGCTGAGGTCCTTCACCATCTTCCTGGTCTTGGTCCAGCACCGCCTGCTGTAGATTGAGTGCAGGTCAGGGTGCACCGAGCGGATGGTGCGCTCAGCTGATTGCACAACCCTCTGTAGTGCTTGTCTGTCCGGCATGGTGCTGTTCCCGAACCAGACAGTGATATAGCTGCTCAGGATGCTCTCAATAGTTCCTTTATATAAGGTGGTCAGAATCGGTGGTGGGAGCCGGGCCTTTCTCAATCTTCTCAGAAAGAAAAGACGCTGACAGAAATCTCCCCGTGTAGTGAAACGGGCCTTGGATTACCGCTCTCCGTCTCTGCTGCATGAGATCATTTTCCTGCAGCACTGTTGACAGTTTCAAGTTGTTGTGGGTCCAGCTGCTTTAGCATTTAATCAGGGTCACATCAAAGATGGTAGAGGAAAGAGCAAAGATGGTAGAGGGGAGAGCAGGAGTCCAGGGTCAGCCTCGGCTTTTCCGGGCCGACAAAGCAGCCTGTAATCAAGCATAAAGAGAAAAAAAACAAAACAAAACAAAAACAAACGAACAGGAAAATCATGTTGTATTGGCTGTGTTACTCAGAGAGGGGAAAAACAATGGGACCAGGCCCTGTGTCAGCCTTCTCTCCCCCTTTTTTTTTTTTTTTTTTTCACCATATAATCCTCTCATAACCCACCAAGCTGACAGGACAACACAGGTACATGTTAAAATTCTTAAGATCATGTTTAAAGCACAAAAATGGAATTTTCTTTCATTCAGTAATCACTTGTATTAATCAATCAGAAGAAAACATGTCACAATTTGACTTTTATTAACCACTAAATTTGTCGTGTAATCACTGGTTGTGATTTTTTTTTTTTTTTTTTTTGAAGTTAAGTTATTGTCCTGCAACCCAGAGGGTTTATTTGTTAGTAGTGGATAAACTTTATTGTGTAACGGCGGGTGTATGTTAAGCTTCACTGCTTTAAACTTGCTGGAAAATCTTCACGTGTTCATGGGTGTAAGCTGTTTCTTCATTGCGTGTATGTGCGTTTGTACATGGGCTAATTTAACGTTTTTTCTCAAACGAGGCATTTCTCTAGCACGTGCCTCTCTCTCACATTTCTCTGCTTGTGTGTGTTTTTGTTTCACCTTCTTGTTGTGTACGGGACGTGTACTTTTGTTTCTAAATACGGGACGATTCCGTTTTTTAAGGGACGGTTGGCAACCCTAGCTGTGACCCACCTGGCCTTGATAAAGTCCTGCTGTTTGTTGCTGCTCTCATGCAAAACAGCACAAACTGCAGCACATCTATTTGCATTCTTGTTTGACTAAACAAAAAATTTGCTTTCTAATCTGAGACCTAACCATCGACTGCACGCCTCCAATTTCTTCCTCTATAATCTGTTTCCTGCTGGCTGCTCATTTGCATTTTGTATTTCTTGTATTGTGTTGTTCCAATACACCTGCTTTACATCTGATAAATACAGACTGCAGTATTTAAACATCAGCCGCCTGTTCAGAATGAAATTAAACACATTACACATCAGTTGAAATGTCTCATGATTCAGAGTCAAACTTGTTAGGATACAAAACCAAAGCAAGAACCATAATTCTATATTTATTACCATGTCACTATTTATTTAAATGAGTTAAACAACATGTAGCTGTACTGATGACAGAGGAATGTATATTTATTATACTCAAATAAATAAAAGGATTTCTAGAGTCTTAGCTTGCAAATTAAACTCAGGACTGTAAGTGCAGTCAGAGCCGTGAATGTGTGGACAGGGACAGCTTTTGAGTTTTACACTCAGGATGCGATTAAAGTTCAGACCTTCAGCTTCAGAGCTTTAACACAAATGTTCAGCAGTTACAGACATTTTTATACGCAGCACCGTTTCAGAGACTCGGACACGAATGAAAAATTGAGCGATGAGCACTTGATGGGCAGGTGAGGCCTGTCGTCATCACACAGCTGAAACATCCATGAAAGTTAAAATCTTTGAGGACCAACAGAAACATCTTCCTTAAAATGATGCGAGCTGCAGAAGAACAAAGTCTGTTAAATGAAGAAAAATTGGAAATATAAAAGAAAAGTAAAAGAAAAGAAGAGTGAAAGTAAAACTGCAGAGAAAGTGTTCACCTGCGTGCTCACAGGAAGACGTGCATCTTGCCTCCAGGCTGCAGTCAACACAGAGGCTTTTCTGTTTCTCACTCTGCTTATTGATTCAACAACTCGACAACCTCTGCTAACGGCCAGCAGAGAGGGCCATACGTCATCTAAACATCTTCGTACCTTCATAACCTGCCGTGGACAGACAGAAACTGTGATTACATCTACAAAAACACCTGGCAGCGCCTCTCCCTGCTGACAGCAGCTTTCCAATAGAAAAAAAACAAAACAAATCAGAGCAAAATAACCAGCCAATCATAAATCAGCACAGTCATACGTGACCTTTCACCTCATCAGGACCCTGATGGAGTCCCTGCAGCTTGGACCCATAAAGAACTGCTGTTAACGTGATTAACCACTCGAAACGACATTTGATCTTTCTGTGTGGAGCTTCTTGAATAGACTCAGAGACATTTCAGACACATTTTCACAGCTCTGTGATCGATAATGACGTTTATCTGATTTTGATGATCTGCAAAACATCAAACAGTTTATTTAACAGGGAGCCACAGACGGTATCAAAGTATGAAGGCCACACAAAAACCCACAGTTTAACAAGTCTTTAACAAGTACACACCGAGAACAGCAAAGAGGCGGAGCCTTTTACAACAGGTAAACTCAGGTGTGGTGGAAGAAAACAGCAGTTGTTCCTGTGATCACCATTAAAACCTTTACTGGGAAAAACTGCCGCGCGTCCTTCATCAAAGCAGCCGATGAACAAAGTCCGACATGAAGGAAAACAAACTTCCATCCACCGCTGTTTGTTACAGAGAAACATCTGCACCAGGCTCCAGGAGCTTATTAAAGCTGATTCATGTTTAGATGATACAGCTCAATGACGGCATATTTACACGGAAGCAGCAAACAGGGAGAGTCGTGAGGTGTACTAGACCAATGTTAGGGTTTTCACAACATTTTTCAGATTAAAAGTCAAATAATATAAAATACTGTATTCATTTTAAAAAATTCTTTAAAAGAATAAATGTTATTTTAATATGACATGTACATACAATCAAAGCATGTTTTGAAAGATTTTATTTTCAGTTAAACTTTTAAATTGGAAACCAGTTAGAAGTTCATTTTCAAAGACCTGCGTTTTGTCCTCTGATAATCCTATATTGCTCATTAATAACACAAAAGCATTTCTTATTTGATTCCTCAATTAATCGATGGAATAATCGATGGATTACACTGAAATAATGGACAGCTGCAGCCTTACTTCAGATTGAGGTCAGCAGCTGTATCTTACTTGCAGAGAGAGGTTCAACTCATTTAACATGGAGGACCCAGTCAGCTGACGCTCGCTGGGCGAGTGATGCTTTCCTCTTCCTGCCAGTGTGATGACGTTTCACTGCACATTTAATCCCTCACATGTCTCCGTTTGACAAACATCATTTCATCAGTGTGTCCCAGTTTTTCCACATGATGCAGAAATGTGTGAAATTATTAATAAAGTTCTGACAGCTGCCCAGAAAGCTTTTCTTGATTCACAATTTTATTTTATTTTTTATTGTTGTTTTTTTATTGTTGTTGTTTTTATTTTTAGACCCATGGTCTAAAAAACAAACAAACAAAACAGCAACTTTTCGGTCATGTAACTGTGTGACATGTATGAATGCCTGCATGGAAGGAACTGTGAAATGCATGAAAATGCCGTTAAACTCCAAAATTGATGCTTTGCTTCACATTTTCTCAAGATAGCAGCGTCCTTCCCAAGAGGCTTTGCGGGGCCAATTCTGGCCACAGGGCCTCATGTTGAAAAACGAGGGTTCACTAAAAATTGGTTCCACACATAGCGGGTGTGTGGCAGTGTGGGCTTAGCTGTGTTCAGTGGAAGCATCTTCCTCCTCTGACTGTAGTTACTGTGACTGTCATGAGTTGCAAAACTGAAACACTGAGGGAGGCGGAGCACAGCTCAGGGTCAGCCACTACTTTTTGGTTACTGTTGCTGCTGCACGTCACTTTATGATGGGTGAGGTTTTATCTAAGGAGCCGCTCACATGATGATGTCACCAATGGTCGACTTTGTTTCCGAGGTAACATTAGTTAGTCTGATGAAGGCCAAAGTCCCACATCCTCTCGATTATCATGCAGAATGAAATGATTACAATACATTATTTTACAGCTGCACACAGAATCCTGCACGTTAGGAAAATATGTTTTATTCAATAGAATAAAAGAGCACAGATATCACGCCAGACAGTTTTTCACTAACATACCAAACAAACAGCAGCAGGTTTAAACACAGGCCACACAAATATCCCCGATTATTTTAATAAGATGTGCAAAAGTTAATAATAGTAAATATTCCTCCTGTTTATTGGACTTAAACAGAAAATCACAGTTACTGGCACTTGGCTCAAACATTTTAAAACATTAATGTTAATCAACAAAAAGAGAGATGAAAAGAGATAATAAAGTCAATAAAATGGCTTTAGTTTCTTCATCATGGTTGTACAAAGACTGATTTGTGTTTGTGCAGGTCTGAGATCAGCTTGGTTCTGTCTGAGATTCCTTCATATTTAGAGTTTTTCCTCCTCGCTGTCTCCGAGTGTTTCTCTCTGCTTCGACTGCTCTGAGACAGTCCGTGTTTGATTGAGCACAATGTAAATAGTGTGTGAATGTGTGGATGACGTAAAGCGCTATACAAATACAGGCCAATTACCAAATAAGATGAAAGTGAATTAAATCGTTTCAGAATGTGCCCCAGAGGGGCCGACATGGCAGCCTCGCCTCTGTCAGTCTGCCCCAGGACAGCTGTGGCTACAAGCTGCCTCCACCAGGGCGTGAATGTGAGAGTGGATCAAAAGTGGTATTGTAAAGCGCTTTATAAATGCAATCCATTATTATTATTATTGTTAATATTATTATTCTAAATATAATCATTGGTTGATTTTATATATTAAATTCTAAAAATCAAATAATACAACAATAAGATTTTTTTAAATGTTACATTTTAAAATGTCATTTTATCATTTTATATTTGATATATTCTGTCTTTAAATTGTGAAAATATATTTTAAAATCTTAATCTTAATAGTTTTTTTTACACCAGTGTTTTATCCAAACATATTCAAGATAAGAGTTGTTGTAGTTATTATACGGCATTGCTAATTTCTTCCTTTTGATGTAGTCTATCATACTGGGGTTTTTAAATTAAATTATTATTTGCTATATATATATATATAAATAGAAAGTGATGGATGGCACAGTTTTAATTCAACGAAAACATTAATCAAATATAAAATAATTCTGCTAAAGCTTTTTTCAAATTGTTCTTTGAAATCATTTAAAGACTGATTTTCTTTTTCAAAATAAATGTATTTACAACAGTGCTCAGGCTCTATTGACGTAAAATATTTTATTTTTTATAAATATGCATTGTTAATCAGTGATACTTAAAAGTTTAAGGGTCATTATTCTGCAGTTAAGTTCATGTAAGCATTGTTTTTAAAGGAAGTAATCAATCTTTTTTTGGGGGGGGATTTGTTGTTTTTTAAGCTGTTTTAATGACTTGACAAACAGAAATAAAACCAAACATTCCCAGGATTCCCGGTTTGTCTAATGTTATCAAAACAGCAAAGTGAACTGGAAACAAGTGTGAACTTTTGAGCCTTCAGGGAACATTTTTCTGTTGTCTGAGAAACTGATGATGAAAATACAGTTTTTCCAGTGATGTTCAGCAGAAATGATGCATTCCTATGAGAGGACAAAGCGAGAGAAGAGGATGGGGAGGAGGGAGAGCAGCAGAGGAACTGAGAGGTAGATGAAGTGAGCCGAGGAGGGCACAAAGGTGATGAAGCCCGGCTGGTTGGAGGTGATCTGTCTGTTGATCCAGGACTGGTACTGTGATACCCGAGTGTAGACTCCTGGGAAATTGGGCTGAGCGCAGCCTATCCCAAAGCTCACCACTCCAGCCTGGACCCAAACGGAGCTGTTTTTAACCACCAGTGGGCCTCCAGAGTCACCCTGCACACACCAGACATGGTGGTTATAGCACCAGCAGCCATGTGGATGCATATATGGATATATTTACATCTGTTCAAAAGTGACAATATTATATTTGTATAATTGTGTGTGTGTGTAAATATCAGTCTGCCAAATGAATTTGCTAACATTTGCGAGACACAATTTTCACCAAAAAAAGCACAAATGTTAAATTCTGTATGAAAAAGATAAATAAATCAATTACCAATCAATCAATGGTAAACATTGTTGTAGTTCTTGTTACTGTGTTCATTTTTATATAACATAGTTTTTTACGCTGTTTTTTAGCATTTACACTTAATTTCATTTATCTAATTTATGTTAATAACTTTAAAATACTCCAATTCCTCAGACAGTTTAAGTTGAGCCAGTTTTTCAATGTGATGAAAACATCTGGACACAAACTCAGTCAAGTCAAACTGATCTTCACAGTACGACAAAAGTGTGAACAAATACATGTTTCATATTTTGGGTCCTTCAGAGGTTCCACTGTCTGCGTTGTGATTGGTGCTTTACGTCGTGGCTTCAGACTCATTTGTAGGTGTTCACATGGACCCACACTCACCTGGCAGGAGTCCTTTCCTCCCCGAGTCACGCCGGCACACATCATGTTGCTTGTGATTCTACCATTGTAGGCATCGTTACAGTCGGTGTTGGACACGATAGGGATGCTCACCTCCTGTAGAGTCCCAGGGGAAGGAAGGGAAACTGAAAAAAACCAAACAGAAATGTGCAGTTTGAGGCATGAATCCACCACGTGTGAAGAAGATGCTTGGATACTGACATATATTTATCTTTGATATCGTTAGAGTTGTAGCCTGTGTACACTCATTCACTCACTTCTGTTAAACTTGCTGTTTTAGTTAGCCTCAGAGTTGCTCTTCAAAATGTATTTACTTACATTTCCTGCAAAGTCAGAGACCTAATGTCATGGTCCCGTGTCTGCCCGGACGGCTCCACAAGGCCACATGTGTTTCTGTTTACTTTCTCCTCTCACCTCCCCGCCGGGGCGGAGCTCATTACGGGCTCCCGCCCTTGGCTCACACACCTGCTCTTTTCCCGGACCCTGCGTGGGTACCCGCTGTGTGAATTTGAGTGAAGAGGAGGGCGAGTGTAAATTAGATTTTTCCCTTGGACCCCGCAATTCCCCCACTGTATATATCTCCACTTGGTGATTATATAAATAAGATCATTCCTTGTATTGAACTCTGCTCTGTGCTTGGTTCCTCCCCTGAATGTGACAGAATCATCCAGCCAATGAAATGGACTCAGCAGACCCAGCAGCTTCTGCTCCTATCCTCGCCGCCTTGACAGCAATTTTGGAGCGCCATGAGCAAATGTTTGCTCGCACCAGAGGTGAGCTTTCAAGCCTTAAGCATATCAGCTGTCAACTGCATCATAAAGATCCAAGAGTAGGAAAAAACTGCTCTAAAGAGTTTTGGCGCACAGGAGTTACCGCAAACACTGACCTCATTAAGATCACATGGATACGCCAGGAAATGAAGAAAAGCAGAAGCTGAGTATGATCATAATCCGACTATAACAGTAAAGGTTAGTAACTGTCGCTGCTCCAGTTCTTACCACCGTCTCGGATGTTGCCCCAGCCGGTGACCCAGGTGGTCGTCTCTGCAGGGAAGACGCTGCCCTCCTCCGCCAGACACACAGGTCGGATGTAGTCCGTGAAGTCAACAGTTGAGGACAGCCGCAGCAGTGCGATGTCATTGTCGTTGGAGTTGGAGTTGTATTGTGAATGTTTGATTATCCGTGACACTGACCGGGAAACCCCATTAGTATTAGTGCTTTGCAGTGACTCGTATCCGAGGTGAACAGTCAGTTTTGATGGGGTGCTGAAAATAGCAAGAAGTACTGACTGTTAGTGCTTAATTGATAGTTGACAGGTGAAGAGGGTGGGTCATATGACAGGGTGAGAGCTTACTTGGGGAAACAGTGGGCAGCAGTCAGGATCCATTCATTGTTGATCAGGGAGCCTCCGCAGAAGTGGCGACCGGATGCTTGCAGACTGACCTGCCAGGGCCACGCTCCCGCAGGAGCATCCTGGCCTCCTACAATCTTGGTGTTAAGTGGAGCTTGTCCACAAACTGTAGGCAAAGACATTTATGCACAAAGAAAAATGACTCTCAAACGTTCAAAGCTGGAGCGCAGCTTCAGACCAGATAACGCCGTGTCGGCCCATAAACAAAGCACGAGTGAATCCAGAGGTCAACAAATGAAAGCTCATCAGTCTGTCCCGTTTCAATGAGCCCAAATTTCAGGAACATCTTAAGAGACTTTGGAAAATTCAAAATCAAAACTTAGTGTATTTCAAATTCCTCTTCATAATGAATAGAGGAATACGGGACATCAGAATACTTGTTCTTATTGTTTAACGATGAAGAACTGCCGTGCAAGGAAAAAAAAACCCTGAGAATAATACAGCTGAAAAGCATTTTATTCATACATGTTCTTATCCATTACTATTACCTACTATATTGCAAGGTTTGTGTCCTGGCCATTTGTCCCAAACTGCATCTCAGTAAAAGAAATTCAATCTGCATTTTATTTATTAGAAACTCCGTGTGTGTGTGTGTGTGTGTGTGTGTGTGTGTGTGTGTGTGTGTGTGTGTGTGTGTGTGTACTCACCATCGAGCTGTGCGTTGCTTCCTGTTTAGAGACAATAGAAACAGAGACATGATGTATTTGTTAGATCTCCGTGGACTGAACAGGCTGGTTGTTCTTAACGTGCTGTTGGAGTTTCTGGGTGGGGCTGGAATGTGCGGCACGAAGCCAAACAAAAGACGGAAACGATGTCTTTGTCTTTGTCTGAGACAAGAAAACGATGATCTTGAAAGACAGGACATATCAGGAGGCCACAGTAAGAACACGAATGTACGGAGAGGTTGTGGTATGAAGAAGCGCGGCATTAAAGATTTTATCTTTCCACGGTTGATGGTTTGACTGACAACAAATAGCCCTATTACCAGCCTACTTTTGAATGCGAACATTTACAAAACATTCTGCTTTATGCTTCATTAAATTTCAGAGGGAAATCAGCTACTTCCTGTCATTGTGGAGATTTTAAAAGACTGTCAACAAAAACATTAAATTTAAAGAATGAAAAACTCGATCTCATTGCAGGCCGACATGGGCAACTCTTTCTTTTTTTACTCATCTGCGAACCCAACAGGAAGTCGTTGAATAAACACTTTGTTCACCAGCGTGGTGTTAAGAGGAGAACGACCCTGGAAATGTCACATTTAACACATCACTGAAATACAAAAGTTTAAATAAAGCTTTCAATGAACTTTTGTATTTCCATAGTCGGTGTTTTTTCTCTACAGTACTTCCTGTTTTTATGGTCATATGGTTTTTACCAGTGATGCTCGGTCTATACCGATATGGGGTCCATGCTAGTGTAACCATGGCTGATTTCTGCTTGCAGTGACATAATTATTGTTTCTGATCCAACCTGTGTGAGAGAACGTCCTCTGAGACGAGAGCATTCAGTGAAAGGTAAAACCCACCCACGTGTCGATACCTCAGTATGAATCATCAGCAGGACACCGAGAATCAAACCGGCCAGCCTGGTTTTTTTAAACCGAAAAAAGCTTTGACGTGACCTGAAGCTCCTTTAACCTGTATGACTTCAAAGCTCTTTGACTTGTTTACTTTAGTCTACAGCTCTTAAATGAGCAGCTGACATCATGTTTTCTTTTCCAAGAATTTGTTTGTTCTGTGGGACACGTCGGGAACATCGGAGCTTCTACAGTCTAAAAGCATGATGTGAGAAAACCAAAGAACTTTATGGTGAAAGCACTTTTCTGGTTCCTTTTAATGTTTTAGCAGGAAGATTCTTTTAAATCATGTCTAAAATAAAATGTATTATTTTTATTATTACTGAACTGCATTATTTGATGAATTAAAGCTGTTCTTTACTCACAGCTTGACTCCGTCTGAACTCTGACCTGTGATGTAAGAGGAAGCAGGAAAACACGCTTTTGTTGCTTTTTATGTTTTAAATGATTACAGGGACGATCTGTTTTATTATTTTATGATGAAGTCATGATGGCGTGATCATGTTTGTTTGTTTTTCTCAGCTGATTTCTCCTTGTTTTGTAATTAATGTTAAATTAAAATACTCTTAAAAACTTTTATTGGAATCAACTTTCAGTCCTCGACAGATGAGGAAGCCCCCATCCATCAGGCCCTCAGGGCTGAGCAGCTGACTGTCACCGTCAGTAAAGCACAGCGGCGCTGTCATCACGCTTTAGAAACTCATTCAGTGTGCCCGATGCTACCAGTGCATGCGGGCATCTCATAGTTATGTACACAATGTGCTCTGGCATCATCACTATGACAATCTGGTAGAAGGTTCCGCATCTTCCGGGCAAGGACAGAGAGACTCAAGAGGAGCTTCTATCCCCAAGCCATCCGGGCCCGAAACACACACACCCGCCCTCTCACATCATCTATAATTGACTGAGACAGGACTCTTCCAGACACTAAACCAAGGCACAATGTACATTTCAATTCCTTTAATTTTAAATATGTTTATATTGTCTATCCTGTAAAATAGTCAGATGTCTATTCATATTAATGCACAGAATTCACCTGCTTGCTGCTACTACTGCACATTCACCCAGTGTATATACTATATGTATATATATATATATATATATATATATATATATATATATATTTTTTTTTTTTTTTTTCTGGATAAAAAAAAAAAAAAAAAAAAAAAAAAAATATCCAGAAATCCTACCAGTGGCTGGACAAAGCTGGACTGAAAGACAGCACAGAGGCACTAATCATGGCAGCACAAGAACAAGCTCTGAGCACAAGATCCATAGAGGCTGGGGTCTATCACACCAGGCAAGACCCCAGGTGCAGGCTGTGTAAAGATGCCCCAGAGACAATCCAGCACATAACAGCAGGGTGCAAGATGCTAGCAGGCAAGGCATACATGGAACGCCATAACCAAGTGGCCGGCATAGTGTACAGGAACATCTGTGCCGAGTATAACCTGGAAGTCCCGAGGTCAAAATGGGAGATGCCCCCAAGGGTGGTGGAGAATGACCGAGCTAAGATCCTGTGGGACTTCCAGATACAGACGGACAAAATGGTGGTGGCTAACCAACCGGACATAGTGGTGGTAGACAAACAGAAGAAGACGGCCGTAGTGATCGATGTAGCGGTTCCGAATGACAGCAATATCAGGAAGAAGGAACACGAGAAGCTGGAGAAATACCAAGGGCTCAGAGAAGAGCTCGAGAGGATGTGGAGGGTGAAGGTAACGGTGGTCCCCGTGGTAATCGGAGCACTAGGTGCGGTGACTCCCAAGATAGGCGAGTGGCTCCAGCAGATCCCGGGAACAACATCGGAGATCTCTGTCCAGAAGAGTGCAGTCCTGGGAACAGCTAAGATACTGCAGGACCCTCAAGCTCCCAGGCCTCTGGTAGAGGACCCGAGCTTGAAGGATAAACCGCCCGCAGGGGCGCGCTGGGTGTTTATGTTTTTATATATATATATATATATATATGTGTGTGTTCTTCCTCTACACCCCCCCCCCCCCCCCCCCGCTACATTTCACTGTGTGTTATACTTGTATAACTATGTATGTCACAAATAAAGAACCTTGAACCTTGAACATATTAATTAGTTCCTGATGGTTTCTGTTCAGACTGAAAGAGGACAAAGTTCACAAGATTGTTTCCTGCGGGTGAACTTTATTTCACTTCCTCTTATTCTGCTTTGTTCGGCTAGCTTCACACAACGATCTTCGAAGAATAACTAACTAAAGTGAAGGCAAACGGTAGCCGACAGCTAGCAGCCGTGCTGTCTGTATCCATCACTCACAGCAGCCCTCACTTTAAGAAAACACATCTAAAGGCTACAGTTGTCTGTGGGACTGACTCGATGCCTCAAGCAAATAGAGAACTGCAGTTTTCAGTATTTACACCAAAATAGCCCCAAATATTCCTGTCAGAAGCCACGTGCCGACCTAAATGTAAACGTCAAAATATTTGACTTATTCTTTGCATATTTCCACGACCCTTTATCCATAACACATTCATAGAACCTACCGTTGTATATACTGGATTATCTTATTTTGTATTTCTTGAGTTTATATTCTGGTGCACTCTTTGCATTCTTCTGTTATCTGTACCTGAGCCGTGGGGTCTGTAAAATCTTATCTTCAAACTGGTACAGTTTACAAGAATTCACTCCCATGACTGCCAATTGAAACTACCACAGATCTCTTACAGGACAGTCGCCTGAGAGCAGGAACTGTCAGCAGTGAAGTGGAGGAAGGGTTCAGATATTTAAAAGATACTTTTACTGAGAACTTACATTAAAAAAAACCTGTAAACGTGTGAGCAGAAGGATAAACTACAGCAATACAAATTGTATGCTTTTTATTGATGCTGAGACATTTCCATGTACATGAATTGTTAATTTTATTAGTTGAGTAAATTTGTGATGTTTCACATCCTTCTAAACTTTATACATTTAACATTTATCTCTGAATTTAGTGAAATAAAGTACAAAGTATTAAAACGATCCTTCTAACTTTAAGATCTCAGGTTGTTGAAGCTGGTATTGTTGTGGCTCTTTTCATTTGTTCATTTATTTCTGGTAATCATGAGTCAGCTTGTTGTGGGACTAATAAAGGTTATCTTATCTTATCTTATCTGTAATGAGCAGTAAAAGCAGCACAAGAGCCCGGCTCAGGTCTCTGAGAAACACGGAGTCAAACTGACTCGTCTGGATGTTCGTGTTCGTGTAGCAGTGAAAACAGGAAATTTACAGATTTAAAAGCAGACTTTTAATTTTGTTTGATGTTACAACCTGAACAAATGTGTCCACGGCCATTTATAACTTACAATATTGTAAATTATTACAATTTTGTAAAAAGAGACGAGCCGAATTTCTTTGTATCATCATTTAAATTGCAAAATAAATGAGATTGTGAGTCTTAAATCTCAGGTGAGACTCACCTGTAAGCGTTAAGGCCAACAGCAGGGCTCCACATGAAAACAGCTCCATCCCCACAGAGTCTCTTCTCAAAGTGTCTCCCAACTCCAACGGCAGGAGTCTGTAAAGCACGAGGGCGTGACCGCCTGCATCATACCTGACCGTCAGTCAGCTGAGCACACGCCACAAACACACCTGACACACCTTCTTCTTCTGAAACCAAAAGCAAACACAGATGCAAACAGACCGCACTGCTCACGGTGCTAATGTTGTTGTCCTGATTTGTTTTTATTGATATGTTTACATTCATACAGATTTTCCACCAGTTTTCCTGTGAAAATGGTTTCATTTTTATTAATTTGCCAACAAAATATGTCAAATATTAAAAGCATTTCTGTATTTTATTTTACAAATATTATTACTTAGATTTTTATGTTCACTCTTCTTCTGACAAATAAAGTCGTCTAAGGAAAGAGAGCTCCTTCGACGACGATGACCTGGATGACTGAGAACCTTCACCGACAAATAAAGTCACAAACACTTTTCTTTATATTTATATTTTATATTTCATTCCGCACCGATCGACCTCTGCCCCAGTTACTAACGACTGTGCTGGCCTTAACGCTGCACCTGAGACCACAGACCAATTGTAAAGTCAGATGTGACGCTGATGGAGAGATCGGTGCAGGGCGATGGAGATGCAAATCGTTTCAGTGAGATCTCATTCATGGAAGTGATGTGAGACACACGGAGCAGCCAAAGCTCCGCGATGGCCATGCTCGGCTTGGACTTTAAGGTTCTGTTATTATGAAGTATTTTCTTTTTTGATTCTGAGCTTAATGATTGATCGTTTATTGATCCTCTGTCGTGAGTTCTTGGTTGCCGTTGTATATTAGAGGTGAAGTCCTGTGTGAAGTTGGAGGTTTCCTGATTTAGTTACTTCCTGTCTGGTTTTGGTCATCATTTGTTTCTTGTGTCTTGTATTTAGTCTTATTTACTTGTCTTGATTAGTTTCAGCAGTTTTAGTTCCAGGCTCCTGGTTAGTCCTCGTTGTGTCCGTGTACATACAGCCTGTGGTTTCCTTTGTTCCCTGTCAGAGCTTCTGTTTCTGTTCGTCATGCCTGTGTTCGTTCGCTTGTGTATTGAATTACGTTTCTGGACTTTCGTTTCCCAGGAGATAAAGGTAGTGAAACACTGAAACATACGAAGCTTTTGTGCCAGAACAATCTGAAACCATCTCTGCTGTGACTCCTGCTGCCAGTTTGTTATCTCTACATCTCGAGGATGCTTTTCTGTGAAACAGTGATGCAGGTGAGCTCTTTTTATGCCAGACTGTCAGTAACTATGATTCTCACGTCAGGCCAGCGATGATCCAACAGGATGATCAGTTTTTAGTTTACCTAACCATGTATATTTAAATTTTAAAAACTGACAACATTTGTTTTTTTTTAAATAAAAAGGTCAAATTAATCACATTTTCAGGGGCTGATTCTGACCAATCGTCACATCTTTACCTGTAACCATGAATAAACTTTCCTGAGCGATGCTTCGTCCTGTAACACCTACATGATGTTTTACTGAGACTGGAGCTTTGGTCGTGCCGTCCCAGCACAACTGCTGTTGTTTATGAAATATTCACAACAGACACGTCGGGGGAACGAAAGAAGGAAAGACAAAACTCATCTGCCAAGAAAATATGTTAAGAAAAAGATTGCCTGTAATTAATGAGTGTTTCTCTGTTGACAGTATGAATATACTCTTCATGGTGGCGTGTGTTGTTGTGAGGATGATGTCATCTAATGCAGCAAATACAGTTTTCTGTTGAAAGTAGAAAAAGGTAGCGAACAGACGGAGTCAGAGCTGAGAACTTCTGTTGAGCAGAGAAAAACTTTTTATTGACACTTTAATGAATTTGCAGCTGAGTGTGGCGCTCTCGCTCTCTGCTGATAGGAGTGGATGGAGCTCATCCACCTGTCTCTCTTTCTCTCATCTATACGCTGTTAATCATTCCAGTGAGATATTTATGTTATTTATATATCAATATATTTACTGGAGTCTGTTGACTGACTGAATAATCTATACTAGTCATCACAATCCACAGCAAAAACAATGAGTGGCATCAATCAAAGCACTCATCCAGTAACTACAAGGCCCGGCCCAAATGACTGTGTGTGATACAAAATGTGAATCGTTGTCCTGGCCTTATCGTAGCAGCAGGTACAACACCTGGTTTGGTTGTGGTCACGTGATCGCGGCGTTTCGAAACACATGAGCTTCCCATAAGCAAAGTCTGGAGCTGGAAGAGACGAACCTGCTCAGCCGAGTCGCTGCCTTCACCGACGCACAGAAGCTTCATGGAGCAGAGTCCACGCGCCTTCACATCAGCAGTGCTCAGTGGTGTTTTGGTGGCTCATGACAAATGATGTGAGATTTATGAAGTGTATCATATATTTAATATCACACTGGGCAGATTTACCCGTGTACGGCTATTTTCAGTACATGTTGCTCGTTGTAAACTTTCCGTGTAACATTCACGATGATATTGTTGATGGTAACGTGTATGATTCCAGCGCAGCCGACAGGCACTTTGAATTTGTAAAGCTCCTCGCATTACATTCATAATCAAGTTCACTGACTGACGACCCTGCAGTGCTGTTTTCCTGTATTCCTGTTTCATCCACTTTAATAAAGTGTCCTGTGTTACAGTAACTGAGTTGTGGATTCGCTTAATGAACGCCTAAGTTGGGCTTCAATCTGCCTTAGACTCACTGACCTTCTTTGAATCAGCATCACAAAGATCCGAAGTCACTGACAAAACATACACGTATAAATAAATAAAATCTATAGAGAGAAACATGTTTGATATGTTTTTTATTAAGTTACACACAAACAGTGTTTTCTGCCAACAGGCTCAGACAACAGACCAGAAACAAAGAAGCAATGTGTACAAGCAGGTGGCAAACACAGGTTTTTGAAGTAATTGTACAACAAATGCCTCCCAACAGCTTCAGTGTTTCCTGGAATTGATTCAGAAACACCAACAGAGCTATTATCCATCTCTTATGTCAGGCAAGTTTCCCCCAGATAGTCCTGGTTGAGATCTAGTGACTGTGAAAGCCATGGTGTATGATCACACCATTTTCATAATCAACTATTCAGTGACCCCTCTTCAAATACAAAACATCTCTCATAGCAACTTTGCACTGATTTTAAAACTCTTTCCCCTTTGACAAAGGGACCCGACGTAGCAGCAAAGTCCAACACTGACTCTTCGTGCAAATGTCAAGAGTAATTTCAGGGGATTTTCCAACCTCTTGGTTCACAAGAGCCAAAGAAAAATCCTCATCAACGTTGGAGTAAAAACTAGATGCTTTTATTGTATATACACTGATAATGCTTACTGTTGTGTCAATAAATAACACGCTGAAGACCACAGACAGCAGTCCAGGCATCAGGAGCTGGAAACATCACCTGATAAAGAAAAAAAGACAACGGACCAAATGAAGAACAGAAGTGTTCTTCATTGCACATTTTTGACCAATCAGAAGTCCCCTTCTTTCACTCTAGACTTTTGACCAATCACCAATCAGGACGAATTGCACTATGGTCCATCCCCCTTTTCAGGTAACCTTGCATTTGGAGTGTAATTGTTTTTGTGTTCTAGTTTCTGTTCATGGTGTTGGTTTGATTATTTCCCTGGGTTCAGTTTTCTGCCTCCTCTGTGTCTTGTAGTCAGTTTGTGTGCCTCAGCAGATTTTACTCTTGTTCTATACAACCTCTGTGTTTGTCTTCAGGTTCAGTCAGTAGTCGTTGTAGATGCTCTCATGCTCCTGCACCATCACCCCGTCCCAGGACAGACATGGATGTGATTCCTTCTGATTTGATCAGCTCCTCCCAGCAGCAGATCATTCCAGGGGCGATTCTAGGATCAGAGCTTTGGGGGTGCTGAGCACCCAGAGAGCTGCTCAGCCAGGCAAGCTCAACTTTACTCATCACGATGAGACGTTTTCCCTGTCTCTGTCAGTCCCTGCATCTTTAAATGTCTCCAGTTGTCCCGAGTTCCCTCTGTTCCTCTCTGTCCTCATCGTCTGTTGTCTTCGTCTCTGTTATCAGTCATCATAATTTTACAATCTCTGTGCAAGTCTGCAAATTTCTTTATTAAATCATAAGATTCTTAAATTCATCAAGTCTCTCTGTGCCTGGGTCCTCGTCACAAAACATGACATCACTGCTTTGTACATTTTAACACAATTTAATAAGCACATGCTTCAGCCAGTACCTTTTGATTAGCCTTGTCTCGTGGTTTCTTGCTTTGTGGTAGATCTTTATTCTGTTTTCACCGAGATATTTGAATACTAATCAATAAATCGATACTCAATTCTAAAAAAAAAATTCTAAACCCACATTTGTGAAAGAAAAGCAAAACGCTTTTTTGAAAAGTTTTTAACAAAACCATCAAATCTGATCAAGGTTATTTAAATGCTGCAAAAGAAGAATGGATCAGAATAAAAATACATCCTAACCTTAATTACTGGGGAGAATAATGAATGATGCTCATAGTGAGCTTTTAATGTGTATGTATAATATAATACAGATACATAAAAATACACTCCAAAAATAGAAGAGTCCTTGAAATGTACAAAATATTAATAAAGAAATTATAAAAATGGAGGCAACTATGCCTATGGTACAATGTATGAAAAGATCTTTACTGCAGATACTAATATGGCTCTGCAGATTTTTTATTTTAACGTTGCCTCAGCTTGATGTTGGCAAATCTGTCACTGTTTGGTGATCAACTCTCTCAAGCAGTTTAAGAGTTTCTGCTGTGCCTGTCACTGCTCCCTGTCTGTTTCCTTACCTCATTCTTCCTGACCTTCCTGAATCCAGTCAGTTAGCTAGTTAGTACCTTGGGTTTAATATCGGCACTAGGGTTGCCAACCGTCCCTTAAAATACGGAATCGTCCTGTATTTCGAAACAAAAGTACACGTCCCGTATTGAGCTAATAAGGGACGCACTTTGTCCCGTAATACAGTGAGAATCAAAAGTAGTCTATAAATGTTTATGGAATTAACGCTTTGTTTGAAAACATAATTCCCAGCCCCTCTCCTGCTCTGTGACCAATGAGCTGACAGCACACTTATGACAATTCGAGTATGACAATTCAGATTACCGCTCATCTCATTGGTCGAGGAAAGGTCGCTTACGGAGAAAATACCGGAAGACAACAGATGACCACAACAAGAAGCATGGCCAACAGGGAAACAAACGCCGACACTGCGGTGCAAGTCTCGGACGACAGTACACCTAAAGCTGGGCAGACACTGTGCGATTTTTTCAGTCACGTTATTCAGCTCCTGCTCAAACTGCACGATTGACTCGCAGGGGTTAGAAGTTGGTAGGTCACGATGCAGGTCTCACACTATACCGCCCGATGCTCTGATGCGACCTGAGTGCTCACACTGTGCCTCCATAACATGAAGGTTATAACAGAAAATCTGTCGCTCTCTCTCTGTCTCTCACTCACACAGACACACAAACCACCATCAACTTTGCTAAATTGCTAATGAAAAACATGATCAGACAGCTGTGATTGAGCAGCAGTGTAAATCCAACTATTTTCACGGTTGTTGTGGTCGTGATCATTTTGTGAGGCCACATCGAAAAGGCTCGGATGAGCTTTCCAAAGTTCTACAAGTTGTTCCTCCATCGCTTGTGTCCAGATCACACGCTGCACAGCCGTGCTGCACCGTCTTTTTCACCAACGTTTACGTGTTTGCGCGCGAGCAGTGTGAGCGGCTGTGGTGAGAACCTCACGAGCGATTGATGATCGGGAGCTGGTCGTGAGGTGTTAATCACTTCTCGTTACCCCACGTATACTACACGACGCACGATGAAGGCCAAAATCGGTCCGATCACTCAAAAATCGGCTCAAAATGGGCCAAAAACCACACAGTGTGAGCCCAGCATTAGAGCAGCAATGTTTGTTCCCCTCAGAGAAAGGGAAGAATGGGAAAAGGAAAACACCTGGCTGGAAAACGTTAATATGGGCATGTGCAGTGAATATCAGCGCTATGTGGCCAGAAGTGTGATAATATAATTTATTTTGTGTAATAAACAACTGCAAGAATAGATGATTACAACAAATAGATGACTAATACATAAAAGTAATACATAGATGAATAATGATGATGAGTTATGATGCGTAATCATGGGAACAAGTGGGTTTACAAACAGGAGCAGCTGATTAGCATTAGAAAAGCTGAAATAATATTTCAACTGAAGCCAATTGTACTAAATGCACTAAATGTGCACTGTTACAAGAATGTTTTTCTTTCTATTGTTTTCTATTATTTTAAGTTAAGCAGGACAGAGTTCTTTTAAAGAAAGATTTACTTATATTCTCAAAAGTTAAGCATGACAGGCTTCTGTTTAAGAAAGAGACCTGTTTTATGTGTTAATGTTGTCATTTTGAGCTAAAAATAAATGGCTAAATGATCATTTGTTTCACATGTGTTCATATCACAAAGAATATGCATCTGCTTAAATCAAATTCAAGTCAAAGGGTTAAAAAAATAATTTCACACACAAAAAAAGAGCTAGAAAATTCACCACACTGGGAAGGGTGAAGACAACTGGGTCGCCCGGCCCTGGCCACGAGGTGTCCCTTATTTATTTTTCAGGGAGTTGGCAACCCTAATCGGCACATATGACAAAATAAGCAGCTTCTCTCATTCCTTTTCAAACAGGACAGTGGTAACAACAGCAGGCTACAGACAATGTTACGTTTTAGATTTTAAATAGGCTGTATACATTTCAATGGGAGCAACAGGGCGGTCAAATATCACTGATTTCACTACAGAGCAGGACGGATTGTAGGGCAGCAAACATCGTGGGGAAACACGTTTCCCACACTGCAGGTTACCTGGTGTCATGTTTTTCAGCTAAAAGAAACATGGTCTGACTCCTACCAACTGTACAAAGAGTAACGCAAGGTTAAAGGCAGCTAACATGTCCTGTTTTAAGCCAGGCTCTTCCACCTCCCTCTGCTGCGTCTCAGCCGCCATCGCTCTGGCAGTAGCTAGAGCCAGAGCAGGGGAGAGCTGGAGCAAACCATTTTGGGAGGGGGGGGTATCTTTGTTGTTAAAATATCTCAACCAAGTTTCTATATTTTTGTAGTGTATCACACAAAAAATATGACACTATCCTGTACCAAATATTGTCAAAAAAGTAAGAAATCTTTGGGGGTGCTTTGATGAATTTTGATTAAAATGGGCTAAAACCGCCCCTGGATCATTCCTCTCTGACCGCAGTCCTTACTTCCTGCTCTCTGTTGATTTAAACCTTACTTTGGTGACATCTAGTGGAATGAAATGAGAATAACACCTCCGAGTGAAATAGTTCTTTGATTTTAACCTGTAAAGTTGCATTTTATATATTTCTGTTTATTAACTCGTAATCAAACTTTTTTCTTCCACCACTTACCTCACAGAATAGTCACAAACATTTTTATGTGTTATTTCTTTCTTTCTAATTCTTTTCATCTTTACTGCTTTTTCTTTAAAATAGTCAAAAATATTGCATACATGCCAACCCTCCCGATTTTTCCGGGAGAATCCCGAATTTCAGTGCCCCTACCGAAAATCTCCCGGAGCCACCATTCTCCCGAATTTCTCCCGATTTTCCACCCGGACAACAAAATTGAAAAACCATATCCCAGATTGGCCCAGCCAATTCCAGTTTCCAACAATGGCTACTACTACTGCAGCTACTGAGCTTTAATATTGCTCTTATTACTCTCTCTGGGTCGCATAATAAACTTTTAACACATTTTCAGGCGAGAATGTAAACTTCAGATATCTGAGCCGGGGAGAACAGCAAACTCCGGTCACATCGTCTTCAAATCTCTGCGGACTTTCGCTACTCAGGTTAAACATTATATATAAGTCACTTAAATAACTCATACATGTTATTGTTTGACTTTTTTCAGTGTTTTTTTCCCTGAGTAAATCGGTTTGGCTGTGATTAAAGTTACTAGATTAGATTAAATAAAACTTTATTAATCCCTCGGGAGGGTTTTCACACAGCTGAATAAACATCAAACGGAAAACTGATTAAACAGAAGCGTGAGACGGTCGAGAGTTTATAATTTATAAATAGTTATAATTTAGATAGCAAGGAGCAGACGGCAGTTTCACTGCACCGAGAGAGCTTAGATGAATTATACTTCAGCGATTTTCTTCTTCTATCAAGCGAACTTTATCCCAAAATGTGTAATTTTAAAGGATTTATGTTAATTCTAGGCAGTGTTGGGTAAGTTACTTTAAAATAGTAACTTAGTTACATTACTAGTTACTTCTCTCAAAAGTAACTCAGTTACTTCAAGTTACTCGTTACTTTCAAAGTAACTAGTTACTAGGGAAAGTAACTTTGGTTTTACTCAGAATTCTCTTGTTAATGTGTTGCTTCCATAACTTTGCAGTCTTCTAGCTTGCTTACTTGCCACAGTGCACTGTGCCACCTACCAACAGAAAGAAAAAGATAATGTGCATATTTCCACGAGAGAAATCCCACGCCTGGACCGTCATTGACTGCTGCCATGATTCTAGCCTACGTCACAGCGTCATGTGCGCCTTTTACATCCAACACAAAAACTGCAGTCGTGGTGCTTTGATTGTACTCAGAACTCGGAAATTCTGCCTTCTGAATAGGAAGATGTAGGTAACAGCAGACTGCAGATGAGCTGCATACAGAGCTGGACTGGGACAAAAAAATCATCCTGGGCATTTTGACTAGAGACCGGCCCACCATTATAGGAAAAATCATAAAGCCTTTGAATGAAAACAAACGCTGTTGTGACAGTGATGTGCACTGTTCTGATGGTATATATGCATCAATCTATCAATCGTTTGTTATAAGATTCAGATAATTATTTTTTAAAAGCGAGACATTTTAAATGAGAATAAGAAAGAAAAGTATTTCTTTGTGCCCCCCTTTCCCTGTTAATGCCCTACCTGCCCCCCTGGCAACACTTTGCTAGACCCGCCCCTGCACAGTTACCAGCTGTCAGCTACCTAAAAAAGGATCCTGGTGTTATTTGTCTCTCAGAAACAGTTCATAACTTCAACTCATTCATGTCACCTAAAAGGTAAACCTGTTTCTCCATCACCTGTTCAGCTCTGATGATCCAGTAAGGACATCTCCTGGTTTCATCTTCATGTTTCCCTCTCACCACATATCCAAACCGACATCATGACCAGCAGCTTTTTTGCAGCTGTGGCTCCAGCAAACATCAGCTGATACTAGAAATTAATATTAAATACATTATAACAACAGCTGATCAAGCTTAAACGTGCTGCTGTTGTTTAGCGCGACATCCGCTGGTTTCCTCTTTCGGCGCAAAGTGGGCGATAAACAAACAAACAAGAGAGCCAATCAGCTGATCATTGATCAGTTTTCATGATTGAAGTAGAAACGGGAGAGGGAGGGGGAGAGAAGAAGAGGCAGCTGTGCAGCGTAAAGACACAGAATAACTCCAGCTTTGTGCCTTTTTCATTGTAGCTGAATTACGGGACAAACTGTTCCTTTTCACCTCAATAAGAAACGCGTAATATTTTCTCTGAATACCAGACGGGACGGTTGGCAACTCTAATAACTTATGAACAAAATAAAGTTAAACATCATTAACTTCATAGCACCACCCAGCTGTATAGAAACTCCGTCATGCTAGCTAGCACGCAGTACGGAAAAAGTCAGAATAACGAAAATAAACTCCACCTAAACTTGGTTTATATCTGACCCAGAGAGACTGCAGGTCATAACTTCTTACCTGAAGTTCAGTTCACACTTGGACCTGCGGCCGCCTCGGGTCTCTTTTCCTTCTGCGTCCCTTTTCCTTCATCCACCTGCTGCCTCCACCACTTGCTAATGTTACTGAATCTGTGGAAGCTCCGCGATAGCCACCACACGAAGTAACGAGTAACGACCCTATCTAAATCCCAGTAACGAGTAACGCGTTCCTGATTTTGGCATAATAACTAGTTACCGTGCTCGTTACCACAATGATAACGTAGTTACTGTAACGCGTTACTTAATAACGCGTTAGTCCAAACACTGATTCTAGGTAATTCTAGTTAATTATCGCTGCAACGAAACGGATTTTAGTCGATGATGGTGATAGTATCGTATTCAAAGGTGAAAAACCTTGCTTTGTTTCATGTTTAGTGACTCAGAGTTACAGAACTTAGCCTTTTCCCCTGCCCACATCCGCTGACTCAGATTTGTTCTTTCTATCTATCTATCTATCTATCTATGGAACGCCAGGACTGCCATAATGAATTAATTAAATACACCATTAAATAATTAATTAAATGTGGCAATAATTAATTAAAATTGGAATTAATTAATTAAATAAATAGTTATGATATATGTAATTAATTAATTATTGACACATTTAATTAATTATTTATGTATTTCACGTTTTAATTAATTATTGACACATTTAATTAATTAATTATTGACACATTTAATTAATTATTTAATGATATATTTATTTATTTCATTTTGGCAGTCCTGACGCCTGGCTCTCGTCATGAAATAATTTTATCTGTCAGCCTCACCCATCAAACTCAGGGGGCGGGGTTAACGCTGATCGAGTCAAAACCATTGCTTTGGCCTGGTGGCCATTGTTTCTAGCACACAACAACCGGCATGTGGAAGCTAACAGAACTGAGCTTTGAAAAACCCTGTTTGTGTGTTACCAAATACAGTTTTAATATTTTTTTAGCCGAGAATGTAGTGGTTTAATCTTCATGTGTCTGGTCGGTTTGTCAAGATACAGCCTCTTTGCAAAAGTGTTTCGATGATTTCGGAGATGTCATCCCAGTCTCACGGCAAAGCGTGGGATAGACCCGCTCGCCTCGCAAGCAATCCCACCGACAAAGCGCAGGCCCCGGTACACAGCTGTAGTAACCCCCGCTGACTTCTTTTACTGAGGTTATATTTATCGGTGTTTTATTTCCTGATGTTCTTATGTGTCCTACGTGTTTCAGTCGCCAATTCTGAATTATAACTAACATTAAAAACATGTTTAAGGAGGAGAGAGAGCAAATAAATCTGTTTAACATCTGATCTTTGGGTTTTTGTTCAGTAATCAGCGTGACCTGTGTATAAACACATAAAAGAGATAACGTTGGTGTTTCCGTCATGTAGTAACTGCTGGCTTTAACTGTACAAAGGTTGTTCGACACTATGAAACACATACAGACTTCATGATGTTCGGCTAATATTTTTATTGTGAATATTAATCATGCTGACCTCGCTCTGTACACCACGCAGCGAGGTCAGCATATCCACGATATCCTCAGCTCCATGAGTTAACACAAAGTTTCCCAGCTGACTATCTAACTGCCAACTATTCCAGAGACGTGAAAATATACAGCATAAAGAAAAGTGTAAGAGACTCAGCAGCAGATTAGAATAACAGTTTGTGGCGTGAATAAGACACGGCGGGACCACGGAGCAACGTTCAGAGTCATCTTTATTTACATCTCACCACACCACAACACCCCCAAACCCCTCAGTCCCCGTGTTTTTAACTAGGCGGGCGTGATTAAGGATGCCGTGCAGGTGCGTCCGCCCTCCCTGCACGGCACCGCAGACCACGCCCCACCACATACCCCCATCGCCCGATTGAGGCCGGGGAGCCATCCGGCCGAACCTACTCCCCCACCGCCAGTGGGAGAGGGAATCAGCCCGGACAGCTGGCACCCCCAGGCCCCGGCCAAGCGACGGGGAGGTGCGAGTTCAGGCGGCCGCCCGCGAATCCAGCGGCGCAGGCAAAGCTGGTTCGGAAGTCGGACACGTGACAGGTGCACCCGGCGCGGCCGGCACAAGCGTGAGCCCCAGCTCACAGGTGGCTGGGCAGAGGTGTGGCGTGTACAGGCCTCTGGTGGTGGTGAGGCCGTTCTGGCGAGCACGGCGATCTCAAGCGTGGCGCCCGCCTCGCTCGCCAGTTCCACTCGAGCAAGCTCCCCTGGCACTGGGACCTCCAGCTCCTTGCGCGGCCCCTCCGTCACCGCTGTCGCTCCCTGCTGGAGCAGCCCATAGCGCGACTCCTCCGTCACTACTGCTCCCTCCGCCGCCACTCCCGGCTCGAGCAGCCCCTCGTGCAGCTCCTCTTTCTCCAACCGGCGCAGACCCTCGCGCACCTCGTCTGCCGCCTCCGGTTGGAGCGGCTCATCCACCACTCCCGGCAGGAGCAGCCCTTCACCTGGCTGTTCCCCCTCCTCCGGCAGGCGCAGATCCCCGCGCGCCTCGTCTGCCACCTCCGGCTGCTGAGGTGCCTCACGCGGCTCCTCCACCGCTTCACTGTCCTCGGGACACACCTGTGGGGGTGGCGCCCAGAGCAGCGCCGCCAGCTCCCCAATCCTTTCCAGGTGCCGCTCGGACTGGTCCTGCAGCTCTTCCTGCTGGCGACGCACCTCCGCCGCCTGCTCCCGCTGGGCGGCCGCCATTTCGGCCACCCTCTGGGCCAGCTCCTCCATTCCCTGGCTCCGATATGGACCCGCCGTGCTGCCTCCTGGGTTTCGGCACCAATGTGGCGTGAATAAGACACGGCGGGACCACGGAGCAACGTTCAGAGTCATCTTTATTTACATCTCACCACACCACAACACCCCCAAACCCTTCAGTCCCCGTGTTTTTAACTAGGCGGGCGTGATTAAGGATGCCGTGCAGGTGCGTCCGCCCTCCCTGCACGGCACCGCAGACCACGCCCCACCACACAGTTATACATTTAATAAATCACCAAATGAATCCAAGAAACGAGCAAACCTGTTCCGACAATTTGAATTTGTATTCCCTCAGCTGCAGACTCGCTGCTGTTTAAATGTTTGAAAAGGAAGATTAGATATAAACAAACCTCAAACATAGACTCAGTCTGCCTTCACATTTGATATGAGGCCAGCACGTATAGTGGCCTCAGCAGGCTATTACTGAAATACACGTGCTATATCATAAACTATGATATAAACAGGGAGGTCCTATTAACATGTTTAGTTTTAAAGGACACCTTCCTGCCTTTAGTCTCATTCATGAGCAGTATTCGTTTTCTTCTAACATCCAGAAGTCTGCACAATGTGTTTCATAGTTTGTAACAAGCCTTTGACAGGTAAACATAACATGACCGAAAAAGCAAAAAAAAAAAAAAAAAAAAAAAAAAGAGAGAGAGAGTGTTGACATAAGAAGAGAAAATTCTCTCAATTATGGAGACAGGCAAATGGTTCATTTATGTTTGATGTGTGTTTATTCCTCCCTAAATATCGTCGGTGAAGTTTGCCATGCACGTCAGATTTTCCTGCGCATTTTTATACCTCTGCCAACAGAGAGAGAAAAAAAATCACATTCTAACAGACAGCTGGTGCTTAGAATACAGTTGGATAACTATTAAAAAACAGATGATATTTAGATGATAGTTCAGTCTAACACATGTGCCAGTGGTTCATTAAACGTCTGTGAAACTATGCAGTTATGAAACGTAACTTTAACCTCAGCCAAACCGATTTGCTCAGTTGTAAATAAAACAGCGAAGTAAACGTGACCCGACAGACAGAACCTGAGTGAATGAAGTCCAGCGTTTAACCACTGAGAGCTAAAACTCAGCTGAGGTTTGAAAGCTGTGTGCCGGTGATTGGACATCAGCCGCTGATGAAGCTGTTCGCCTATAAAGTGCTCTGTAAGGAAACGAGCTCCAGCAGCTCTGCGCTCGGGGAAAATACTATATTTACTTATCTTGTGCAGTTAAACTGTGACTATCACCAGGTAACTAGGCGTGTTTCTTGAATTAGCAGCAGGTGTTAAACAGCTGACAGATGAGGAGGAGGATGCATGCAGGTAAACTGAGGGTCTGCTGAGCTGATCGCTGGTTTCGTGAGAAAAATGTCAGCTCGTTCTTTATGTTACAGAAGCACAGAGACACAAGACCAGGCGGAAAGAGACGATCGTTCGGTGAAAATGAGAATCTGCGAATGCAACATGTGGAACACGGAGAGTGGAATATGTAAACAAACCGGTTAATGTACCCCCTCGGTGTGCTCTGCATGCTAACTGTTAGCAGAGCTAGTGAAATCTCTGAAAACATCTGAGCACTTTTGCAAACATGTTCTATGTTGACAACCTGACCAGACATACCGACATTCGCGGCTAAAACACTGTTAAAAGTGTAGCTGGTGACAGAAAAACGGCCTGTGATTTGATCTGCATTCTGGGATAACTGGCTGCCCCAAGTCTACACAAGCAATCGATTATCTAGGATCGACCTGTTTTGACTTACTTTGCACGGCAACCAATCAAATGTTAGAGAAGCTGCATGGGCAGCGTTAACCCCGCCCCCTGAGTTTGATGGGTGAGGCTGACAGATAAAATTATTTCATGACGAGAGCCAGGCGTCAGGACTGCCAAAATGAAATAAATAAATATATCATTAAATAATTAATTAAATGTGTCAATAATTAATTAAATGTGTCAATAATTAATTAAAATGTGAAATACATAAATAATTAATTAAATGTGTCAATAATTAATTAATTACATGTGTCATAACTATTTATTTAATTAATTAATTCCAATTTTAATTAATTATTGCCACATTTAATTAATTATTTAATGGTGTATTTAATTAATTCATTATGGCAGTCCTGGCGTTCCATATCTATCTATCATTTTTCCACGTTCTGACCTTCTTCTATGAGATTCTCGGAGAAGCTGGTAGAAACTTCTCCCGGTGACGTCACCACGCAGAGCTCACCGCGGAGCACTCTGATTGGACGAGAGTCACGGGAAAGCTCGAGAACTCACGAGAAGTCAGCGAGGAACGTATAAAGTCACTGTGCCGGTTAGAGACCCTGACATCAGACCACCGACAGGAGCTGGACGAGACAAATCCTACAGAGGAGAAGAACAAGCGCTTCATTCATCTTCTAAACGATCTTCATCTGTCAGCGAGAGTGAGTTTCATTTATAGTTTATTTGAAATAATGTTCTGTTCAACGAAATTAGTTTCTTAAATATTAGGCTTAAGAAATGTAATTTTCAGGGATACTTTTAAAGTTTATTTAATTAAGCTTCATTCATTAGTGGCTGGACGAAAACTCAAAAATTACAATTCCTCTACATCTTTATGAAATAAGCTTTATTTTTTAACTTTTTATTTAAGTGTTTCAGTGTTGTTCCGGTGTTGGAAAAGTGTCAGTTATAAAAGATAACTACTGCAGTATTTGATTTAAAAATGTTTAAATAAAACCTTATTTAAAAATCTACTGATTTTTAAATAAGGTTTAGACATGAGGTGGATTTATATCTGTACCCAGCACCTAAAATCATGGCTGCCTTCTAGAAAATACAGTATTAATCGTGCAGAGTCACGAGACCATATTCAATAATAAATATATACTCAGTTGGACTAGGGAAGACTGTACTGATTTATTTTTAAATGCAGCAATGTTTAATGCAAGATTTAAAAAATCCATCCATCCATTCGCTTCCGCTTATCCTTTTCAGGGTCGCGGGGGGCGCTGGAGCCTATCCCAGCTGTCATAGGGCGAGAGGCAGGCATGATTTAAAAAAATTTCGTTATATTTAAAACTTAAAATCTCAACATTTGCACAAATTGTACAACTTTGTTATTTTAAGGACCCATAGTTTGACTTAATTTAGCGCTCCATAAACAGAAGTTGTTGTTGCCTCTGTCAGTATTTGTTAATGTTCCTCTCTGATGTTTTCGCCTCCTCTTTAGGAGACTAAGTCAACGTAATCAAGATGTCTTCAGCTAAAGGCGTAGCGATCGGCATCGACCTGGGCACCACCTACTCCTGTGTGGGGGTTTTCCAGCACGGGAAAGTAGAAATCATCGCCAACGACCAGGGCAACAGGACCACCCCCAGCTATGTGGCCTTCACAGACACCGAGAGGCTCATCGGGGACGCAGCCAAGAACCAGGTGGCTCTGAACCCCAGCAACACTGTGTTTGATGCCAAGAGGCTGATTGGAAGAAAGTTTGATGAACCTGTGGTGCAGGCGGACATGAAGCACTGGCCCTTCAAGGTGATTTCAGATGGAGGGAAGCCCAAAATCGGAGTGGAGTACAAAGGGGAGGACAAGACCTTCTACCCCGAGGAGATCTCCTCCATGGTGCTGGTGAAGATGAAGGAGATCGCAGAGGCCTACCTGGGCCAAAAGGTGTCCAACGCTGTCATCACGGTCCCGGCATACTTCAACGACTCCCAGCGACAGGCCACTAAAGACGCGGGCGCCATCGCGGGCCTCAACGTCCTGAGGATCATCAACGAGCCTGTTGGGTCTAAACTCAGACCCCGCTGTATCCAAGACTTATTCCCATGAAAGAAAAACAAGGCAACAGTGTTCAATCGTTTTCTTGCGCAAGGGAGGCCCCCTCATCTGTGTCCAGCACGACAATGAACCCCGATGATGGCCTCCTCTCGCTGCCTTTTATTGACAAACTTCAAACAATTGTTTACAAAACACCTCCCCCTGCAACCCCCTTTGGTTACAAAGACAAGGCACTGTATGTAAGTGTGTGTGTGTGGGTGTTATGTGAGAATGTGTGTGTGTGTGTGTGTGTGTGTGTTGATCAAAGGGTCATAAAACCTAAAAGCAGGAACAACATCCTTGGTCATAAAGAGGGTAGTCTTCCCCCACACCCAATGTATGGTTTACCAAAGATAACACAGTGAAACCATACAAAGGGTAGGAAGCTCTACCAAACATCAAACAGATCTTCAAAAGGACGTCCCTGTGATAAAACACTTCAACCTCCCACCCAGAACCTCGAGAATCTGGGGATGGGAGGAAAGAAAGAATTCCTTTCACAGAGTTAAAAACAATGGACAAATGGTACATATAAAAATGACAAATGTTTAACTATTTAATCTAACATTTCCCTCCTGTTTTGTTATTTTTATGTTACAAATTATTCCTATGTAGCATATTCTCAGCCATGCACCTCTTGCTTAACATTTTCAGTGCAGGCATCATTCATACACAGGCTTCTGTTACGTCAGTAATTTCAGTCATTTCATATTGTTGTAAGAGTACATAATTAACAAATGTATCAGAAATCATTTTAGTTAGCAATGATCTTATACACGGTAAAATGCATCCTATACATAAGCAAATCAGTATCAATAGTCCAAAAACAGGAGTTAGTACTTTTAAAAGGAGATGCCACCAAGGACCAGACAGTAACCACGCCATCCAGCCTTGTGGTGCATCTGCTCCTGGCGTGCTATTCATCACGTATTTCTGCAATGTGGTTAAATTCTGCAGTGCTTCATAAATGTCTCCTCCACTTGTATATCCATCTGGTATGAACGTACAACATGTTTCTCCTATCAATTTGCATACTCCTCCTTGCGATGCAGTTATCAAGTCCAAAGCCAGTCTGTTTTGCAAAACCATTGTTCGTATGGCCTTTTGCTCCTCTGCTAAGGCTGTTCCAAGGGTCTGGGTCCAATCTATGTGTCTCAGTAGTGCATACCTGTTAATTTCTACATGAGTTCTAACTTCCCCGACCCCGATCCACGGGAACAACCCTTGTAAGAATTTGGCTCCAGGTCCCCAGATTCGAAACTCCCAGGGGACCTCACTTAAATCTGTGAGCTTTGTGCTTGCACTCTGTACGTCTCTCTTTGTCTTTGATCCTGGATGATGTTCTATCCTCTCCATGAAGAAAACATGATCAGATAATTTCACGAGTGCACATAGACCTCCCCATTTTGCTGGTAAAGATGGGTAAGCCTTATGTCCACATAAGAAATACCAATCTGCTAACACCCTCGTACCCTTAGGTGTCGGTGCGATCGTTGAGCATTTGGCCACATCCTGTCTTCCTTCAGTAAGTGTCATTTGGTACGAAGTGTCAAATGCACAGTCTGCTGCTCGTTGAATCTCATCATTTGCACATCTGGCATTCTTCAAACACGCCAGACAGCTAATTCTGTTCAAACGAGGGCAAAAAGAATAGGTGACGTTGCATAGATGCCATGGCAAATCTCCAACTTGGGCTGACCCATTGCCCTTGAAACACATAGGTAACTGGCCTGCTTCCAGTTTATTTAACAGTATGATGTCCGGAAGTGGATCAGGAACTTGGGGCCAAGTCAGCAGATCTGTCTTACCAGAGCAGTTCACCTTCCCAGCTACTGGTGAATCAATCTTCCCATTCAGGTTCAGGGAATTTGAAAAGTTGGCAGTGTTCCAAGTACGTTTTACTCCTGGATGTGTTGCTAAAGCAAGCAAACAAACTGTCTCGCTCTCAGTGATGCTATATGGCCACAGTCCAGAAGAATGTGTAGACAGTGGCATGTGTGCACAAGCATAACAATTGGTCTTGTTGTTTATGTGAGCGGTTGTGTTCATAAACTGCCACCAGTAGTTGGTTGAAAACCCATGCGGGTACTGGGTGTGATTTGCTCTGTCCCAATGCGCTCCTGTCATCCCACTCAGGGTCCACAGGCACAAGAAGGCGAACAGCACATTCCCAGCCATTCTAAGTTGGGTTCAGGATCCGTTGGTTTCTTCACCAGGATTGAGACGAGAGGTCCTAGAGATATACTCCCCCCTTTGTACCGCTGGCCTTTTCACCATCACCCAAAGTCGGCCAGGAAGTGTGTTACCTTCTTGCAGTGCGCTTGATGTATCCAAGTGTTCCTTTCAGCGATCTTCACTGCTGTGGGCGTCGTCAGCAGCACCTGATAAGGACCTTCCCACCGTGGACTGGACCAGCACTTCCTCTTTATGGCCTTTATCAGCACCCAATCTCCAGGCTTCAGGCTCTGTTCCTGCGGAGAAACAGAAACATCTGGCAGATCATTTGCTCTCATGACTTCTTTACTTTTAAACATTTTAAGCATCCAATCTGCTAATGTGTTCTCCTCTTCTGCTTTTCTGTCGTCACTACAGAAAACTGGAACTCTAAATGGTCTGCCATATATAATCTCAAAGGGTGTCAGACCATTCTCTGTTGGAGTAATCCTCATGTACACTTTAACTAATTCTACACAGTCTAACCATGTCCTGCCTGTCTCTTCCATTGACTTCCTAAGTCTTAACTTTACTGTTCCATTAGTTCTCTCTACCAACCCTGCACTTTGTGGGTGATATGAACAATGATGTTTTAATGTTATCCCTAGATGTTGTGCCATTAATCCAATCACTTCATTTACAAAATGTGGACCATTATCACTATAAATGGTCTCTGGAATCCCATGTTCTGGGATAATATTCTTACATATTGCTTTGGCAACCGAAATGGCATCTGCTTTTCTAGTTGGTACAATTTCTACCCACTTTGAAAAAGGACACACTATCACTAAACAGTATTTATAGTTGTTACAGTTGGACAGTTCTATAAAGTCCATGTGAATAACTTGAAATGGGTGACTGGGTCTAGGGAATTTCCCTCTCTTAGGTCTCAAATTACCCTGGGAATTGTGCTTGCAACATATCATACATGACCTGCAAAAATTTTTTGAAAAGGTATTAAATCCTAGAGTATAAAAATGTTGCTCTACTGCTGCCATCATCCCCCCTGTGGAGACATGGCAAAGCCCATGACTCAAAATAGCAGCAGTCTTATACAAATTCTTAGGCAGTATTGGTTTATTACACAGATAATAAACACCATCCTGCAAGCTTGCTCCTTTAGTGAGCCACAACTGTTTTTCTGCAGTAGGTGAGTGTGCCTGCATGTCTGCTAATACATCTGGTGTAATAGGCAACGTCTGCTGGTGTTGCACCGCTAAAACATGAACACCATGTTCTCCTAAAGCTGCCTCTTTTGCGATCTTATCTGCGAAAGCATTCCCTAATGCAACTGGATCTTTCCCTCGGGTATGTGCTGCACATTTACAAACGGCAATTCTACTGGGTAACAACACTGCGTCCAGCAGATTTTGCAAGAGTTTGGCGTGTTCTACAGGTTTCCCTGTTGAGGTTGTCATACCTCGTCTTGCCCACTGCGCTGCAAAGAAATGTAATGTAGCGAATGCATACTGACTATCAGTGTATATTGTCACATCTTGTTTCTCTGCAGCTTTACACGCTTCCGTTAAAGCTACTATCTCTGCTGCTTGAGCAGACATAGAACATGTTAGTTGTCCTGCACAAATAACTTTCTCACTATCTACTACAGCAAAACCTGTTTTAGCCTGTCCCTCTGCTGTTTTAAAACTTGAACCATCAACAAACCAAACCTTTCCCTCACTTAGCGGCACATCCGTTAAGTCATCCCTCGGCTTACACTCCTTCTCAACGTGTTCTCTACACTCATGAGGAGTGCCCTCGTCTTCTGTTGGCAAAAGGGTTGACGGATTTAGAATTGTGCACCGCTTTATGGTAATGTGTGGTTGTGATAGTAAGAGTGACATCAAAGACAAATGTCTTGCAGGTGACAGAAATGTCATTTTAGTCTGCAGTAGTAAAACATCCACCTCGTGTGGAACTAACAGTGTCAAAGGGTGAAATAAAACTATTTCCCCAGAACATTGAACAGCCTGAGCTGCTGCACACACTGATCTCACACACGGAGGCAAAGCACAAGCAACTGGATCTAACCTTTTAGAATAGTAAGCTACTGGCTTCATTTTTCCCCCGCTGTCTTGTGCTAACATTGAAGTCATAAAATGTCCTTTGCAGTCAACTGTTTGGACAAATGGCTTTTTATAATCAGGCAATCCTAACACAGTCGCGCTCGTCAACAGTTGTTTCAACGTGCAGAATGCCTGCACTCCCTCTGGAGTCCAAGTTAGACTATCTGACATAGCTAAGGACTCACTGTACATCATGTCTAACAGTGGTTGACTTACTTCAGCAAAATTTGGTACCCATGAACGACAATAATTAGTCAGTCCTAGAAATTGCATCATATGTTTCTTTGTCACTGGCCTAGGAGCTGCTAAAATAGCTGCTTTCCTTTCTGGGTGTATGCTTTTTCCTGCTGAACTAAGCTGGTGACCTAGGAATTTCACCTCTTCCTGTACCCACTGTAACTTTGAAAGCGATGCTTTATTCCCTGTTTTTGCCAAATGTGTCAACAGTGCTATAGACGTAGTTTTACAATTTTGTTCTGAATCAGACGCTATCAAAATATCATCCACATAAACTAGGATCTGTGAATGGGATGGTATCATGAAATCAGACAGACAATTAGTTATTGCTTGCATGAAAAGGGTCGGACTGTCACAAAAACCCTGTGGTAATCTAGTGTAGGTATATTTTTTACCTTGGTATGTAAATCCAAACCAACCTTGTGAATTCTCATGCACTGGTATGGAAAAGAAAGCATTACTCAGATCTACCACTGTGAAATATGTCATCTCTGGTCTTATCTGATTTAACAAGGTATGAGGGTCTGGGACACATGGTGCAATACTTTCTACAGCTTGATTTACAGCCCTCAAGTCTTGAACCATGCGCCACGATTGAGAATCAGCTTTTTTTACTGGAAAAATGGGCGTGTTACATGCTGCATTTGGGGCTTCTACCAGTATCCCTGCTTCAATCATGTCTTCTATTACAGGCTTAATCCCTACTTCTGCATCTGGTTTAAGTGGATACTGTTTCACTCTAGGTCTATATGAGGTTTTAGGCTTTATTACTACTGGGTTTGCTGTTTTCATTAACCCTACATCAGTCTTTCCTTTTGACCACAAAATGTCTGGAATCTGTTTAAGCTCAGGGTGATCATTTAGATCTACCATATGTCATTCTACTGTTTCATTCTCACTTCCCTTTAAGTGTGTCTGAGGTGTTGCATGTGTCACCCACCCCAGCTTCTTACGGAAGATACTGCTATGCATGTTTGTTTCCCATCCCCCTCCACATGGCTGCCATACATTTGTGTGCTCTCCCTGCTCCACTAAAAATGCTAAATCTTCCCACTCAGCTGTGCTACACTTAGTTAGTGGAACATGTGGCACCTTCCCTTTGAAGAGTTGTCGAGCTGCTTCAGAAATTATCACACTGCATCCTGCCATTTGTTTACCATCAGTATATACAGTTTTTACAGTAATTCTTTGAGGACCCAGTTTCATTACTTTGTCAGTGTAGGCATCATCAGGTCCTGGTGTTATTTTAAACCTAAGTGTGATGTGCATCTCATCTGGCTCCTGTCTATCATAGCCCTCAGCTAATCTCTCCTCAGCTGTGGTCAACATTTTACAGGTTATCTGATCTGGCCTGGAAGTTGACAGGTCAAGCGTCCAATAGTAATGTACATCGCTACTGCCCTGGTGAACCATTGCTTCTGCAGTTTCTCCTTTTCCTGCAGTTATCATTCCAACAGCCGTGGGAATGATTGAGATTCCAAGTTTTACCATCATGTCTCTACCCAAAAGGTTCACAGGGCATGTTGGACACATTACTACTGAGCCCTGAGCTGTCTCTCCAGTGGATGGATCTCTGATCCATACTGGCTTAGAGATCCTATGTTGATCTAACTGTCCGTTTGCAGATTTTACATAAATGACACCATTTGAGGGGTTTATTCCTGACACATGGTCCCTCAGGACGGTTTTATCTGCTCCTGAGTCACATAAAAACTGTACAGTTTTTCCCTGCACTGTTAATGTGCGAAAGGGTTTCACTTCTTTCCCTGATAAATTCAACAAAACCTCAGTCAAATCTATGGTTTGGGGCACTGATTGTTGTTTGTGGCAGTCTGATGGGGTGTCTAAACATGCATGTGTATTGACAGTGGCAGCAGATACTAGTCATTTATTATATGAGGGGTTACGTGGACCTGGTCGTCTATACTCCTCACGTAGGTCCTCAAGGCAGTCTCTAATGAAATGACCTATTTTCCCACAGTTGTAACACCTTTCATCCCTTCTCCTCCGTTCTCCTCTAGCCCTCCAATTACCTCTATCTCCTCTACCTTTACTTTGTCTAGTCTGCCCCTGAAAAAGTACCTGAGGCTCTTCATCAACATAAAATGTGGCAGCATTCACTGTATTCTGCAATTTTTTCTTTTTACTTTTAATCACATCCTGTGCATGCTTTGCCCAATTCATACATTGAGTAACTCCATCTGTGGTGTGATTTACATTTTGCTTCCTAATAAAATCTGCAATGGATGGATGGAACCCACTCATTAAGGCATGTTTCAGCTGCTGTTGATAGGGGCCTGCTACGTCTGCATCTTCTTCAAGTCCACTATGCCTCTTAAACACTTCCTCCAATCTACCTCTATACTCATGAACGTCTTCTCCTTCCTTCTGTATGCATTGTGAAATTTTTGTGTAGTCTGCAGTTGTTCTAAAAGTATTTCTGAGACGATCGTACACTCCATTAATTTGGACAGCGAGACCTGCATCTCCATAGGGCAGGGTGTTATCACCTGGCCCTCTGCCCGTGTACCGTCCTCTGACACGGGTCCAGTTATAAGTGAGACATCTCCTAAAGGTAGTCTCAGTTTCCTGTCCATTTAAACGGTACGAGGAACAAAGCTGTCTATGTCGAGCTATAAACTCATCAACATTAGTCAATGGGTCTCCAAGGCTCTTACAAGCATCAGCACATTCAGACTCGGTCCATGGCCGGTAAACATGAATAGTGCGGCTATTATCTGCATCCACTCCAAAATGCGGGTTTGCAACCTCTACCATAGGGTAAGTGCTCACCTCATGGATTGGATCAGGAGAAAAACTTTCTTCATCTTCACACTCTGGGGCTGAAACACCATGTGTTTTTTTGTGTTGTGTCAGGGATGGATATGTGGTTGTAACATTCGTGTTCACTTTCTTTCCTTTCTGTCTCCTCTCTTGCCTAGTCTGTCTTGGACTCAATGCTGCTCCTAATGCCTCTCCATATTCATCCTTTAATCTGTCCTCCACTTCTGCCTCTGCTCTCTCACGCTCTTCTCTGGCTCTTCTTTCTGCTAACATTCTTGCTCTTTCTAATGCTTTTCTACGGTGTTGTTCTAAAGTAGTTGCAGTGGATTGAGCTGTAGTTTCATCCTCTGGTTTCACAACTACTGCTTGCAATATTGCTCTTTTAACATTCTGTGCTTCTCTCCTCCTCTGAGCCTGCTCCAGCCACAACTTAGCAACTGCTAACTGCAATTCTTTCCTCCGCTTCGCTTTCCCTGTTTTACCTGCTACACTTACAGCTATTCTTTCTACCAGCATTTTACACTGAACTTCCACTAATGTCCCTTCAAATCCATATTTCTTACGCCAACAACCTACATACTGCGTGCTGCCTGGTGAAAATTTCTCCATAAATTTTACATCCCCTTCTAAGGCAGACTTACACATTTTATTCCCCATTATAACAATTTTCTCAAGTTTGCGGTAGGCAACGCCTTACTCCAAAACCCAGGCTATGTGTACACAACAGGTCACAGAATTACGTTAACACCACTTTAGGTTTCCTTCTGTGTTGCTGCGTTCACTTTACTGGCACTCATACACACGTACGTTCATTCACACTGTTTATAGGCCTGTAACTTCTGTTGAAAGCTCTCAAACGCCCCAAATGGCGGAGAATTCAACCTTCGGACACTCTCCAACGCCCCAAATGGCGGAGATTCCGGACTCCGAACCTAGGTTCTCTCCACGCCCCCAAACGGCGGAGAACTCTCTACGCCCCAAACGGCGGAGAAGCCTGCGTCTCTCTCACGCGGCTAGCGCGCTCCCGGACTCACGTTTAACGCACAGCCCGTAGCCGCTCTCTATTGTTTTGGGTCACGTGCGCTCTCGTGACCAGCGCTCCCCCGGACTCAAACGTTTCACGCAGAATCACGGTGACGCGTATCTAGGATCCCACATTCATTCACACGGTTATAGAGACGCTCTCTGATTGCTTACCGTTGTGTTGCGTTTCGTTCACAGGAGAGTCCTAGAATCCCGTCAGTCGCCGTCCACGAGGGGAGTTCAGACGCTATTCCACCGGCCTGGTCGCGAATTTAACACTCCAGGGCTTTGTCAGGCGTCCTAACGGCCTGGTTGTCGACAGTCTGCGGCGTGTCCTCTCTCTCCTCAGTGTGCGGCGAAATTCTCGGACTCCGGCTTCGAAGGACCAAAAAATGTTGGGTCTAAACTCAGACCCCGCTGTATCCAAGACTTATTCCCATGAAAGAAAAACAAGGCAACAGTGTTCAATCGTTTTCTTGCGCAAGGGAGGCCCCCTCATCTGTGTCCAGCACGACAATGAACCCCGATGATGGCCTCCTCTCGCTGCCTTTTATTGACAAACTTCAAACAATTGTTTACAAAACACCTCCCCCTGCAACCCCCTTTGGTTACAAAGACAAGGCACTGTATGTAAGTGTGTGTGTGTGGGTGTTATGTGAGAATGTGTGTGTGTGTGTGTGTGTGTGTGTTGATCAAAGGGTCATAAAACCTAAAAGCAGGAACAACATCCTTGGTCATAAAGAGGGTAGTCTTCCCCCACACCCAATGTATGGTTTACCAAAGATAACACAGTGAAACCATACAAAGGGTAGGAAGCTCTACCAAACATCAAACAGATCTTCAAAAGGACGTCCCTGTGATAAAACACTTCAACCTCCCACCCAGAACCTCGAGAATCTGGGGATGGGAGGAAAGAAAGAATTCCTTTCACAGAGTTAAAAACAATGGACAAATGGTACATATAAAAATGACAAATGTTTAACTATTTAATCTAACAGAGCCCACGGCGGCCGCCATCGCCTACGGTCTGGACAAAGGCAAGTCAGGAGAGAGGAACGTCCTGATCTTTGACCTGGGTGGGGGCACCTTCGACGTGTCCATCCTGACCATCGAAGACGGTATCTTTGAGGTGAAGTCCACGGCCGGAGACACCCACCTGGGCGCAGAGGACTTTGACAACCGTATGGTGAACCACTTTGTGGAGGAGTTCAAGAGGAAGCACAAGAAGGACATCAGCCAGAACAAAAGAGCCTTGAGGAGGCTGCGCACAGCTTGTGAGAGGGCCAAGAGGACCCTGTCCTCCAGCTCCCAGGCCAGCATCGAGATCGACTCTCTGTTTGAGGGCGTCGACTTCTACACCTCCATCACCAGGGCTCGCTTTGAGGAGCTATGCTCCGACCTGTTCAGGGGAACCTTGGAGCCGGTGGAGAAGTCCCTGAGGGACGCCAAACTGGACAAGGGACAGATCCACGATGTCGTCCTGGTGGGAGGCTCCACCCGAATCCCCAAAATCCAGAAGCTGCTGCAGGACTTCTTCAACGGCCGGGAGCTGAACAAGAGCATCAACCCAGACGAGGCCGTGGCTTACGGCGCCGCCGTCCAGGCCGCCATCCTCTCGGGTGACACCTCTGGCAACGTTCAGGACCTGCTGCTGCTGGACGTGGCGCCTCTGTCCCTGGGTATCGAGACGGCCGGAGGGGTTATGACGGCCCTGATCAAACGCAACACCACCATCCCCACCAAGCAGACCCAGACCTTCACCACCTACTCCGACAACCAGCCCGGCGTCCTGATCCAGGTCTACGAAGGAGAGAGAGCCATGACCAAGGACAACAACCTGCTGGGCAAGTTTGAGCTGACGGGGATCCCGCCCGCCCCGCGAGGCGTCCCGCAGATTGAGGTCACCTTCGACGTTGACGCCAACGGCATTTTGAACGTGTCTGCAGTGGACAAGAGCACCGGCAAAGAGAACAAGATCACCATCACCAACGATAAGGGCCGACTGAGCAAAGAAGAGATCGAGAGGATGGTGCAGAACGCAGAGAAATACAAAGCCGAGGACGACCTTCAGAGGGACAAAATCGCCACCAAGAACTCCCTGGAGTCCTACGCCTTCAACATGAAGAGCAGCATGCAGGACGACAACCTGAAGGGCAAAATTAGCGAGGAGGACAAGAAGAAGGTGGTCGAGAAATGTGACGAGGCCATCGCCTGGCTGGAGAACAACCAGCTGGCTGATAAAGAGGAGTACCAACACAAGCAGAAAGAGCTGGAGAAAGTGTGCAACCCCATCATCAGCAAGCTGTATCAGGGAGGGATGCCCACTGGTGCTACCTGTGGAGAGCAGGCACGAGCCGGCTCCCAGGGTCCCACTATTGAGGAGGTGGACTAAAGAGGCCCTGAAGATGGACTCTGAGCTCACTGGGACTGTTGAACACTCACATCAGACTCTTTAGCTGTGGGCCACAAAATAAACTTTTAACATATTTTAAGGCGAGAAAGCAGCTGTGTAAATTACAAATGTCTGCTTGGTTTATCAAGAAATCGTATATTTGCAAAAGTGTGCCGACGTTTTCGGAGACATCTGTTACCCACCCGCTCGATAGCAGGCCGGGGGGTTCAATGGTCACTCCAGCCGGCAGCGGACTCCCGGCTTCATCGTTTTCAGACCCCCGCTCTTTTGCTACTCAGGTTAAACATGATATATTAGTCACTCAGATAACTTAAAAATGTAATTGTTTGCCTTTTTTGGGTGTTTTATTTGTTCTGGAGTAAATCGGTTTGGTTGATCAAAGTTATTAGATTATTAGATTAAATAAACTTTAATAATCCATCGACTGGGTTCCTCTGGGATTTTCTCACAGCTGAATAAACGTCAAACAGAAAACTGATTAAACAGAAGTGTGAGACGGTCGAGAATTTACGCCAGTGTCCTGTTATAGTTTAGACAGCAAGGAGCAGACGGCCGAGTTTATTAAACTCCACCGACACAGCGGTGACGCAAATCTGAAGGCTAGACCGTCCCATTTCACAGCCTCGCACTTCCGGCCTTCTCAGTCTTTGAAGGACCCGGCCCACGTACACCGCGAAGGCCGGGTCCTCCGAAGGATGCAGCCGACATTTTGGGACACAGCTTTTGACTTCAAACTATTGGCCTCATGTTAGTTTTTGTTATTTATAATGTGTAAATGAAAAGGTGAAGGAACCGCTATACTTGTGTTTATGAATTTTAATATTCTTGCAATGCTGGATTTTGCAATAAAAACAGTCATTAAATACATTTATGTTTTTCTTCGTTTAATTTACCATGTTGTCATACATATCACTGCATTTTGAAACATTTCTCCATCTGAATTTTGTCATCCGGTTAGACCAGAGATCATTAATACTGAATTTTTGTGCAAACTGTTTGAGGCCTTTAGGTAAAAAGAGGATCAGGAAACCATCTCTGTACAAGGATAAATCAAGAACGCATGGCACCGCATATATGAAAACAGGCACTGCAGTACGCAGAAATACCACCAGATGTCACTATTTAACACCTTTCAGAGCCTGAATGACACATTTTTTTTTTTTTTTATCAGAACTGAGCAGCTTTACAGCATTCATGCACAACAATCAATACTGCCACCACCTCTCATTTTCTTTTCCCGGTAAAGACAAACTCACATAATTTTCTCATTAGTGTACGGTGAAATTGGTTTCTTTTAATTTTGAACAAATTGAAAAAAAAAGTATGCACAGGACTAACTGCCACAAGCTGAAGAAATAAGTACAGATCAATCAAGACCTTTTATATTACTTACATAATTTAGCTGAATAAAGACATTGGTAACCCACAATGATAGTAAATGTCCTGTATTGAAAGTCGATGAGAAAATACTGAGTAACTGGAGGAAATTTATGACAGAGGACTGCAGCTTAATGTTACTATTTAATGCCTAATATTATGATTTTTACTTTTTAATGCATAAAAAAGTCTGATTAGGCACAACTGGAATGTTCCTTTTGCTGAACCAAGAGTCCGAAATGGCTGCAAATGGGTCAATCTTTAACATGTCTAAAATACGAAAGGTCAAAATATTTTCTATATTGTAAGATCTGAACATGTTCAGCTCTGTCTGTCTGTTTATCAGTGCCACCATCTCCAGACCGAAGATCACTATCCTGTAACCTTCTCTTTCACTCTTGCTGCTCTCCTTCTGTTTCTCATCATGCCTGACAGTTGGCTCCACCCACTCCACCCGGGCTGCACTCTCTTCTTCACCTCTCTTGTGCACTCTCTGTTGTTGTGGATGGTTGACCCCAGGTATTTAAACCAATATACTTTCGCCACCTTTGCACCTTGCATGTTTTTTTCCCACCAGTCTACCTCTCATCAGAATCAGAATCAGAATACTTTATTAATCCCTGGGGGAAATTATTTTTTGTTACAGTGCTCCATTATAAACAAATTCACACACCTGTGACACATGACACACAACACCTTTTGCTTCCACTGACTTTTATTCCTCTCCCTCCAGAGCATACCTCCACTTCTTAAAGCTCTCCTCTACCTACTCCCGACTGTCACTACAGATCTGAGTGTTATCTGCAAATATCATAGACTAGACCTCATCTATCAGGCTGTCCATCACTATGAAAAAATCAGCACACCACCTCACATAACATACATGTACACCATATATATTATTTCCTGTACATTCATTATTATAATATTTTTACAGTATCTTATTAGCTTCAGGATATTTCTACATAAATCCCTGCTGTAGTTCATCGTGTGAATAATCTTTCGTTTTTAAAGCTCTCCCTCTCCGGCTGAATTTATAAGTTCTGGATATTAACCGCAGTCTCGTAAAAATAATCATGAAATCAAGCCTTGGAGCGTTTGTACTAGATTATTAATATCATGTAGGTCGGTTTATTTATACCCTTTTATTTGTGAAGCGGGACCCTTGTCGGAAGTAGAAGACAGCGGTTTCCGGTCACCGCTCTGAGTCCCGCCCCGCCAGCCCGTGCCATCTTGTGTTTAGCAAGAACAAAAACGGGGGAAGAAAACACGCCCGGCCCGGGGACGGGGCGCGGATTTTCAGGCTGCTTTTTATGCTTTTTTGTTTTCAGAAAAGTTGGTGCAGCTGGACAGTATGCTCGGAGGAGCAGCGGCGTGGAGAAACAGCAGCCACACCCCGCAGGACGGCTCCGGTTAATGTTAGCTCTCAGGCTATCCGAGCTAAGCTAACCAGTTAGCAGCGGCTAAGATCGCAGGACGAAGGCGAGCCTCGAGTCTGAGCCGGTCTGTGACATCTGGAAACCCCGCATTAACTTCACAAATATCAGCAGCGACCTGGGTGGAAATGCCCCGGACGTGGTGGTGACTGTTTGCGGAGAGGGATTCCGGGCTATGAGGATTGAGGTCTACTATTAGCTCGGCTGCTATCGGTTGTTTTTCGGTTCAGAGCGGAACCACAATAAGCCGCGGTGAGTACCGTTAGTTAGCGGCTCCACACGGGCTAAGTGGAGGGCCCCTAATGTGCCAGTGCTTTTTTTTTTAAAGATATTCGTAAAGAAAAATAGTAAAAATGTCACCGTAGTTAAAGTATTTGTGATCATTTTTTAGCCGTTAAGAGAGAGATGTTAAAGTTGGGAGTTTGGCGCAGTAAAGCTGCAGGTATTTTTTGAAGTTGTTTTTAAATTACGGTCCTACATTTTTCTGTTGCTTTTCTTTTTTTTCAGGTGTATTTAGTAAGATAATTGATAATTACGAGCGAACCTAACAAATCCAAGCTAGGACACGCAGCCATCTAAATCTGACCCAGCAGTCTCCAAGCAGTCGTTCGTGTAACTGAAAGTATATCAGTGTTTTTAGAGAAACGATCTGAGTTTAAATGCCGAACAAAACAGCCAATAACCGGCTTACTAAAGCAGCTGATAAGATATCTGTGAGGGTGGAGTGCAGGCCGGTTTGGAGCTTCTGTATCCAAATCAAACTATCTTAATGGATGTGAGGTTTCCGTTTTGGACCAGCTCTCCATGCAGTGCTTATGTAAGCCTTAAAATCAGAGCCACACATCTCCAGTGTCCTTATTTCCTCCTAAATAACATTGGAGAAATTGGGTTTGTTATAAAGACCCCAACTCTCCTCCTCCTGCCTCAGGAGATTTGGCATCAAGTCACGGAAAAGCATTCAGCTTTCACTTTGTGTAACTGTTACATGTTTGTGTTGTCCCAAAGGAAAGTTTGGGCCACACACTCGTATCAAACCTCTTACGTTTGACTAAATATGAGCCATTGGCCTCCACATGACTGCACAAGGCTCGCAACATCTTGGCTTTAATTATGCAAAACTGTTTGCAGCTTCGAGCTAAAATTCAGCCATGTGATTGAGGTCATTCAGCACCACTGACGCACAACATTTCACATCATGCTTTGTTTAAAAAGAGCAGTCTGTGGCTCTGCTTCCCTTTTTCCTTTCTCTTGATTTTATTGCCAAACAAAAATGTAACTTGACTGAACTAGTGTGAGTTTGTTTTTCCATGTAGGAAGTTGAGGAAACTTGCTTTCCTAGTCTTGCATGTTCAAGCTTGCGGGAGCGGTCCCGTTCCTCAGAACAGGGACAAAAATAGAAACCACGAGATGTCTTCTCGCCTCAGAAACGATGGCTGCAGTTAACCGTGAACCTGAGAAGTCAAACAATAATGGCGACCGACCTTTGTTACTCGACACGCAGCAGCATGCGTCCCAAAACTCGAGTCTGATGTTTCATAAAATTTTACCTAGCCATGAACACAACAAAGACCTTATGCAACAGAGTCAACATGACCCCATTTGAATGCTGCTGTTATTTCTACTGTGATCATCTTTGTCAGGCATCTGCACAGCCTCAGAAATGCGTTAAAAAAGATTGTAAAGGGCCCAAATGTCTGAAGTGTTTTTAAGTAATACGAAAGGTTTAAAAAGAGAAATTTGTGGAGACGTTTGTCTTTGAGGTCCACATGAGGCTGTTACCTGAAGCAGGTGGCAGTAGGCCTGGAGATGTCATCTGTTGTGGATTATACACAGATAACAGAATCAGTGCAGTTTTAAGTGGATTTTAAACATTTTTTTTATTTAGGTCTTTGTCAGACTAACGGGAAGTAAAGCTGTAAAGCTTCAGACCACACCAGAAACATTTAGATCGTACGAGGTCTTTTATTTTGGAAATTGGCCTGGTTCTCTTCCTGTCCGCTCTGAGTCTGGCTTTTTCAGCCGCCATCAAAAACAAGTCTGATGCTAATTTGAGCCACACTGTGGAGAGCTGCTTCTCAAATGTCCCTGTCACATACGCAGTCATTGTATTTAACACCTTTTATTTATCTTAGTGCTTCACAGGTGACTGACGAGCCAATGAGAAGGCTCAAAATGTAATTCAGCTGAACAGTTGATAAACCGCTTAAAGATGAAACATCAGTTACATTTTAAAGTGGTCTGTGAGCACAGTAAGAATACATAAAAACAATTTGAATTAAACGTGATTATAAAAATACAGTAATGCTCAGGGTTGTTAGAATACTAGGAAATCAAACTCTGTACTATCCGATTTCACTACCACAAGGGGGGAAATGGACAAAATTAAAAAGCATAATTGTTTTAAATAAAGATTTATGGACCCAACAGATGAGATGCCTCAACACTGCTGCTGTTCAACAAGCTTTTAATAATGGAAATATTTACTCACAAAGGGTGTACAGAAATAAAATAAAAAAAGAGACATGAGCTCAGCTAAAATAAATAAAAATGTCTTTCCTGATGACATCCGAGGTAATGTGAGATAAAATCCATCAGAAAGTCAAACCTCAAACATAAGAGGAAATAAAGAGTACCAGAATTAGAGCTCGGCCATATTATACCGTTCACGGTAATACCGTTAGGCAATGATAAGAAAATGAAATACGGCGATAGAATATGGGCATGCGCAGTGCCTTTGTTTTCATACGCTAACTAACGGCCGAAAAAGCATGGCGGCGACGGAGAATGAGAAGGAGAAAGCGGATCGTTGAGTGAAACGGATGAACCAGAACTGGTTTGTAAAAATGCTGCAACTTCAGGTTTAGCTTTCGTCTGTCAGATACACAACAAAGCAGATTTTTTTTGTAGAACATGCAAGCGGCCGTCGTTATTGCCGTATTTGTTGGACTAAGGTGCTCGTAAATCTGGGAGTAATCTGGGTCCTAAAGTCAAACGAACACTGCAGCATCACTGAGAGTTAAACTGTCTAAATTCTTTCATCTTTAATAAAATGATCAGCGTTGCTGCTTTACCAGGTGTAACTATGAAGTTTAACATCCAGGCAACCATGAAAACAGAATTCATTACATTTAACAGAGTTAGAAGTTAACAGGAAGTTAGCTTGCTAGCTTCGCTAGTTACCCAAACATGATGTAGCATGTTCTGACTGAGAGATTTATGAAGCATTCAAACGTACAGCTCTGCTATCACTTCCAACATAAATGAAGACAGAAAACTAAACAGCAGTGACGTTTGTAGGGTTACTGAAGTTGGGCTAGCTGCTATATAATGATGTGCTACGTGATCGCTAGCGACACAGCTATGTTAGCATAACACAGACCTTCCCAAAGTGTCTGGCCCGCCCCCTAGGGGGGGCCAAAATATGGGTGTGTGTGGTTGGAGGATGTGTGAGCGCGTGCACGCGCGAGAAGGGGGAGGGGGCGCAAACATTTTTCTTGTAAAACAAGGGGGGCCCAGCAAAAAAAGTTTGGGAACCACTAGCATGACATAAACAGTGAAGCTGGAGGACGAACACTAACACTTTTCCACTCGATAAAAGTTAACGTGAAGGTTCCTGATGGTTAGAGACAAATGCTTAATGTGCATTATATTCCCGTGCACCTTATGGTCGGAAAAGTCCGTATTTGACTTTTTTATTTGGCACACTGCAGTTTAATGCTGCAAAGCTCCTCTTTTTAACTTCAGTGGATATTATACATGGTTAACTCAGGATATGTCAGCACATTTCTACTGGAGATGCCTTTGGTTAACTTTCATCAAGGAATTTGCATTTGCACTGTTAAATGTTTATATAACTTTAATGCACATAAAAACAGCAGCTTGTTTAAGTGAAAATAAATGGATGGGTTTTTTTTTTTTTTGCGCTAGTAAAGTTGTGGAGTTATATCGTCAGTTATATCGTTATCGCAAATTTTCAAATATATATCGTGATAAATATTTCTGGCCATATCGCCCTGCTCTAACCAGAATCAATAAACTAATCTCTGAATAAAATGATGCACATGCAGTAATGAACACCCTTTAACCGTGGTATTACCATTGATGTTTCTTAGTTTTCCAACCAATAGATGCACAAAATTCACAGCCAAATATTTATCAAAGTGGATTTTTAAATACTTTAATACCAGCATCTGGTTTATCAGGCGGGTTCGCCTGGAAAAACTTGAGAAATAACACTATATTGTTACTGATATCAGTGTTGTCTCATTTTAAATTGAAATGCTACAAAATACTTCCAACATTGCTCCTACACATCTACAGTTGTTCAGTAAACGGAGACTAAAATGACATATTTAAGTTTTGTTTTAAACGTGTGATTGATTTCTTATGTGGCGCTGAACAGTAAAGCAGAGAATAGAGCAGTAATGATTACTGTTGGATCTTATGTGGAGATTTAAACCCATTGTGCAGTTGTTGTAGTGTTGAAGGAACTCAGTCTTCAGTTTAGGTCTTTAAAAGCATTAAAGTAGAATTTCAAAGGGTGTTCAGATATGCAGTGAAGGCTGACTGACACGATAAAGGCCTCTAGTTTGATACCACGGTGAAGTTTTAGGCAAATTAAGGTGCTGCTTTCCCCTCTGCTGTCATATTTTCAGACGGGTAGTGTTTCTTCTGACTGTAGCGGCAGGCTGTCGAGTGCCACGCCATACATAATTGTAAATTGCTTCACTGTGTTTAGAAGCGCTTTCAGGTCAGGGGGGCAGGATGGTGGGAATCTGTCTCCACCTCGGGCACAGAGCGGGCGCGTTGTTAAACGGGAATCCGGCGGCCGGCGTGCAGAGGCCTGGTTAAGCTGGCGACTCTTCTCGGGGCTGCAGCTGACGCTCAGAGGATGAGCGCCACATTAACCCCGTTACAGAAGGATGTCAATAAGCACGGCTCAGTGTGCAGCCTCAGATTACATCCACCGCTCTGATGATTCGGCCTCTCTCTTTGGATTTTTGTGGATTTATTTAAATCGGTGTTGATTTGAGTCGGAGCGTAACAGCGAAGTCGTACACTGATCTCCACATACAGCAGCCAAAACACGTGCCAGGCATTTCATTAAATGCATGTCATGATTCTGCTCCTCCCTCAGACCCATTTTCATGGCAGAATGTAGATTTGAATCACTGAGGAGTTCCTTTCATTTTCTTATTTCTGCTCGAGCTGGAATTTGTCAGTTCTTGCAGCTATAAATAGCTTAAAGCTTTGAGTCGAGTTGGAAAATTTGATGGAGAAATTTGTGCCAAGAAGCTAAAACATCTACATTTCATTATGTCTGCATTAAGACGTGGTAACGGCTTCCCTTATGACCTGTTTATGAATTATTTAAATGGGAAGGAAGAAATCGGTCCAAACTGAGCTTGAACACTAAGCTTATACCTTCATACAAATATTAATGTGTATTTGAAACGATTAATCGCATCCTTTAATCATCAGATTGTTTTCTGGTTGTTGACTGAATGTGAGGCCCATCAGAGTCGCATATTCAGAGCTGTTGTTAGAAGGCAGTGCGTTAGATAAACATCACAATCGTCTCTGCTGAAGCTGCAGCACCATGACTGTGACCTACTTCGTTGGCGACACGCACGCGTGCGGAGTTTCTCCGTTACAGTTAATAATGCACACTGATGCAGCAACTTAAGGCTAAGGGGAGTGGCAGTTATGTGTAAAGTAAAAAAAAACTTTACAAACGTGCTACAAGCATGAGCCCCGCCTCTCGGGCAGAGGAACCCGTCCTCTCCAAACCAGCAACACAAAGGGAACGACCACGGTGGCCGAGGCAACGCAAATGGATGTTAGGAGCCTCAGACACCTCAGAGAAATTAAATGAAGAAGAAGAACAGACGTAAACAAATGTGTCGTGTGACGTAGCAGCGCACATTGTTAATTATAATTCTAGAATCGATTCAATTCAATTCGATTTAAATCTGGGAAATTTTGCCTCAGACAGTCAGAAATATTATAATTCAGATCAGTACATTTACATATTTTTGTATCTATAAAAAGGAAGCTGACACACGCAAGACTTTATCAAAGGTGTGAGCGTCACAGCAGAGGCCTTTGTGTCAAAGTAGCTGAAGATAAAACAGAAAAACATGAAGCAGATTTTCCTGTTCTGGATTTTATAAAAATATTCTGCAGTCGATCAAAAACGAAAGAAAACCATTAATCAGCACATGAACATCACCTCTGAAGTTACAGCGGTTTTATTACAGACACAGCGTTTTGCATTTTGTATCATTTTAAAACGTTTAAATTTGTTCAGTATTGAACGGCAGAAATTAGGTTTTTCTTTTCGGAAGTACCGTAATTGTCGGGCTATAAGCCGCTACTTTTTGCACAAGCTTTGAACCCTGCGGCTTTTAGTCAGGTGCGGCTTTTCTATGGATTTTCCATGATTTTTGTGATATCGTAAGACGATTTGTTTTGTTTGTTCCGCTGTTGTACGGCACTACGTTGCCTGGCGGAAGGATCGGGGTTCAAGAGTGGTATGTTAGTCACATGTCCGTCCGCCAGGCAACGTAGTGCCGTACGAAGTAGCGCGAAAAACAAACTTCAAAGTAGCGCTACGCATTCAGCGGGAGGCGTGGATGACGAGCGGCGATAAACTTGCGAAAAGCAAGTTATGCCCAACTCCACCGGTGGATTCTGACAGCGTGGAAAAGTGCGAAAACATCCACGATCACCAACGGATTTTGAAGGGCTGGACTGCTGCATGATGGAGAGCAGGACACCGCCACGGCCCTTCTGAGGGTGTTCGACTCTGACACTGACAACGAGGATTTCTTTGGTTTTGAAAGTGACAACGAAGGAGAGAAGCGGAGAGTGGATGACGAAGCCACCCTGAGCCTGTTCGTTTCCGACATTGGAGGAGAGGACTTTGGTGTTTTTAGAGCGCAGGAAGAAGAGAAAGATGGTGAATGACTGACTTTTCTTCTTGTTAAAGCCGTGTCACTGCACCTGAGCCTAAAAGGTAGTCCGAATCTATTTTTCTGGTGTGCTGTAGGTTACTGTTATGTACTACATGTGCAAATATGTACCCATAACTTGTTTTTCACAATATTAATAAAAGTGATGTCTCCAAACAGCCATCTCTTTCCTGACAATTCGCTTTGTGCATATTCTCTTACATATGATAAGTCAACATTGAAACACCTGCGGCTTTTAGTCAGGTGCGGCTAATGTATGTACAAAACAGGATTTTCCCCTGATTTTAGCTTGTGCGGCTAATATTCAGGTGCGCTTTGTAGTCCGGGAAATACGGTAAGTAAAAGGAAACAAACAGCGTCCGACAGCCTGTAAACAACGGCAGACTTGTGCGTAACAAGCAAGCGAATAATGAAGAAAACAGATTTTTAGACGGGAAACAGAGAGAGAGAGGGAGCTGTGCAGGAAGTGTGACTTTATCCTGGTGGAAGCAAAACAGCAAAAGTCAGAGTGAATTCATGATGATGTTTGTGTGAAGCGTAGTTTGGATCTTCTTTTGCTGCTGGTTCGGTCAATGTTGTTTGGAGAGAGATCAAACTAACAGCTTCAGAATCAGCGCAAAAAGGGCGTGAACACAAAGCTCGACCCGCCGACAGAGTCAGCGAGCTGTCGGCTTTCAGCCCCGACCGTGTCCGTGCCGTCGGTGAGAAAGTCACAGCTCGCTGATCCTGATGCTTCGGCGGGTCGAGCTTTGTGTTCACGTCTCTGTGCAGAAGCCTGTTCCTGCTCTCAGTTACTGTTTTCATCTTTGGTGGTTGTTGAAACTGAGATTCTGGCATTTCGGGCAAAATAAATTGATATTAAAAAATCGATTCAGGATTTGAATGAATCGATATCACGTTATCCAAGCCAGAATCGATTTTAATCGATAAATCGATCATCAAAACCCGCCCCTAACAATGGTAGGCATGTATGACAGTGACAGTCGCTGGGATTTGGTGCTGTATAAATTCAGTTTTTATCCTGTTAAATTAACGCGGTGTTAACGTTACACACGGGAAGAACCGCCGACTTACGGCTGCGCTGTTGTTTCCCATAGAGGAGGTGGGAGTGGTCGCCACGGTAGGTGGAGCTGCAGGTATCGGGCGCGTTGCTGTCTGTGTATCAGGTTATTCTTAATGATTAACAGTTATGTTTTTTGAAACGCCATCTCTTGGAATTCCTCGAAGCGTTGTTCATTGTTGTGCACTTGAATTTCCTCACCTGCTGAGGGAGGAGCTTGTGCATACCTGTCTGCAGGAGCTCTAAAGTTGTGTATCAGCGGGAGGAGGTGAACACGGCACTGTTCATACCGAGAGTGCATCAAATGAACACCTGATCCATTTTGGACAGCCAAACATTCGAAGCGTCTGCACCGAAGCGCCGGGCTGGTCATCGTCGGCGTCGTTAGTTTTGGTACGAGTGGATCTCCTCTGATGTTTTTCAGCAGCGCTGTCGTCGTAGAAACAAGAAGACAGAGGCTGAACGTGACTGCTCGGACTGGGTGAGCGGATTTGAAGGACGAGCGCGTGTCCTTATTTTGGAAGCTGTCAGCCTTTCGCGTCACGCTGCTGCCGTCACTAAAGCGATCTGAGCCGAACAGTTCTTCATTGAAGCCCATTCATGGTGAAGAGCACTTTGTGAAAACGCAGCTGCCATTTTGTCTCGCCCACATGGGTCCGTGTCACTCTCCCTCCCTGCATTGTTTGTATTTGGCACTCCCACGGTGAAACAGCCCGATTTTCCCTGGAACGCTTCACAAGCCTCGACTTGTCAGCCGGTTCCCAGATAGACGGCTGAAGTGCAGATCCATGTTAACTGTGAACGGTAACGTCAGCAGCAGCCAGTCGTGGGATTCCTGGTGCAATACGCAGCGTTACAGATGTGCAGCACAGGCTGGGAACATCAGGGAAGCTGATGGAGTCTCTGTGAGGCAAGACTGGAAGTGGGTCACTTTACAAGAGTGCAGGAACGCATTTCCCAGCATGTTTGGCACATTAATTTGATGGTTTTCAGCCCAGCTGAAGTATAAACGGGCAAATCACATGCTGCAAAAGCAACACAGGCACCCGCTGTCTTAGTTAAAGGGGCAGCCAACATATAGCAAAACTTTGATCCAGCTTTTCCAGTACTTGAATCCGAATCATTGATACTTAGAAAACCTCTTTCCCCTCCTTTATATACTCATTTAGGTACATAAATATGTATGTGTGGACATAGCTATGTGATTGTTTGTATAATGGTAATTATATTTTATTTATGTTTCACGCTAATAAGAAAACTAATAAAAAAACCTGTAAATGTCTGAACAGAGGTCAGAATCCACAGATCATAAAGATTTATTTGCCTCCAGGGGAAAATCTGAGAAAATCTGATTATGACCAAAACCCCAGTTAACAAGAAAAAGCTTTGACCTCTGACCTCCATGTTTTCACCCTGATTTCAATCTGCAGCACTGACCTGAGCACTCTCTCCATCCTCCAGGCCCTGGCCATGCCCTCGAATGCGCGGGCGGGCAATCTGAAGGACCCCGAGGTGGCTGATCTGTTCTGCAAAGATGACCCGGAGAAGCTGTTCACCGACCTCCGGGAGATCGGCCACGGGAGCTTTGGAGCGGTGTACTTTGTGAGTAACATCGGAAGTGCGTCCGCTTTTGACCGTGTCAGTAACAAACTCACTCTCTGGTTTTAATGTTGTTCAGTGTGAGCAGCTTCTCTCTCCAGGTGTGAGTTTAAAACAAAGACATCAGGTGAAGTTGTTTACATGTTAAATGATCCCTCAGAGAAAGTTAGTCACATGTGCCGATCCTGTCTGCTCCTGGATTTACTAAAGTCCACAGCTTGTTTGGACTCTGCACCTTCATAACTACAGTACCCACCAAAAATAAAGGTGTGGGCCTCTAAAGCAGCGGTCTCAAACTTAAATGAGCTGTGAGTCGCTGTCGTCTCATTGGAGAACACTTTAGGGATCAAGTAATACAAACAAACAAGGAAAAACCCACAAATTTTTCTGAGCGCCGTGTAGCACAGTAAATCGGTTCAAGGTCAGTAAGCACAACCAGAATTCATACATTAGGCGCCCTGTTCATTTGTGAGAAAATTAAAGGATTTTAAGTGGCCTTATAGTGCGGAGAATTCATTACACAGAAGAAAAGAATGTATCGCGATATATATCGTTACCGCACATGCTTCAATTTATACCGCAATATGGATTTCAGGCCATATCGGCCAGTCTGTAAACCCGAGTGTTCCAGAGTCAGTGTGAGGTCGTCTGTCCTCAGGTCTTATACAGGACTAGCTAAGGACCACATGTGCTTTTGGTCCTGATGCAGAAACCTCAGTCGGGCTATTGGTGCAACCTGTTTCTGTGCTGTGGCGCTCCAAGGCAGCATGTTTTCTTACATCTAGAACAAAGATGTGCACGAGTTAAGTGGCTGTTTTGATCGTCATATTGTAGCAATGATCAGATCCTCTGGAACGTGAACACATGGGGTTGTGTGACCTACGAGCATCGTTCCACCACGTCCTCCTGTCCTTAAGAAACTCCTAAACCTCTTAACTGCTCCTCTCTGCTTCAAACACTTCAGCTTCAAAGCTCTTTTAAAGGCTGAGCATGTTTTATGAAAAAGTTTTATCTCTGCCGGGATTTACTTCTGACTTTAAGGGGAAATTCTTAGAAAATGTTCTTGAAGCTATTCTTAGTACAAGGAAGCTCTGCGGCTAGACGGCGAATCATCACGTTTTTCCAGCAGTCGGTGACTGATGGGTGTGAACCAGTTTAGAAGTGTGGGACCAGAGCAGACGTGAAGCTTGCATCTGCACATGTTTGTATAGGTGCAGACATACAGCAGCACGGCGTTCTGCACGCTGGGCTTATCTTAAACCAAATCAAATAGTTTGGATTGTTGTCAGAGTGTCTCTTGGATGTACTCGCCGAGCTGTCCACCGTGTGGATCTGTGTGGGTTTCTCTTTAAAATCACTCTTATCTGTCATTAATAAAGAGAGTGTGAATCTGAAAATGTCCCCCAGCTTATTAGAAAACAGTGGGAACACGACGAGTGTGTGCGCCGCGCCTCTGCATCTCATTTCACCTGTAAAATATTCTTGAGGCTGAGTGGTAGACTCACACCTCCACACTGCATGTCTGAGTTTCAGAGGAGCCTTGAAAGGCCATTAGAGAAGAGCTGCAGAAATAGACGCTGCGCAGCAATTTGCATCAGATAAAAAAGAACGTTTCACACGCGGCGCCCCTCAGCGTCTCTGAAACTGTCGCTCACAACAGCTTCAAGTGTTTGCGTTTCCTGTCTTGTCTCCTGTTCCAGCGGTGGATGTTCGTGTTGAAGTAGCGAGGGCGGTGCGTGTACAGTAATCCCTGAGAGGTGACCCTCAAGCTGTTTTGTTTGTTTGTTTGTTTGTTTTATTCTTTTGAGTCTGTGTGAGGTCAAAGTTGAACCCCTATATGCGACCATCCCAGGCACAGAAGCCCCGCCCACTCACTCTTCAGACCTTCAGCTGAAGAGCTGCCAATCAAAAGAAAGCTGCCTTAAACTGATGGAGGTGGCAACTAAGAGCTTCTAATTAGTAGTCACGATTTCTAAGCAGTGAAATAAATAATAACAGTAAATTAAAGGTTTTGTGAAAACTTGATATTGATTAAAAAAACCCTATTAGCTAGGGCTGGGTTTTAATTATCGATTATAATTGATTCTGGCTTGAATAACGTAAAATCGATTCATTCAAATCCTGAATCGATTTTTAAATATAATTTTATTTTGCCAGAAACGCCAGAATCTCCGGTGAAACCTCACAAAATTTCAACAACCACCAAAGATTAAAACAGTAACTGAGAGCAGGAACAGGCTCCTGCACAGAGACGTGAACACAAAGCTCGACCCGCCGACGCATCAGGATCAGCGAGCTGTGACTTTCTCACCGACGGCACGGACACGGTCGGGGCTGAAAGCCGACAGCTCGCTGACTCTGATCTGTCGGCGGGTCCGCGTGGTTTTGGTTTTGCTCACAGGCTTTCCAGCGTTTTCCTTATAAAACGCCGTTTTTACCGTTTCTTCCTGCAGTAAATATAAACAACGACAGTATTCAGGAAGAAAAACAAACATTGCAGATATTTTATCATAAGTCTGGTTTTACGTGGCCGATCAACACAGTTTAAAAACTGGTATAAAGTCCACACTTTGTCCATCAGTTGTTCCGTCAGGTAACATTCATGTGTTGATTAATGACTTTCTTTTGTTTTTGATCTACTGCAGAATGTTTTTATAAAATCCAGAACAGGAAAATCTGCTTCATGTTTTTCTGTTTTATCTTCAGCTGCTTTGACACAAAGGCCTCTGCTGTGACGCTCACACCTTTGATAAAGTCTCACAAGTGTCAGCTTTCTTTTTATAGATATAAAAATATGGAAATGTACTGATGCATGATCAGAATTATAATATTTCTGACAGAGGCAAAATTTTCCCGATTCGAATCGTGAATTGAATCGATTCTAGAAATCAGTGGCGATACCCAGCCCTCCTATTAGCAGTATATTAAGGAACAATAATTGATTAAAAGCTGCACTTTGTACGAAACTGTTGCTCGACTATGCAGCGTTATCGCCACAGCTAACGGTGAAAAAGTTTATTTCTGTTTGTTCATGAAAAACCTGCTGAGACGTTTGCTGGCCGTGGCTGTTTATTTGCAGGTTATGGATCAGAAATCGTTCGATAAACAACATCTTTCAGCTGTAGTTGAGAGCGATGTTAGCAGACGGTGACAATAACTAACAGTTATTATTGGTTTGATCGCTGCTCGGCTGTTCTGGGGTGTTTGTCTGGCTTTTTATGTGCTGCGTCACACATTGTCCCCCATTGAGTCACAATTCTATCGGTTAGGATTTTGGCTTCCACTGATGACATGACTGAGATCTCTGCCCCCCCCCCCCCCCCCTCCAAAAAAAACCAAAACAACAACCTAGCTGCTTTTAAACCTCCTGTTTGTGTCGAGGGTGAACTGATGGGCTGCTCCAAGGCTCAGTATAAGATAAAGGAAAATTATGATGAGCAGTAAATCATACAATGCTGCTGTATTGGGACTCCAAAGATGTTAGTTTGTGTATTTTAATGCTCATTTCAGGTCTTCTTGACAGCAGAGGTGATGCTTTTGCATCACAGGGTCTTATCAGTACTGTGAGAATGCAGAACGACTTCATCTGGCGCCTGTAAGCAGCGTCCTCTCTCAGGATCAGGATCCAACACTTTGAACAGCTGTGAGAACATCGAGTATGTGATTCAAAAATAAATCATGTAGTTTGGATGACTAATGGATCATTGTGTCCAGCTCTGTTCTCGCCTCACCGAGCAGGGCTTGTCGATCGTTTGGCTCCACCGAGTGGTCCTAAAATTAACCTGCACACTGAGTCCGAGGGGAAAAAGAGGAAAGGAAAACTGATGTAAAGAAACGTTTTTCCAACAGACTAATTGTGCCGAGTAAATGGAGCATTCTCGGTTACAGAAGTAAACCTCTTATTTCTTTCCCCTTCGTGTCTTTAGATGTTATTCTAAAAGAAAATCCTGTAACAAAGCGAGTCGTGTCATTTACACACGCGTGACCCGGTTACTGTCGGCTTTCACAGTAAGCTGATTTTTCCTGAACGCAAAGCAGACGAGAAGCGAAGGAACGTTTGTAATCAGGACTGGGGATTAGACGAAGCCGGTTTCTCCAGGGAGTGCATTTCCTGTGCACCAGGTCACGTTTCCACAATTTCGTTGTTTTAAATGCAAACGAAGACGAGCACAAAGAAAACACTTTCCTTTTCTGTTCTGATGGATTCTGTCAGAGGTGAAATCAAACATGACACAGTTACCTAGAAGCATAAATACATCAGTCTTAAATAAACAGGAAGAGGAAGAAAGCTTACTCTATTGTCTCCTAAACCAAACATTACTTTAAAAATAACGAAGTGGGCACAGTTTACTTACTGCAGTCTCCACCTCCTTCCAGAGAACAGCAGCATGCTGGATGAGTCTAAAGACTGGAATAAGAAGCTAATCCTTTCACAGTAAAGTCAGGAGGTCGGATTGAAACCTTTTATTATCCAACCGTCTGAGAGAAATCTTTCTCTGTTCACTGGTTCAGCTTGATTATAATTCATGAATATAGATATAGATAGAGATATATAGAGATATAGATCTAGAGAGAGAGAGAGATAAATAATATTTTTCTCTCTTTAAATGTTGCTCATTAGAAACCTTTTTAAATAAATCTATGAAGTTGTTTCGCCGGCAGTTTGTCAGAGGGGACAAACCGGTTGCTCACACATCCTGACGCAGTCCCCAATCGAAAACCGGTTCCACTCCTTTCCATCAAAGTCAAGCGCGGCGCCATGCCAACTACCTGTCACCACAGCAGCGTAACGTTCCTGGGCCCGAGCCATTACTTTTCTCACACAGAGATTACTCCACCCTCTGGTGTAGTTGGACAATAAGAACTGGCTCCTCATCAGCACAGTCTCGGTGGATGCATGCCTGTGAGGGCAGGCTTGCAGATCGCGGGTTCGATTCCTGAAACAGAACTGAAATGTACTGAGGGCTGATTGTGTTTGTGTCGTCCAACAGGCCCGAGATGTCAGCAACAATGAAGTGGTGGCCATCAAAAAGATGTCGTACAGCGGCAAGCAGACCAACGAGGTAACGAGCGCAACGATCGTAGATTTGAAGATCTGCCTGCCCTCGTCTGCTCGTGCTCTGATAGGAAACAGTCGCACTGATGTTAAGCAGCTAATTTTGGGATTTTGTGTGCCAGAAAAGTTATTTTACAGATTTAAATTCTTTCGAACTTCTTTACATTTTAAATGTGCTGTGAGACACTTTAGAAAGAAGAGCTGAGTGTTTTTCTGTTGCTGTGCAGAAATGGCAGGACATCATCAAAGAGGTGAAGTTCCTGCAGAAGCTTCGCCACCCCAACACCATCGAGTACCTGGGCTGCTACCTGAAGGAGCACACGGCATGGGTACGTCCTGTAACGCGTGGTTAACGGGGAGGTGTTTTACCTAGGGCCAGCACAGTGGTTAGCATTGTTGAATCACAGCAAGAAGGTCCTGAGTTCATTCCTCTATCAGGCCGGGGTCTTTGTAGAGTTTGCATGCTCTCCCAATGATTGTGTGGGTTCACTCCAGGTACAACGGCTTCTTCCCACAGTCCAAAAACACGCAGTTATTGGGGTTAGGTTAAGTGGTAACTCTAAATTGCCCATAGTCTGTCTCCTGTTGGTTATTATAGGGGGGGAAATGTCATTTTATTAGGAACAAGTGTTTAGTAACTGAACTGTTATTCGGTGACATCACCTCACAGTGGAAAAACATTGAAATGGAGACGTTTCTGTTGGTCGAAGCGGTCTCAGCCGAGCTGTGACACATAGAGGTGGAGGAGTTCATCATGTTAGGTCGGCTGTGTGAGCTCCTTCACTGATGATGTGTAATCGCTGTCGTTTCCTCCTCAGCTGGTGATGGAGTATTGCCTCGGCTCGGCCTCAGACCTCCTTGAAGGTTCGTGCAGTGCTGCAAACACTTCACCCGTTTTTATTCGTCGTTCTTGTGTTTCTGGTTTTTCTGATGAATAAACTCTTCTTTCTCCTTGCAGTTCACAAAAAGCCGCTCCAGGAAGTAGAAATAGCTGCTATTACCCACGGTGCACTGCAGGGGTTGGCATATCTTCACTCTCACAATATGATTCACAGGTAAGATCTGTTTGTCCGTCAGCTCCTTTAAACCAAGAAGACCTGCAAACGCACAGACGTGTGGAGTAGATGCAGTTAGAGCCCACCGCCAGCAGGGGTCACACTCTCCTCTCTCCTGCAGGGACGTGAAGGCAGGAAACATCCTGCTGACGGAGCCGGGTCAGGTCAAACTGGGGGACTTTGGCTCCGCCTCCATCGTGTCGCCGGCCAACTCCTTCGTGGGGACGCCATACTGGTGAGCATCGATGGAGCTCGTTCAGTCCATGTTTTGAACAGACAACACCAACGACCAATCAGAGCGTGAATAGGACCGGACCACAGATGAGATCTCCTTCGTTTACATTTGAAAGCTTCTTGAATTTGTACCCAGGATCTGTTCAAAGTCTCTTTTCAACAGCAAAATTAGCCTAATATTAGCTGAAAGGTCATATTCAGGATCATCAGCGCTGCCCTCTGAGATTTTACTTTTACCAGCTGTTGATTAAACAGCTTCAGTGTAGCTTTATTTGTCTGCAGATGTTCAGTTTTAACCCCAGAATAATAAAATAAGTGGACAACATCTGAGTTTTTTTCTCGTAGTGCAGCTTTTTTTGTTGTTTCGCTGAAACACATTTTGCACGTCGTGCGGCGCAGCAGCGGATGACTCGGCCCATTCTCTCTGTCTTCTCCAGGATGGCTCCGGAGGTGATCTTGGCCATGGACGAGGGCCAGTACGACGGGAAGGTGGACGTCTGGTCCCTGGGCATCACCTGCATAGAGCTGGGTATGAGCTACTGTCTGTGCTCTTAAACTGTGAGCCTGGGGCTCTGTGATGCTAACTGTCGTTCTTCTGCAGCGGAGAGGAAACCCCCCCTGTTCAACATGAATGCTATGAGTGCCTTATACCACATCGCTCAGAATGAAAGCCCCGTCCTGCAGTCCAATCACTGGTGAGCAGCCTCCATGTTTTCCTGCGGCGCCGTGTATCCCTCTGTCCACTTCGGAGACACTGCAGTGAACTGATGTTGTGTTTTTGTTTCAGGTCCGATTCCTTCCGCAGTTTTGTCGACTCTTGCCTACAGAAGATTCCCCAGGACCGGCCTACCTCGGACGTGCTTCTCAATGTGAGCGTTATTGATCCAGGACAGTTTTTTTAAACCTGCCCTGCTGTGTGCTCACCTGTCATTTCTATCCCTCCTCCCGCAGCATCGCTTCTTGTGCCACGAGCGCCCGCTGACCGTCGTCATGGACCTGATCGCACGAACCAAGGATGCGGTGAGGGAGCTCGACAACCTGCAGTACCGCAAGATGAAGAAGATCCTGTTCCAGGAAACCCAACAGAACGGCCCCGTCACCGAGGGAGGCGAGGAGGAGGAGGTGAGGAAGGAGCACAGATCAGGAGATTTGTGCTTTTTTTTTTTGGCTTGAAATACCAAAAAAGGAGGAAACTAACGTCAGAACATTTTCCTCTGACTGGCTTTAAGCAGGAATGTTGGAGTGTTACTGGAAACTTGACTGTGTGCACAAAAATAGTGAGAAAGCCGAAGGCGGGCCGCCTGAGCTGTCGCCCTCTCCGTTTCAGCTTTAGGTCTTGTCATGTGATCGGGCTGGGAGGGACTCCTGATGAGGATTCATGTGTGAAAGAAGATTTTGTTTTGTGTGTTTCAGGAGGTGGAGCCGTACCTGCTGCAGACGGGCACCGTTAACAGCATGGAGAGCTCCCAGTCTGTTCCCAGTATGTCCATCTCAGCCAGCTCTCAGAGCAGCTCGGTCAACAGCCTCGCCGACGCCTCCGACGACAGCAGCAACGAGATGGCCATGATGCAGGAGGGCGAGCACACGGTCACCTCCAACAGCTCCATCATCCACCGACCCACGGTAAGTGCTTGGCTTAAAGCTCACCTGACATCCAGCTCGCCTCCTCTGGATTCACCATCCTGATTCTCCCTCCTCCTCCTCAGGGTCAGGACAACATCTACGATGACCCGTACCAGCCAGAGATGGATCAGCCTCAGGCTCCTTCAGCTGGACGCCGGCGAGCCTTCTATCGAAACCGTGACCACTTTGCCACCATCCGCACGGCCTCTTTGGTAAGATCCGTCACAGATAGAGATGGAGGTTCTACAGATATCTATGAATGGAGCTGTAGTGGAGTAAAATGACCTCAGTTTGTCCACAGACAGTAGTGACTACGGATGGATATCGTTTAGGTTTTATCCGAAACCGGTACTTTTGAAACGGTGCCGGTGCTTAAAGAATGGAGAACACAAACTTTGTCCAAAAACCTCTCATGTTCAGCTGTTTTTTTGTAAAAAGATAACAATGTTAGCCTTTTCTGCAGCTATGGGGCATATATGGTATCACTCTTGGCTGGAAGCAGTGCTTAAACAATGGAAAAAACACAAACTTTGTCCAAAAACCTCTCATGTTTAGCTGTTTCCCTCTTTTTCTTTGGTCATTTTAGCCTTTTTGGCCAGGGTGCAGGGAGTATCTGCCATCAAACAAGAGGACAGCCGCATGTAGCTATGATGGTGTTTGCTAGTTCACCTTACCTGCATTAATGTAATAACGTGGTTAGCCTACTCAACGTAAATTACACACGAACAACATTAAGCTACTCACGCAGAGAAGAACGGCTGCTGCTGCATCATCATCCTCATCATTTCTGCTACACTGGCAGGGCTAGGGGCCAGGACTCTCCTCTTCGGGTTTTTGGGGGATGTTGCTAACTCCGGGTCCGATAACAGGCACCACACCCGCAGTAGATGTGCTCGGTGTGAGGTCTCGCAGCAAGCTATCAAATACGGCGCATTTCTCGGCTTTTAAAAAAACGCTATGCGTCGCCAGGTGTTTCATCGGATTCTTGGTGTTACCTCCTTTGACAGTATCACAGTATCAGCTTAAAGCACTTGTTGCTGCTGAGTTTGCATCTTTTGCTGTGAAGTACAGCCAGACTTTGACCGCTTCACCTTGGGCGTTTTTAATCTGTAGCTCTGCTCTAAAAGAACCTACGTACCTGGCCCCGCCTACTATCCTCAGAAACGTAAAATGATTGGCTAGAATCTAAAGTGTATCACAGCTCAGGAAAAAAAAGCACCAAAATGTGCGCTGCTTTTCGGTCTGGTTACCACGGTTTATGTCAGAACGGATACCGGTACCCATCCCTAGTAGTGACCGGTCTTTTTGCCACCGTTTGCACTCAGAGATGCAGACAGAGCGATGGATTAACAGGCAGCTTTTTGTCTCCACCACCTCCACCTTTCTTCCCTGTTAGTCTTTAACAGTTCTCAGTAAAAACGGGCTCATGTCTTCACACGTGCATCACGTTTGTGAAGTTGTGAATAATCATGTGAATTAAGCAAGAAAGTCTTAAAAATGATCGTTTTTTTGATACTCGAGCTGACCTGCTGAGTCCTTGAACCTCACCACCGCCTTCCTCCAGGTGACCCGTCAGATCCAGGAGCACGAGCAGGGCTCGGCGCTGCGTGAGCAGATGTCCGGCTACAAGCGCATGAGGCGGCAGCACCAGAAGCAGCTGATGAGCCTGGAAAACAAGCTGAAGGCGGAGATGGACGAGCATCAGCTGAAGCTGGACAAAGAGCTGGAGAACCAGAGGAACACGTTCTCCACAGAGGCCGACAAGCTGGCCAAGAAGCACCAGGCCATCCTGGAGAAGGAGGTGCAGTTTTTACTATGATAATCTTTTGTAGAGTATTTTTATTTGATGAATTCAAAATCCAAAAGCGAAAACAGGTTTCAGTGTTTTTAACAGGAATTCTTTAAATTCAGTTTTTGCATCATTTCATAGATCAAAGTTTTTTCTGTCTTAATGTGAGTTATGAGTTCATTTCTTAACGTAAGGATCCTGTTTGTGTGCCCGTGCAGACGAAAGCTGCTCTGACGGAGGAGAAGAAGTTCCAGCAGCACATCCTGGGCCAGCAGAAGAAGGAACTCACCAGTTTACTGGACTCACAGAAACGCCAGTACCGCCAGCGCAAGGAGCAGCTGAAAGAGGTCGGAGCGAGTTCCTCCACAGTCAGCTGCGCGTGCCCTGCAGGCTGAACCGAACGTAGCTGCTCTAAAGGAGCCGTGCGTGCCGACAGGCTGTAATTTAAAGGTTTCTGTGAAACAGCAAAACCAAACAGGATCTCTCCCACAAACGGAGAAGTTCCTGTAGGAGCTGAAACACGAAGCTGTTTAAATAAAGAGTAAAATATGTAAAATAAAAGGCAGCGCAGCTGAGTTACAGCTGGCGTCTGACTGCACCTGGATTTTCAGAATAAAGCAGCAGAAGCGATCTGTGATACGAACATAAATGAGCTGACTGGTGATGGGCGACCGTGGCTCAGGGGGTTGGGAAGCGTATCTGTAACCGGAAGGTTACAGATACCTTCCGGAAGGTCGCCGGTTCCATCCCTGGGCTCTCTGTCCTGGTCGTTGTGTCCTTGGGCAAGACACTTTACCCTACTTGCCTACTGGTGTTGGCCAGAGGGGCCGATGGCGCGATATGGCAGCCTCGCTTCTGTCAGTCTGCCCCAGGGCAGCTGTGGCTACAACTGTAGCTGCCTCCACCAGTGTGTGAATGTGAGAGTGAATGAATAGTGGCATTGTAAAGCGCTTTGGGTGCCTTGAAAAGCGCTATATAAATCCAATCCATTATTATTATTATTATTATTATGAAATAAAGAGATCACAGCCCTGACCTGACTTGAACTCTGAACTCTGAACAGGAGCTGAGCGAGAACCAGTCGACTCCAAAGCGAGAGAAGCAGGAGTGGCTGGTCCGTCAGAAGGAGTGTCTGCAGCAGATGCAGGCGGAGGAGGAGGCCAGCCTGCTGCGGCGCCAGCGGCAGTACTACGAGCTGCAGTGCCGCCAGTACAAGAGGAAGATGCTGCTGGCTCGCCACAACCTGGAGCAGGACCTGCTCAGAGAGGTGGGACAGCAGCTGCGTTTGTTTTTGCTCTGCTCTCTCCGGCCATGATTCGCTGTGATTCCTGCTTTTCTCCGTCCTTTAGGAGCTGAATAAGAAGCAGACCCAGAAGGACCTGGAGTGCGCCATGCTGCTGCGGCACCACGAGTCCACCCAGGAGCTCGAGTTCAGGCAGCTGGGCACGATGCAGCGCACCCGGGCCGAGCTGATCCGAACGCAGCACCAGACCGAGCTGACCAATCAGATGGAGTACAACAAGCGGCGTGAGCAGGAGCTTCGGCAGAAGCACGCCATGGAGGTCCGGCAGCAGCCCAAGAGTCTCAAGGTACCTCAGGAGGATCACAGCACCACCTGGTTTCCGTTACTATTTTTAAATCCCAGTAGAAATGCAACCACAGAAGCTAGCGCAATAATTTGTTTTGCATGTGAAACTGGAGGAGTTGCGTTCTTAACGTGCATTCAGCTCGTCCCAGCTCGCCGTTTGTTTTTGCAAAAATCGTGTAAAAAGCACTTGCAACAATAAAAACATTATAATCCAGAAACGCACTTTGCTGATCCGCTCAGCTGTTCGTGGCACTTCGTACGTCAGCGCGACCTGTCGCATTACCTGCGACGATCGGAAGGGACGTCACTCTTCATGGGAAATGTAATTGTTTCCCTACAGGGCCTTTCAAAGGTTTACTGGTGCTGTTGGTAGTCCTGTTTGACTTTGTGCCTTTCTGTATAGTTTATGGGAGGCTTAATTGTGATGCTGTTTTTTTTGCGAATTGACAACAATATTTATTTCAGTTTTTCCTGCAGTTTATAAAAGCTGTGTTTAGGGATGGTACCTTGCTCAGGGGTACCTCAGGGTAGCAGTATTTGACCCCCAACCTTCTGATCATGGGGCGCCCACTCTACCCACTGAGCTATCCCTATGCCAATTTGGGAAATGTTTATGTAATTTAGTCAAACTACATAAATTTTCCAATATCAGCAGAACTTTGGGGGAAAAGGGGAAGAATGTGGCAGATACTTTAAAGAACTTTGACCTCTTCACTGATCAGAAGAACTCGTAATGCTTTTATTTGTGTAAAAGCAGTTTACATGAACTCGACACGTTTCCTTCTGTTTCAGTCCAAAGAGCTGCAGGTCAAGCGTCAGTTCCAGGAGACCTGCAAGATCCAGACCCGTCAGTACAAAGCTCTGAGGAACCACCTGCTGGAGAGCACTCCAAAGTCCGACCACAAGGCCGTCCTCAAACGCCTCAAAGAGGAGCAAACACGTAAGCTGGCCATCCTGGCCGAGCAGTACGACCACTCCATCAACGAAATGCTGTCCTCTCAGGCTGTGAGTAAGGCAAGGAAACCTCCGTGCACCTGCACACCTGACAACCACCCACACCTGAAACCCCGCACACCTGACAACCTCCCACACTTCAGCACCTGCACACCTGACAACCTGCACCTTAGAACCAGAGGCCTGTACTACAAGGCAGGATTTGGTCTTATCCAGGTAACTTCAGGATGAGCCCTGGCTGATCAGCCCGGGTATACACAGAGGCTTTCTCTTCTTACATCGCCATGGCAACTTGAGCTGCAGCTCTAACCTGCTTTAGGGAGGTTGTGAAATCATGCTTCAGATGAGCTTTACTAATACAGCGGCTCTTCCAGCTTCCTGCAGAGCCCCCCCTGCTCCCTCTGCAGCAGTTCTTACCTTCACTCTGTTTAACCACCTGATTTTTTTCCCCCCCTTTTTATCTTCCTTTGAACGATCAGCTTTCCATGTTTCTGATTGGTCACGTGCTGCAAACCCCGCCTATCCCATGTGAACGTGCTCACAGCTGGACTGTTAAAGCTTGATTGCCAGATTTAAAGGACGCCAGATTGGAGTAAAATATCCTGGATATGTTGAACTTGCTTCGTAGTACAGAGCCCTGAGCGCTGCAGCTCAGCTCGGTTTAAAGGAAATAAACCAGCTGAGGAGAAATGTTTATGAAATCCTGAACGAATGTTATTCACATTCTAAATTATCCAAACAACTGATTTTAAATGTAATTTCTTTCAGCCAAAAATATCTCAAGTCAGAGCAGCTTTAGATTAGAGAAGCTCAAATATGGCATGTTTATTAAATATATGTAAACATGGAGGCATTAAGTAATATTTCAGGGCTGAACTTATGATTTAATGTTTGCTTTTATTAACAAGCTCATTATCTCATCATAAAAGTCACACCTTTGGTCTGTGTGCACCGATACATGTGACGCACATGTGGACATCAGCTGATACTTACAGTTGAAAGCGGCTGAATTTTGTGTCAGATCGACTGAAACCTTCGTCTTCAGGATGAAGAGTCATTTCCTGTCTGTAGTTTTCAGCTGAATGATTTTTATTTTCTAAAATTAAAAACCAGACATGAAAGAAACGCGCACATGCAGCACAAACACTTGTTTTTCACCTGCTTGACTTTGTTGCTGATAGCGAGGCTCTGTTTTGATCCCACAGCTGCGGCTGGATGAGACGCAGGAGGCCGAGTATCAGGTGCTCCGCATGCAGCTGCAGCAGGAGCTCGAGCTGCTGAACGCCTACCAGAGCAAGATCAAGATCCACACGGACACGCAGCACGAGCGCGAGGTGAAGGACCTGGAGCAGAGGGTGTCGATCCGCCGGGCGCTGCTGGAGCAGAGGGTGAGGCCGACTTCACTCTGACAGTCGAAGCTTGTGAAAGCGCGCGGGCCGCGTCCCGGTCGAGCTAACCGCCGCGTTTTTGTCCAACAGATCGAGGAGGAGATGCTGACTCTGCAGAACGAGCGCTCCGAGCGAATCCGGACGCTGCTCGAGCGCCAGGCTCACGAGATTGAGGCCTTCGACTCGGAGAGCATGCGTCTGGGCTTCAGCAACATGGCGCTGACCGGCATCCCGGCAGAGGCTTTCAACCAGGGCTACCCGACCCCCAGCCCGTCCTCGGGCTCCGGCGGCTGGCCGTCGCGGCCCGTACCGCGCTCCGGCAGCCATTGGAGCCACAGCGTGCAGAACTCTGTGACGACTCCATCCTGGCGCAGCCAGAATCACGGCGGTGGAGGCTTCAGCCGCGCCGAGTCCATCGCCTCGTCCCACGTCCTTGGCAGGGATGGCGAGATGAGCAAGAGCCGGGGCCACTCCTCCTCCCATCACCAGCAGCACTACCTCCCCCAACACTACCAACACCACCAGAGCACGCCGCAGCTCTACCGCGATGCCCACGAGCGCGACTCCAGGGAGCGGGACCGCTCCAGGGAATGGGTGGGAGGAGGCGGACACTACGCCCATCACTCCCAGGTCCACCACCTCTCCTCCCACGCCTCCTCGCAGTCCCTGGCCCTCCTGCCTCCGCCACCTCCGCCTCCTCCCATCGCCCTCTCCACCTCCTCCCCTCCCTCCTCCACCTCCTCGTCCTCTTCCTCACAGGGCGGCTACGGCGGCGGCGGTCTGAGTGTAAGGGGCCCCAGCCTGATGGCGCTCAGGAACAGCCCTCAGCCGCTGAGGCGGACAGCCTCCGGGGGGCCAGGCGGCGGGGGGAGCGACGGCGGGTTAACCCGGAGCACATCGGTCACCTCGCACATCTCCAACGGCTCTCACCTCTCCTACTCGTGAATCCGGCGCCAGTCTTAGTCTGGGGGCGCCGTCCTGCTTCTCTCAGGGGACACAGAAGCAGAACGGCGCCATTTTGACCTTTTCGGTCTTCAGCGCTTCAATCCTAAAAACAAACATGTCACAAGTTTTAAAAAATCAATTTTGAACGTGCCCTTTATACGCAGTCACTGCAGCTGCACGGGGGCAGCGATCCAATCAGCCAACAACACGTCCAGCTACCACGGCGCCAACACGTCGACCGAGACAGAGCGACGGCTGTGGAGCTTCCACTCGGCTCGCAGTGCTTTAAAAACCACTGTAACTATGTACATAACTGAACTGTAGACGCCGTTTCTGGTTCCTAAGTGTTTCAAACATTCAGGGCGGGGGGCGGGGCTTGAAGGCGGCGGTGTACAGGCGGCGACCGAGGGAAGATTTCTTAAAATCAACTTTTATTTGTAGTGCTAAGATTCTGTACACGACAATAAAAACAAACACTGCCATCTTTCTGTTGACCCGAGACCAACCTACCACTGCCCTCCAAGCCACTTAAAGGAACACGCCCATGTCGCCGCGAGTCGCCTCGGCGTCAGCGCACTCCGTACAGGAAGCCCCTCCATCTTTGTTTTTCTTGTGTTCAAACAACCAAGTTTACGAGATCTCTGCGTAGTGAAGTTTACACTTGTCTCTGAGGCAGATGTTCTACTTCCTGTTGATCCCATCGTACGGGAATGATCTACTGGTCAGCAGGGGGCGCTGTGAGTGGTCAGCGAGCAGACTGAAAGAGCACGTTTTATTTTAGTTCCCGTCATCGCTAACGTCTGCTCATGCGTGCTGGTTTTAGATGACACCCGTTTCCGAACGATAACTCCAGCAGGCGTCAGGAGGATAGTCCGCTGCCTGTGGACGATCTGTGCCACGTTCGTACTCTCAGCACGCCGCGCAGAATTTAGCTTCTGGTCAGTTGTTTGCGCCTTTACTCTGCAGGTAAATGTAACTTAAAGGTGTGTTTACCTGCCGTCATTCTCCTGTTGTAATGCTAAGCTAGGCTAACCTGCCTGTGCTTAATCTGAGAGCTCGATGTTGGGCGACTCGTTCCTTCAAAGTGACGCTGCCGCAGAGTTTTAGAGCTGAAAGTGTGTGTGTGTGTGTGTGTGTGTGTGTGTGTGTGTGTTTGCTTGCCGACCGCTAACCCCACATCTGACCCCCCCCCCCCCCAAACTCTGCATCTGTAGATAAGGTGTACATGTGTGTCACAGAGTAGTGCGGTGCATGGAGCTCGTGTACAGGCGGCGTTTGTATGAATAAACATGCACACTACCTATTTATATAAATGCTTATAAATGTAAGATACCTGTGTACAGGTAGCAGGTAAACTGACGATTGTTCACTGTCCAAAACTCTTGACTTGTACATAGAAGCACTAATAACTCTGAGGCTGTGTTAGAGTAATAATGATGACTATTTTGTCACGTGACTTGATTTGTAGACGAATAGACGCCATCATTATTATTACCTCTACTGCAGCTGGAATATTTATGTTGTACGCTAATTTTTAAATGTGGATTGCCAATTTTGACCACTAGGTGGGGAATAAGCGCAATGTTACTGTGATAGAGTTATAAATAATATTCACGTTTCTAAGGAGGACAAAAGGACTACCTTTCCCAGCATTCCTGTCGAGGTCTCAGGGTGGGAGTCTCCAGTTCTGGGCAGGGCTGCAGGGTTTTTTTGTTTTGTTTGCTTTCGTTTGTTTTGTTTTGAGCCAGTATTATCACATGACGTATGGACATATTTCCAGATCTTTCACTACGTTTTGGTGCCATAACTTTATCATTTTTTTGTTTTACACATCGTCTTTATGGTGCGAAAGACTTTCCCAAAAACACTGTAACATCTGCAAGAACACCTCCAAATACGGAAGCCCAAAGGTGTCCAATATTAGGCTTTTGAAAAAAAGAAAAAAAAAAAAGAATAATAGTGTTTATTAGCATAAGCAGGTTTTAAAACGTCAACCTATTATTAATACATTCTTTAATAACTAAAGGCAGGTTAACACTAAGAATTTTATTTATTTATTTATTTTTAGATTTCTAAATTAAGATCCACATTTATTCCCTAAAGAATTCCAGTTTTGTGTGTTTTGAGCTGGCAGTGGACTTCAGAGCGGAAATTATAATTTTATTTCAAAGTTAGAGTAAAACCACTTCTACATTTTGTTTTTAATTTCTTCACAGTATTTTCCCCAAAGTAACTGAACCAATTAATTAATCAGACATCAGCAACTCACCTCTGTCATCCTTTGTTTTGCCTCCCTTTAGTTCTAATGTTATACATTTTTTTATTTATTGGTTTTTATATTTGAGATTTTAAAAACTTTTAAATTAGATGAGAGCCAAAAAGAGACTTCTGTTAAAACGACCTTTCAGTCACTCCATTTTTCTTTCTAAACAAAAAAACCCATTTGGTGTTAATGAGTTACATTTTAAGATTTTAAAGAGTTTCAAGTTTGTTTGGCTAAACTTCAAATTATATGCGTTTGAGATGAATATTGGCATCTTTGGGCCTCCGTACAGGAATTCCACTCTGTGTGTTTTCCAGACAAACACCTCTGTTTCATTTTGCACAGTCCGAATGGGTAGAAGATCATCTTTTTGTCACGTCTACCTCATTTGCACTGAAAGGAGACGAATGTTCAGGTGGACTAAAGAGGAAAAACAAACATTTCTTGGCTTTTTTTCATTTTCCTTCACTTTGTGCAAATGTTGACGGGACAGTGAGTGCAAGCAGGAAGGGACAAACTTAACGTCACGCTCAGTGGAAAGCTGTCTGCAGGACATGCTGGACTTAAAAAACACGAGACGCTGTGCTGAGGAAGATGATTGGTGGGGCGGGGTGGGGCAATGTGGACTGAGTGCTCCTCCTCCTCCTTCCTCCCAAAAAGAAACAAAACAAAAAAACTTCATTTTGCCAACTTTGTTTTTTTTTTTTTTTTTAATAGCATTTATTGTGAAATGCTAACCATTCCTCAAGTGTTATTTTGCCAATTAAAGCTGCAGACTGAGGAAGAGTCCAGATCTTCATCTACGTTTACAGCTGTGAGCAGTTTACTGACTGCAGGATTTCTGTGTATTGTCACGTGGTCACAATTTATAGGACATGTTCATGTTTGCTATTCTTAGCGACAGTTACTGAGATGTTTTCATGTTCTGGTCAACAAAACATTTAAAATGCTTTTTAAATGTGACGTCTTTATATTAGGAGCTGAAAGCGGTCAATCGAACGGTTTGATTGGAAATTTATTGGACAAAGTTGGATTGCCATGTTGGATCTTCTGACATTTTTAAGTATCTCGTCTCCTTTAAGAGGAAAGATGTTCACAAAGGAAATTTCTTTAAAATTTATATTATTATAAAATGACATCGTTCTTCTGCTGGTTGTTCTTTCCCATAAAGTTTTTATGTGCTAAATTACAGCAAAAGTCCTAAAAACACAAATGAATTACATTTAAAGTCGTATAAAACAAATTTTTGGAACTAGAAAAAAGATGTCTTTAGCAGCAAAAGTTTCAATCTTAATCAATTTACTGTTTCAGCTCCACATTTTTCACTTTTTCTACTTTTTATTTTATTTTCTCAGACTGCTCTGTGCTGTGTTCAAGGACAGTTTGACATTTAAAAACTGAAGGTTCACTCTGTTTGAAAGCGCAAAGTTACCGATTTCAAGAGTCGATGGCAAACAAAATGTTTCTGTTCAATTCCTCACATTTCCTCCTACAACTTTAAACTTTCAAGGAAAAAGGGGGGGAAAAAAGAAAATCCCCAGGAGCATTCAAGGCCATCGGCGTAATGAGGAGGAGGAAGAGGGGGAGGCAGAGTCGAGTGCTGTCTGTGTGCAGAGCAGGATGAAGGGTGTGTGTATGTCACAGGAGGGCGAAGTGAAAATGTTCAGGTTGTGTTTCAGGAGCGTTGGAAAAATGAGATGTACAGAAACGTAATCAAATAATTTTGGAGAAATAAAAACAGAAACGCTGCTTTGTTGTCATTTCCTTTCTTATTAAATTGTTTCGTGAATATTTAAGATTTGTTTTAATCAGACTGAACTGTTCACCACCAGGGGGCGATGTTTTTATTAATGTTTTCAGATTTCAGCTGTTCTAGATTTTCTGCTGACGTCTCACTTTTTGAGTTCTTTTGAAAATTCTGTTCCGGATACGGATATTTAAGATTTAAAAGTCTTTAAACACAAATTTTAAAAACTTCTTTTGAAGTACTTCAGGGTATGGAGAACCAAAAGTGTAAAAATGAGACAAAAGAAAGAAATAACACCATTATTTCCACTCAAAGTTAACATAAAAATAAATTGCTGCAATGAATCTGTTAAATATGAAATGTTTATTTTCTTTCTCTGCAAAAATTATTTTATTTTTATTGGGCACCTGTATCTGTATTACACCTAACTACCACAAAGGCTGGGTTCAGACAGTTTTGCTCTGCATGCTCTCGGATGTTTGAAGCAAAGAGCTTTCATGTGTTGTAGGAACGTGTGGTATTGTCGAAGTCAAACATTGGCTGTATCCCAATTCAGGGTCTGCAGCCTTAAAGTACGCAGCCTCAACGATCCTCAAGGGCCGCGTACTCAAAGACCGCTAAGGCCGGAAGTGCGAGGCTTGTGAAATGGGACGGTCTAGCCTCCGTTGCGCTGCCCAGGTTGCCTAGCAACCATGATACTAACAGCTGGAAATGTGTCATTCAAGGTTCAAGGTTCTTTATTTGTCACATGCATAGTTATACAAGTATAACACAGTGAAATGTAGCCTGACACGCTCCTCGACATGTGCAAAAATTGGGGGGGGGGGGGGGGGGTTGTAGAGGAAGAACATTATATATATATACATATAGTATATACATTGGGTGAATGTGCAGTAGTAGCAGCAAGCAGGTGAATTCTGTACATTAATATGAATAGACATCTGACTATTTTACAGGATAGACAATATAAACATATTTAAAATTAAAGGAATTGAAATGTACATTGTGCCTTGGTTTAGTGTCTGGAAGAGTCCTGTCTCAGTCAGTTATAGATGATGTGAGAGGGCGGGTGTGTGTGTTTAGGGCACGGATGGCTTGGGGATAGAAGCTCCTCTTGAGTCTCTCTGTCCTTGCCCGGAAGATGCGGAACCTTCTACCAGATTGCAGAAGTTGGAACAGTTTGTTGCCAGGATGGGACGGGTCCTTCAGTATCTGCGCTGCTCTAGTCCGGCATCTCCTGGTGTAGGTGTCCTGAAGCGGGGGGAGAGCAATCCTGCAGCAGCGTTCTGCTGTACGGATCACTCTCTGGAGAGCTTTTTGGTCCTTCACACAGCTGTTCCCAAACCACGATGTCATGTTCTGTGTGAGGATGCTCTCCACAGCGCCTGTATAGAAAATCCTGAGGATCTTTGGAGAGACCCTGAACTTCCTCAGTTGTCGTACGTGATACAGGCGCTGCCTAGCCATACAGCTGTCATACAGCTGTGTCATACAGCTTTGTTTGACAGAAATGAAGGAGAAAATCTTTTGTTCATTTGTTTGTTGCTACATGAGCTTTGATCATTCTCTGTAAGATTAAGCTCAGCTATTGAACGGCGTATATTTTAAAGTAAAGGCTTTAAAACCAAGTTAGTACAAACGTCACTAATGTCACATGACTTTGCCGACATGTGGCCAACAGTAATGTTTAATGTTCTTCGTTATTAAACATTTGCACATAAATAAGTGACATAATATTCAGCACTTACTTAAAGTTTACTCTTCGGCCGCCCCTCATCCACCGTTTTGTTTTTTGTTTTTTTTTGTTTTTTTCGGCGAAATTATCCACACCCACCGCCGCGCTATGCATTCTGGGATATGTTGGGCCACAAAGTCTACACTGCCACATCCTTAGAATTCAGGGGAATTATTTTATTTTATTTTTTTCCCCAGGGAAATGAAGGACTCATTTCAGGGCCGCATTTCGAGCAGCCTTTAAATTGGGAGAGCCTTCGGCGCGCCGCTGTGACGTAATCGGCCTTGAAATGCGGCCTTTAAGGCTGCAGACCCTGAATTGGGATGCAACCAATGCTCCATCAAACTGCAGCGCAGACTTTCTGGTTCAGATTCATTACGTATGGCATTACGGACTTTCCTCAGCATGAACATGTCTTCTGTGTGAGGGAGCTCCTTGCTGCGCTCCAGAAGGAAGTGCAAAGAAGAATGACGCTTGTCTTTTTAGAAAGTTTTGCAGTTTGTGTTAGAATTAAAATTAAATTAAATGCATTCAAGACTAAAACGCAACCAAGAGTGAGTTTTGCTTACAGGGTTTATCTCCGTGTAAATGGGTTTTAAATATGTGTTTTAGTCTATGTTATGGTTACTGTTGGTAAAAATACATATTTTTTTAATGTACGTTTTATTTCCTTTTTCAGAGTGAGATGAGGTAGAGCAAAAGGTGAAGATCCTTACCAATGCAAACTTAAAGACACACAAAAGTTTCTTTTTCTTAATTATTTTTTTCCATCAATGTAACGGCATAAGCTCCCTTTAGTTTTTCTATAAGTTTGTACTTTTATTTGACAAAACAACAACAAAACGCTGTCATAACATTCCACCTTTATTCTGAAAACAACCGGAATTTGTAACCTTGTTATTTCCGGTGAAGAGCCCTTTGGGTGACAGGAAGTGACCTTTTCAAATAGTCGCCTGCAGTTTCCTTCAAAGATCCTGTTGCGGATAAAAACGCAGAACAGGCGCTCCGTTTGTCGTACAAACTGCCGCAGACATGGAGACGGAGAACATTTTCCTCTTCGTTCCTAATTTAATCGGTGAGTTTTTCCCGCCTTTAGCGACGCGGAGCTAGCTTAGCTTTAGCCGGCGAAATGTAAAATTCACCGAACTCCATTCAAAAAACGTCCAATTTAGAGAATCCGGCTCATCTGCTTTATCTGGGCAAAGTGAGCTGAGTAACGTCACAGTGGAAGCCAAATCAAGCCGAAATTAATGGGAAAGGACGGCACGTTGTGTTATTGTATTGTAGTTGTTTGCGTAATAATAAATAAGCATTTTCCCCTGAAATATGTCCGGTTTTATTGTGGATAAAAAGATTGATCAGGCCATTGAGCGATGGGTTTTTACAACTTCAATATGATGCTTTTAAATGCCTTCAATTATGAAAATAACATAAGATATTCATCGTATGTGGACTAGTTTGTACCCAGTGTAATGAAGTATTTTATAAGCTTCTATCTTGTCATTTTTGTTCTAAAATAAATTTTATTGGAATAGGTAGCAGTAACATAAGTGTAGAGACATAACAAAGTGCATTGTTTTTGCGAAAAATGACAAATAATATGCAATAAGAAGGAATTTTCTCATCACAGATAATCAGTGTTGAAATCATTAAAATGCACTCTGTTTCTGAATAAATCTCTTCACCTTGGTTGGATCCTGCAGGTTATGCCCGGGTGGTGCTGGCCCTGATCTCCTTCTTCCTGATGCCCTGCTGCCCGTGGCCGGCCGTCTTCTGCTACCTGCTCAGCGCTCTGCTGGATGCCTTTGACGGCCATGCAGCGCGAGCGCTCAATCAGTGTATGTATTTACACGTGTGTGTGTGTGTGTGTGTGTGTGTGAGACAGACGTCCAGTTTTGACTCCTGAAGGCAGGATTTGACTGAATGTGGATTTTGTGTTGGATGGAGGACGTGTTTGTTTTCCTGATGTTTATACTGGGTGATAACCACACTCTGTATATAAAAGATGGAAGGAGTGTGGTTGGGTCATTTTAACGACTCTCACTGCTTCACAGTCATAGTGGGTCGGTGTGGTACCTTAAAAGCACGCAGTGGTGAGGTGGATCCCTCGCTGTCCAGTCAGGTGCAACATCTACCATATCTGCAGAAACACCCGCTGATGTAGGAGGACGCCCCTGAGTAGATTTCTGTATGCGTCTCAGGCCGTTTTTATGCTCGCTGTCTCGTGAGACAATCTTTGTGGGAGCTTTAGGCTGTGTTTATTTCTGCTGTAGAGTTTTAACATTGACTCAGTTGCTGCTGGAGCCTCTGCTGGACGTCAGAGGAACTGCAGCCATGACGGTTCCTGCAGCAGGTCGTGTTCTGGTCTCACGGGCCGCTCTCTGTCTGTTTCAGCCACTAAGTTCGGCGCCATGTTGGACATGCTGACTGACCGCTGCGCCACCATGTGTCTGCTGGTCAACCTATCCCTGCTCTACCCCTCCTACGCCTTCCTGTTCCAGCTCAGCATGTGTCTGGACATCGCCAGCCACTGGCTGCACCTGCACAGGTGGGCGATGTTTCTGTGGTTGTTAAGGTGAAGTCATATTTAGCTGTGTGGCCTGAACAGACTGAATCAGATCATGTTGCCCAGTGACCTGTTTTAGAGCCATGACAGGTGTAAGGACAAGGTGTTGTGCTGCGGCTGATCGTGTTTTCTTATCTGTCTTCCTCAGCTCGACTGTAAAGGGATCAGCGAGCCATAAAACCATCGACCTCTCTGGGAACGCCATCCTACGCCTCTACTACACCTCCAAGGTCTGTGTGTCGTATGATAAACGTGTCCGTGTGAATTTTAAAGGAACAGTCAGTGAACGTTTGTGTGTGTGTGTGTGTCCTGCAGCCAGTCCTGTTTGTGATGTGCGCCGGGAACGAGCTCTTCTTCTGCTTGCTCTACCTTCTCTATCACATCGAGGAGCCGGCAGGTAAGAGCTTATTATCCTCGTCTTCCTCACTTTCACAGGTGAGACTGAGTTTGGACATCAGTGTTTACGGATCAAAGTTGTTTTAGTCGATTAAGATTCTTGTCGACTAAAATCTAATGTGGATTCAGTTAAAGTGTAAAGTTTGTTTTTGCTGGTCAGAGTTTCGGTTTATTTTCTTTGACATCGAGTGTGAACGTGTTCGTACGTCTGCTCGTCTCTTCCTCGCGAGTGTCCTTGTTTTGTTGTGTGTTCAGCAGAGATCGTGGGAGCTAGCTTCTGATTGGCTCACGTCCAAACTCATCCCACCTTTCTGCACACCTTTATTAGTTCTGATTGGATCTCATCTTTCCAGAACATTTTCATCTTATTTTTTATTTGTTGATGAAAGTGTTGATAAATGTCATGGTGGTTGTTCTCCGCGAGTGTTAGTCGAGTTCTCGTTTTTGGTTAATTAAAGCTGTGAGTCATGCTGAGCTTCTTTAGCAGAGTCCTGCTGTTAAAATCCAGAGCTGGGAATGTTAACGTGTTCAGGTGCTGAACAGGAAACTCATCGTTCCTCTGAGTCTGATGTTAAACTTGAGTCGCTGCATTTCTCCACAGGCTGGCTCTACTGGCTGCAGGGGCTCTGCGGGATCATCTGCCTGCTCAAGTCCGGCATCAGCGTCCTGCACCTCATCACCGCCTCCAAGAACATGGCCGCCATTGATGCCGCCGAGCGGGAGAAGGCCTTGAAGATGAAGTAAGAGGTCACGGGGAGGCGGCGAGAGCTGCAACAGCATCAGCAGATCCGTCGCGCTTTCACTTATTCTTGTTTTCTTAAAGGGAAAGTTTGTCAGACCGACACGGATTCTGACCAAATATGGAGAAAAATATTCCGAATCCACGGCGCAGCCTTTAAATCACAACATAAGCTCATAATGCAAACTTAAAGGACGACACGCACGGTTACATGTATGATAAACGGACAGGTCCCCGGTTACCGCTCTCCTGTTTTATTACGCTAACGTGAGAGGCGTGTCCGTCGGTGATGACAGCGAGAGCTAACGCAGGTGTTCTTTATTTTTCCGTTAAAGCTGAAACGAGCCGACGATTCGTATCAGATTTATCGAGTACACCTAATCAAATGTTGCTCATTCTCACTGCCACACTTTCTCAGTTTTACATCATAGCAATAATTAAAAAAACATCTGAACGCTTTAAAAAAACAACAACAAATTTTTAAATTAAATATTTAAGTTTGAACAGACAAATACGGAGGACCAAAAGTCAAAAAGGAATTTAAAAATCACTAAAAGAATAAGAAGTAATGTTAATAATGACTGTAGGCAGGAAAAATAATGTTGCTGCTATCTGCTAATGTGTTTATACATCCATCAATATTGAAATCTAGAAAGAAAAGTAAATACAGAAATAAGAGGAGTGACTAAAGTCCGGCCAAAAATAAATGAGGCGCGATCTGAAAGGACAAATATGTAAATAAAGAAGCAAATAAATAATTATTACAAAAGTAAACAAAAACTCAACCTTTTTTTTGGGAGGGGAGGGCATTCTTAGTCCTCCGTATCTGAATATCAATGTTCCAAATTGTTGTTGTTGTTGTTATTATCATCATCATCATCATTATTATTATTATTATTATTATTATTATTTTCCCATTTTACTGACCAAACTATTAACAACATGAAAAAATGAAAATACAGATCAAATACAGATTATTGTAATTACTATTATTGCTGTTATTTTTAGTATTATTATTATTGTTGTAATTATGCGTCATTTCCAGGTGTGTAGCAGCAGGATTGTGAGGACAGACTTCTGCCTGTTGTTAGGTCGAGGTCGTCGGCTCAGTGATTGTGATTAATTGACAGATGATTGATGGGAGGCTGAGTCTGAAGCTGAGAGGAGGCGGGCCGTTCGGTCTGACTGGACGCACCTGTGCAGGTGTGCGTGTAGATGATGTCATGACTCAGTGGTGTCTGTCAGAAGGCCTGAGGCGCTTTCCTGGACACCGACTTTTTTATTCGGAGGAAAAACTCCAGGTGTGTTTAAATGAATGAGGAGCAGCTGACGATGTGTAGCGCCCGTTAACCGTCCGAAGTCGCCTCCACCGTGACCGTCAGGCTGGTTACCGACACGTTAATGGTAAAATCTAAATTCTAATGCTTATTCCACTCTCTGAAAATCCACTTTTTATTCCTTATTTAGATGTTTTTTATTTGTGAAGACGAAACCGTCCCTGAAATGATGACACGACCAAAAGCTTAAATATTCCTCTCACCTTTCGTTCTGTTCCTGCGCCTCACTTCCTGTTCCTGCTGATGCTTGGCTGATTAGACGCAGGCTGAGCAGTAGCTGGGCTCGTTTTATTTTAGTGCTAGGAGAGGAAGCGTCTCCTCTGTCAGAAACTGTACGTTTACCTCACCTGAGGAGCACCAAGTGTTACCTGTGTGTGTCGCTTTGACGGAGCCAATCAGAGAGCGTGCTGAAATCCGCATACTGTATTTGCTAGAATGTATTAATATGAAATATATATCTCGACCTGAAAGCAAAGTTTGATGTTCTATTTAAAAGGAAATAATGTTGTAATTTAAATATTTGATGCTGGTTTTGTTTGCTTGGTTTGAATTTACTGTAAAAAATAAAAAAAGTTGCAAAAGAAAAACGTTGTGTTCAATAAAAAAATTCAGATTTGTATTTAAACTTTTCTCCTTCGAGTCAGTTTGGACTCCACGAGCTGTCGGTTTGATTGGTTCTGCTTTTCAGCGTTGAAGACGAGTGCAGAGCTTCCACAGCTGCTGTTCTGTCCTCTGCACTTTGACCTTCAGTTATTTCTTCCTGTTCCATATCACATCAGATCTTTATTTTTTGGTAAATTCTTGTTCTACTGAAGCCAAAGAGTTTAACACAACCTGAACGACTTAAACGGGGAACAGCTCAAGAATCTAAAAGTGTGAAATAAAGGAGCCGAGCATGAAATGAGCAGACTGGGTTTATTTTAACATGAATTCATGCTGTCATAATACTGCATGTTCATACTGACGCTGTGGGGACGTGATCGCGAGAACATCTGCACGTCAGCTCTGAATGACAGCGCTGATGCACAGTTATGGATGCCTGAACACATCTGGATTCATGGTGAGACACAAACACAGACCCGGTGTGGGCCGAAGAGAGCTGAGGGAAGTAACCAGCCTGCAGCTTGATCATATAACCACTGTAATTTATATAAAACCAGTTTCTTAAAAGTCCTGAACAGAAGCTGAACGTTGACTTAAGCTGTGATTCGTCCACAGATCATCGTTTTTCTTTTATATTCCAGAAACGGTCAAAATGTGGGAGTGTCCCTGCAGGTGGACGGGTAATAAAACTGCTGAGCAGCCACTTAAAGAGGGGCACCTGGTCACTCCACCTGGACCTGCAGGGCCACGGGACAGCTGGGCTTCTCTTTAAAACGTCTGCAGAAGTGCAGCTGCCTGCGATTGTTTTTCTGTATTTCAGCCTGGAGACCCGAGGGCCCGCCTTCACCTTCCATTCAGTCTGACATTAAAAATAAAACAGCTGTTTTCATCTGAATATTAGTGCTGACACGTTCCTCACTTTGAGAGAAAATCACATCAACGTTATTTATTACAACAGCGGGAAATTCCTGTTACACCAGCCAACGACAAAATGAACAAATAAAAGTTCAGTCAGCACAAGTATAACTAAATAAAATGGAAGTGACAATTTTATAAACAAGGTAAACAAAATTTTTAAAAAGTAAATAAAATACCTCAATGAATGAAGTAAATCAAAATAAAAGAATAAAATTAGTTTAATAAGTGTGAAGAAAGCAGGAAATGGCATTTAGCGTTACAGGAGCTGAGGATAACTGCACTACAATGGCTGAACAAAAAAATAATAAAATCCAGCTGTGCTCATTTAAGGTCGAGCGGATTCGTGGGGATGTCCTTCGTGTCGTGGCTGTGTTACTGTCAGCACTCAATCGTGCAGTAAGTCCGCCGGAGACGGGAATTTAGAGTCGTTTGAATGGAGTCTGGCGGGCCGCGCGGTGTGGCCCGTTCACGGACGGACGTCATGTGTTTTGAGGTTACATCCAGCTGTTGCACTTGCGCGCATCGTTACCTTTAAGATGCTCGGGGATAAAGGCTCATTTTAGCCGAACCCGACACCATTTTACCGGAGAGTTTGGCGCGAACGCGGCTCGGATCACCGCCTGCCACCTCTTCCCCGCAGCGCAGCGCCAGTTTTCGGGTTCCTTTAAGCGAAGTGGCGGAGTTAACGGCCGAGCTGATCCCATAAATGTCGGATTTGATTATCTGTCGGCCTACCGAGAAGTGGCGGGGGCGAGAGGGACGGCGCGGCACGAGACGAGCCGAGACGGGGTCCGCGAGGAGGGTGCACACGCCAAATACTTTCCCTTTAAAGCAGAGAGGGACAGAGGGGGTGAAGAAGAGATAAAAAAAGAAAAGGAAGAAAGAGCGAAGGGAGGGAGGGCGAGAGGGAGCGCGAGGGAGCGGGTTTGAAAAAAACAGAAAGATGTCATCCTGTCGATTCAGACACCGAGGCGGAGCCACGGACCGCGGCCGACCGGGAGCGCTCTAGCCGGGGGACGAGCCCTACGCAACTCCGAGGCTCGGAAGCCGACGCTGCGGCCTTGTCGGAGCTATAAACGAGTCCCGAACAGCCGCTGCTATGATTAGCACGTCTCGACTGCTCGGCTTCGCCATTAAAATACTTTGCATGCAGATTTTTATTCCAGTCGACATAAGCAAATTAAATTAAACCGCACCATTAAAGCAAGTACGCATGAGACCAACCATTCTGTCGCATTTACAGAAGCATCTGCTCAGTGACTGTTTAGCTGCCATATTAACTCCTGCCTCTCGGAGGCTTCTTCTCTAAGAAGTGTCAGGGCTTTGGGACTCATTTCCCCTGTCGGTGGAGGGGAGCTGCCATACAGGCCTCGCGTTTTGTTTTCACAGCAGCTCCCGGAGCTTTTCTACCTCCCCCTCCTCCACCTCCTCCTCCTCCTCTTCGGTCCCCAGCTGGGTCTCCTTCAGGATGGACACCTCCTGGAGTAATTTCCTCTTTCAGGTGAGTGCTAAATTCCCGTGGCTGCTGCGTGGTTTGGGCTTTTTGAGGGCGGGTGGGGGCCGTTGGGCTTTGCTGCAGGTGGGGAGGTCACGGAGGGGTCAGGGGGGAGTTGTTGGTGTGGATCCCCTTGTCTCCACTTTGATCCTGCTGACCTCTCACCCGGGGCACTGCCTCCTTATTTAACCTGTCAGTCCCCTGAAAGTGAGAGAAGGATTTGTGTTTGTCCTCACTGATTCTTATATATCACTCTTCTGCTGTCCTGGAGCACTCAGAGCGCTTTACCCATTCACACAAGCGCCTACTGACAGTCACACACATCCATACACCGGAGAGCAACTTGGGGTGCAGACTAGGAGGACCAGCCACCAACCTTCCTGCTCTACCTCCTGAGCTACAGCCACTCTGCATGAACCCTTTAGGGGGCAAATAAATACTCGTTGCCCCCTTTAGAAACACTCCTCGACCCGCTTTAGTTTGTAATCGAACTTCATGTTGAACAACAGTGTAAGTAAAAGTGTTTTACTTTTGGCCAAAGTATCGAAGCACATGACAGACTATCAGCTTCTTCTCATGCTTCCATAAGACCCATGAAGCATAAACTGGTTCTGCAGCTCTGCTGTGGCAGGTTTGTGTGAAGTAAAAACAAATTAGGCCAAGCGAAATATTTTTCGCACTTTGATTGTGACCTATAACCTCTGAAGGCTGGTTTCTAATTAGCCAGGCAGTGCTAAAACAAAAAGACGAGAAGAAAGCCGTTCTGAGAGGCCGGATGTTCCCACGTCTGAGCTCTGAGCTGTTTCTCTTACGGAGAGAAACTTTTCAGCGCACTGTTAAAAAATGTGGGCAAATGTGTCGTTGTGGTCTGATGAGGCCAAGGTTGAACTTTTTGGCCGTATTTGTGAAAGCTGCAGAAACAGAAACAACACCGTGCATCACTGAACGAATGCACGGCCATGGCAAAGCACGGTGGTGGCACCATCGTGCTACCGGGCGTCTGCTAGAAAGCTGAAGATGAAATCTGTGGGGTGACCTGAAGAGGGCGCTGCACAGGGCTGACCGATACTGAGCTCTTTTTGTAAGCAAAAGAAATTTGGGCTGTCAGACTCCTGCATGACGTCAGGTTATTGTAACCCATCACAGAACCTCGGGGATCTTATCGTCATCCTTCAAAGCTTAGACGGGTCACAGAGCTTTGCATTGCTCCAGACGGAGCTGGTGTTTCCAGATGTGCCGTGGTTTACTGAGAGCCGAGCGCTCTCCTGCACTCTGCACGTCTCACCGATGAAGTCCTCCACAGAGCTGTCAGCCTGGAGATCATTCAGAAAATGTTATGTTGTTTCGGGCCAGGACCTTCTCCCTCTGCATTCAGCTCGCCCTCTTACGCCTGATGTTACACCTGTCGTCATTGTCATCAAAACTTTAATCATTAATGTCCTTTTTGATGCATTTAATGACACATTCAGTCATTTATAGATGTTGGTTTACTTTGTAGACACTTTTGGTCCTCCATAGGGCCACGCCCTCACCTGCCCTGTGTACACTGTTACAGTAAATAAGCTTCCATTGAGCCTGGATGTTCCAGGTGTAAATGGCTGTGTGTTGATTCAGATGTTTCTCACTGACCTCCGGCAGACGCCTCCGACTCAGAGTCAGCCCGAGACGCCGCTACAGTCGGAGCTGCTGCCGGAGCTGACCGGCTCGGCTCAGAGTCCTCCGGGCGAGCACATCGTGACACCGCCGTCCACCGTCGACACGGCCGCCCTGAGCGAGGAGCCGCTGCCAGGTGAGGATGGGGCGGGGTTTAAACCTCGTCACTGACGTGTTTTGAAGTTGTTCAAACAGGCCGATATTGACGTTTTTAAAGGTTATCTTCTGAACTCTGGGCTTTTATTGCAGCGTCAGCAGTTTGGTTATCAGTGGGAGATGTTATTTTTCTGCACGCTTATCACAGAGTCAGAGTTCACGAGCAGAAAACAGGCTTCATGTTTGTGGTTTATGTCCTCTGATTTACTTCAGAGTATCAGTGACTTTAGCAGCACGCTGGGCTCTTCTGTGTAGACAGTTTTTACTGGATGTACAGGAGACGTTTGAGCTGTGAGGGGAAACCAGACACCCAAAAGTTTCACTAATCAGCCTGTTTACAGAAACACAAGAAAGAACATTTTTGAGGTTAGAGCTGCAAAATAAATACATTCATTAAAACTCGCATGTTTTTCATTTTCATATTTATCAGGTTTGACGTGTTTTCTCTTCCAGAAACAGGAACAGTTTTCTTTTTATTGTGGTAACAGAAAAATGATTATAATAATTATTATTGTTATGACTGAAGATTACAGCTGCAAATGTTACGTGCAGTACAAAGTTGTTAAATTGTTAAATATACAGTATATTTAACAATATTAAAAAAGTGACACATTTGGTCACATTATTCAAGCCCAAAAATGTTGAATGATTTTACTCAGATCTGCAGAATTCATCAAAATTATTTAAATTTCTCCAGAAAAGTCCTCCATACACTCTGCACAACATTGTGTTTTTTAGCAGTTGATTGGTTTGATTTGTTGCTAAGCAGCAGGGTTTCCCTGTATTATGGCACAATATTTCACATAATGGTTAAAAATGGTGCCAGTTATTTGTGTTGACACTTTTTGTCCCCCATACACGAGTACGCTCAGTTTTCCGTAGATTGTAAATCAACAAAGAAATAAACACTTGAGGAATTTATCTTTTTTTTGTCTGTGTTTGTTGTGTTAGAGCTCAGTTTGTCCTCTAACAGTTTACAAACCAGTGTTACAGGATTAGTTTGAAGTCAGTAAATTACCGACATTTCTTCAGACAAATGTTAAACTCAGAGTGCACTGACTGTGACTAAAATGTGACTTTAATGTCCGCCAGTCAAACCGCTCACCAAGCCGAGCCGGCCCGCCCACATCTGCGCCACCTGCAACAAGGAGTTCAAGAACAGCTACAACCTGCGGCGGCACCAGTCGGTGCACACGGGCATCAAGATGAAGGATCGGGCGGCCCGGGAGAAGGAGGACGGAGCGAAGGCCGGCCGGGTGGAGAAGCAGACGGTCCCGCTCTCCCTCCTCCACCTCGCCCTGCCCCCGCAGCAGCCTCCTCCCCCTCCCGCGGCTCCCGGCCAAGAGACCCTCCCCCAGCCCGGCCAGCACGTCAACCAGGAGGGCCAGCCGGTGTCTGTGTCCATCGCCCCGGCAACAGTAACCATGGCTGCGCCGCCTCAGCCCATCCAGGCAGCCGTTGTTGTCGTTGGGTCCATGGAGCAGGTGGGTTCACCGGGAAGAGAGCCAGAGAGTAAGGCCAAGATTAAAGGACCATTCAGGGCCTTTTGATGCCAGCGGCAGCTGCAGGAAGTGTCCAGAAACATGGCCGCTGACATTCACGGTTATAAACACACAATTTGAATTAAATCTTTGTGGATCAAAACATCAGAAAACCTCAGACGAGCATCATAATCAGCTAGTGTTGATGCCGGGAGCAGAGAGAGGCCCTCTGACAGCAGGAAAAGACTTCAGAGTGTATTTACGACTGAACTTCTCTGCCTCTTCCCGCAGAATCCCAATCCTAATCCCATTCCCAGCACCAATCAGGTGAGGAAGAACCACGCCTGCGAGGCCTGTGGAAAGGCCTTCAGGGACGTCTACCACCTCAACCGCCACCGGCTGTCCCACTCGGACGAGAAGCCGTACTCCTGCCCCATCTGCCAGCAGCGCTTCAAGAGGAAAGACAGGATGAGCTACCATGTGCGCTCGCACCAGGGCGGCGTGGAGAAGCCGTACATCTGCCCGCACTGCGCCAAGGCCTTTTCTCGGTACGAGCGCCATCCGCTCCTCGGGCAGCGTTAACTCCTCACAGAGAGCTCGTTTATGTAACCGCTCACATTTAGCAGTTGCAACACCATGAAAGATGTAGATGTGACTGTTTTGTGGTTATTTAGGACTCTATGTCCTGATGAGCTTCTGATCTTAGCCTCTGATTTCAAGTCTCATTGAACACAAACTGATGAGAACAGGAAAACAAAGACGAGTTGTTTGAGTCCCCCCGTTTCAGTCCTAACATCCGAAAGAGAAAATGGGAACAGCTCGACTTGATTTGCTCACAGCTGCCTCGTCCCTCTTCTATATACAGTTTATGCTGCTTCACGACTTTAGTGCCTGAACCTGTGAAGTCATCAGGAAGCTGTTCACTCAGCTCGTCCAAGTGAACTGAAGCAGTGTCCCCACACACCACAGCTCATAAGTTAGAACCATTTCATAACCAGACTTTATACAGCCAGACTTCCTGTAGCAAACACACACTGTAAATAAAAGATGGCTGCAACCACCATGATGTCATCCGTCAGTTTCTTTACTCTGGATTTTAGCTTTATAGTTGCCGTCATGTTGGTTGTTTGTAGCCAGCACACAGACACCTGCCGATTAGTAACATCCAATCGTAATCCCAGAATCTCACCTAAGCTGGAGCTGAGAGAGCGGCCATATGATTGGTCAGATGATGTCATTAAAAAAGCTCCATTGGCACAAACACGGTCCAGTTCAGGTGAAGCCTAGCACACAGTTAGCAGCTACAGCCGCCTGTCAGTCAAAGAGGCCCCGCCCCTAATAATGCTTTAAACCTTAATACAATTTAAACAGTTAGTAAAAAACATGAATCTCATTCTTGTTTGCATTTTCAGACCGGACCACCTCAACAGTCACGTGCGACAGGTGCACTCCACAGAGAGGCCGTTCAAGTGCACGGTAACACCTGTTTCCTGTTTGTAAACCAGCACCGCCAGTCCTGCATTCAGAAAACCACAACATCAAAATTTCAATAAAAAGCATCAAATTTTACATTTAGAACATTTCGTCCTCTTAAGTGTTTTGATAAGCAACTACGTCTTATTTTGAAAATTTCACTCGTTTCATCCACGCCTTCCTGTTTTCTGCAGACGTGCACGTCAGCGTTTGCCACACGGGATCGCCTCCGTGCTCACCTGATTCGCCACGAGGAGAAGGTGCCGTGTCACATCTGCGGGAAGCTGCTGTCGGCCGCTTACATCACCGACCACATGCGGGTCCACAACCAATCACAGCACCACGCCTGCCACCTCTGCAACCGCAGTAAGACACGGCTGCGTCACGAGAAAGCACCACCGACAGTCCGCCATCACCCCGCCTTCACGTGTCTGTGTGCTCTTGTCCCGCAGGCTTCACCACCCTCACCTACCTGCGCGTCCACGCCCAGAAGCACCACGGCCAGGAGTGGAAGGAGAGCGGCGGGGCGCGGGGGGCTTTCGGCGGGACCGGGGCCGGCGGCGTGCTGCTCTGCCAGCTGTGCGGGGTACAGTGCAAGACGGCCACGCAGCTCCAGGGTCACATGGGCACCCACGCCAACCAGGGCGACCCCACCCCCGACCAGACGAGCACGGGGCCCGTGGGCACCACCAGCGTGGCGGTCACGGTGTCCAGTGCTAGCACAGTGGGACTGCTGGTCACTGACTGCTCCGGTATCGCCCCGCAGCCCCACAGCTAGCACGCTGGGGGGCGAGTGGGGGCAGGGGAGAGCTGGGGTGGGACTGCAGGGAAGGGGATCAGGGGCGGAGGTGGGGTGGAGTCGAGGGGGGAGTCGCAGGAGTCGAGGCAAAAGGAAGCAAGGACACGTAGGAGGAGCCACCGGAGCAGGTGTGTGGATCCATTCTGCTCATTAATGGCGCCATGTTTGTAGTCCTGGACTCTGCTGCACCTTTTTTTATGAAATGAGGTGAGCTTTGATTTTTCTGTCTCAGGTTGTTTCCTGCCACATCTGGATGGAGAGTGCCACGACTTCTCCGTGGCTCTGTGAGGACGGCGACCTCGGTTTGTTCCCGCGACGCCCACCTCTGTCAGCTGACCGGCCTCCAGCACTGGGAGGCGCTCTCTGCGTTCACACTACCGACTCTGGAGTCCTGCACAACAGAGGACCCATCAGTTATTAACTAATGTGTGTTTTTATTCTCCTGGCTTGGCGCTTAGCTGTTATCATCACTTCATTGTTTTCATTTTCAGCCGCTCTTGATTTTTGTAAAGCCGCCGTCGCCATTTTTACACCATTTCTGATCCATGATATCCGTGTTTAACACCAGGAAACTGGCCCAGAGACCTCAGTAACACCATTTATCTCATTTTCTCTTCTAATTTATTGCCAAGCGGTGTCCGGTTTGCCTTTGAGTGGGGAGCGGGTGTTTCTGACGGCCCACGCTGTACATACACACTTTTATAAAGCAGATAACGGCAGACCGATAGTTGTTTGTGGATATTCCCCCTGAACACTGAATGTGCATAACTTCTCTGCTTCGTATGATCTTCGTTCTTACTCTGGATGCTGATTTGTAACTCTTGAACTTGCCATGTAATTTGTAGCTACCTTGGTGACACATTTTCTGTGGCTGTGCATATTGATTGTACTTGATGCATAGTGCATAGCGCCTCGTTACTGTTACTGTATTAAAAGGCAGTAAAACGCACGTGTGGACTCGAGTTCAGGTCATCTTCACAGTGTCTGAGTGGGTGCTGAATGTGGATGTTTCATCTGAAGCACTGAAAAAGTTAAAGGTGTCGGTGAACCGGCTCAGAAAAGCTAACGGGCCCGTTAGCTCCGATTTAGCAGCTCGTAATGTTTCTATTCAGTCTGAGCCTCAGACTGAGGTGAGATAGCGCTAACTTATGCTCAGGACTTTTCTTCCTTAAATATGAATCCATTTGTCTGCTGCGTCCCCCGTGTTTGCCTTTAATAGAAAGTACTTTTTTTTTTTTTTAATATATAAGTATTTGTTAGTCCTCCATATTAAAACAGTCAGAGTAGTTCCTGTAATACTGGGCTCTGTGTAAGGAAAGGCTTCAAAACAAAGTCCATATAAAAAAAGAATGAATCAGGGTTAAATTTATATCAAATCAATATTTAAAAAGTATAAATCAGATGATAAGTATTTTATTTTATGGGGTTTATTTTGCCTGTAAACTTCTATATTTTGTATTTGTTAATTCAGGTTAAAATACATTTTTGCCACATTTTATAAAATACTACCTCAATTAATTTAAATATACTTTGACGTATTTGAGTTATTTATGTTAAACTGTGGCAGTTTGAGTCCTCCATATAACCCAATGATGACCGATTATCAAGAGTGTTATATAATAATCCAAATACTGGCTGCGTATAAACGGTCAGATAGATACATTGTTTCAGTGCGTAGTTAAATAATTTTTTGTCATGGAAAAATACATTAAAAATACTACTACTCCAATAATTGGGAAAAAGATCATTTTATAAAATGTATATATAAATATAGAATTTGTATTGATGTCTTTTGTTTTACAGACAGCAGATGGTGACTCTGAGTTCTTTAGAGACGCACATTTACATCGTAGGACTCCAACAAAGTTTTAAAATGAAATATTCTGAAATATCTTCTGTTGTGTTATCTAATTATTATGGAAAGTAAAAACAGTGATGTAGTGCTCATTAAAATGTGTTCAGAATTTGCAAACATGTTGATGATTCACCTCTCCCCTACATTAGCTGGATGAAAGTATCGGCATTGTTATCGGGGATAGCGGCCGTGTGTTTACGTGGGGTCCTACCGATACCAGAATTTGCACCAATAATGGTCGCCAACAATCAGCCCTGTTGATCCATTTTAAACGCCTCCAGAATCCGCTGAACCTGCCTGCTGTGTTCACACCTGTGCAGAACAGGGCTGGATGCTGATTGGCTGTTACCATGTGGCGCACCTGTGTCAGGAAGCACCTGCATTTATCCTCGTTTATTCTGGGTTTTCTTTTCCTTTAATTTGTCACCCAGTGTTTACAGCAGAGTGGGGAAAAAAAAAATCATCCACCCTCCCCATCCGGCTTCACCTGCTCCTCCTACAGGCTAGCCGGGCTAAGCTGTCGCTGTAGTCCGGAGCCGAAGCCCTGCTGGGTCGAAGCCCCGCTCGGAACCTGCCGTTGGATGAACCTCCACCCGGAAAAGAGGAGAAACCGCCTATATGGACGCTTCTTCTCCGCCTGTGACGGCGTCGCGGCCAGCTAGTGAGCAGCCCGCAGCTAGCTGCAGCTAGCGGCTCCGCTGGCTAACCATCCCGGCTAGCTCGAGGATTTAACTCGGCTTTTCTCGCCTTCTTTAAGCCCGTTTCCGTGTCATGCTATCGGCTGCTTAACCGAGTCAGGTTTGTAGGCTCATTTTTGGACCTCGCGGGGGAAAGCTCGCTTTCTTAGTCGATCTAGGTCAGCTCGTCCGGCCGGTGATGGTTATGTGGGTCATCGGGGGGGTTAACTGGTTAGCCAGAACAGCTGGTTAGCTGCGGACGCGTTTTTGTTTTATTGGTTTTAGAAGAAAAATAAGAGTGAATATCGATGCGTGTGCTTGAGTGGGTGCTGTGGTCTCTGCAGCAGAGCTGGGTGATGGAGCAGCGGGTGGATTATTTTATATTTCTGTTTTTGGACGCTGACTCGTTAGTTAGCCGGGGGATGCTAGCTGCTCCACTAACCAGGTGAGCGCAGCCTGATACAAACAAAGGTGGCTCGGCTCGGCTGTGTCGGAGGTCCGTTCCGCCGCGGGCCTGGATTTAGCCCGGATTTAACTAGCACACTTCGGCCTGTGAACGTGTTTGTGTTTCAAGCCACAGCGCGTTGACGTGTGTCTGCCTCCTTCACAGGCTGGGCATGCTTAACGGGGAGCTGCGGGTCCTCCGAGCCTAGCAGCAGCAGGCAGCGGCAGATAACGCGACCGTGTCCGGGTGGTGCTCCGGGAGGAGGATGGCATTTCACGGCGCAGGCCGGCAGACCGTGTGTGGAGACCTATTTCCGGGCTCTGAGCTGGGCCACAAGTATTTCTGCGTGAGCTCCTCCTGCGGAGCCCCCTCCACGGGCCTCAGCGCCACACCGTGCCTCACCGGACCCACCGCCCCGGCAGGGACCCCTCGTCACCCCACAGCCCTCGGAGGAAGCACCGGCGGCGGCGCGGCGGTGCCTCAGCCCTACAGCAACCCAGCCAGCGAGGTGCCGAGCCCCGCAGAGATGGAGCCAGACCGACCCATCGGTTATGGCGCATTTGGAGTTGTTTGGTAAGAAAACGCTGTGATCGTAATCATGCTTCACATCCCTGCTGTCAGAAAGCTCCCTCTGCTCCGACTTCCATCTTGTTTGTGCAGACTTGAAACTCAGCTCCATCTTTGTTTACATGCGCTCAAACTGTCACCACACAAGATGGCATCACCTCATCGCCATCTGGGTTCATCACCAGCCTCTGATCATTTCTGGTTAAGCTGGTTTGAGTGGTTTTAGACCTTTGATGCTCTGCACAGCTGCAGCCTGAGGCCTTGCCCCCCAGCTGTAACCTGGCCAAGCTGTCCTCAGGGTTGTGTGTTTTGGATAAAGCCTGAACCCATGTGATTGGTTGTCAGTGGGCCGATAAGTCAACAGGTCGTGTATAACATGTTAGAAAATGTGTGTTTGCTGTTATGTAAGCCGGGCTGGATTCACGACAGGTAAACGTCACGGTTGCTTCCCAGCTGGTATAGGAGCTGGAGTTTGGAGAGTAAAACTGTCTGTGAGAACTGCACATCATTACTGTAGACCAAACCACGGCCGCCTGAGGCTCCACCGCAAACTACAACAGCATCATCTTCACTGCTGCTGGGGGGGTGGGTCTGTGACAGGCTGCTAAATCAGGCTCAGTGAAACAAGATTTATTCAAAGGTCAAAGGAGCTGATGCTGCTCTTCGTCTTGTCTTCCACACTCTGTTCAGTTTACTTTAATAATCACATCGGAGGTTTAAAGACCTCATACAGGGATTCATTTTAATGTAACTGACCAATCAGAGCTCCCCCTCACTGAGTGTTTTTTATAAATGTCTGTTTTCCAGGTGAAGCCGTGTGCAGACGAGCAGCTTGTTTCCCTCGTCTTTAGATTAGCGCCGTCCACCAGAGACGCTGCAGCCCAAAGAGGGGCCAGCACATTTACTGTGAAGCTTTAATTCTGCTTCCTGTGTACGTTCATGAGTCGTGTTGGTTAAACAGTCATAGTAAAAATGTTTGGCCCTGATCTTCTGGTACCGTGGGCGTGCACGTCCCTGTATGTGGTTTGGCATCAGCATATGAGGAATACACGGCTCATTTGCAGTTGCATCCATATGAACGTGGCCTCTGCTTCACAGTGAGGCTGATGTAGGTGTGTGACGTGAGCCCCACACTTGGGTAACTGCACCTGTCCTCCAGCAGCACCGTCTCGTCTCTTAGATGCAGCGTTTTCAGCCCAAACTTAAAGGATTAACCCGCCATGGCCTGAGGCCTGCTTTGTGTCGAGCACTAGAGTCGCTGCGCTGAACCTGTGACTCACTGTAACTTTATTCACTTTGAGCAGCAGTTAGCTGTTGTGTGTCTGCAGACCGAGCGACCCTAAACTGTGTCGTCAGACTGTCTTCTAGCTGTGACAGGAAGCGTGCGCCTCGTTTCCTCACAGGTCTGTGACCGATCCTCGGGACGGCCGGAAGGTGGCTTTGAAGAAGATGCCCAACGTCTTCCAGAACCTGGTCTCCTGCAAGAGGGTCTTCAGAGAGCTGCGGATGCTGTGCTTCTTCAAACACGACAATGTAACGACCTGCGGGCGCTTTTATTTTGAAGAGGCTCTTATTTGGATGTGGACGCTGAGCTGATGCCGTTTTTCTCTCTCCGTGCAGGTTCTGTCGGCTCTGGACATTCTGCAGCCTCCGCAGATCGACTGCTTCGAGGAGATGTATCCTTCAGTCCTTCTGTCCCAGTTTCTCCTCATTAGTTCTCCCTCACGTCCTCCTTTAACTCGCTTAATTTAGCCGCCGGTGTCCGGTCTAAATCCAGCTCCTCGCAGATGTGAAGCACGAGGCTGCTGATGAATATTTAATGTGCATCATTTCTAAAAAATGTTACATCGGCACTTTTCACTGAGCGGCCCCGGCGCTCCCCCGCCTCGGAGGCCGGTGCTGGGCGATGCGTCGTGCTCGTGTAGGCGGAGGTCGGTCCGTGTGTGAGCGTGTGCATTTTATTTTTTTTCCTTGACTGCTCACCGCCCCGCAGCTACGTGATAACAGAGCTGATGCAGAGCGACCTCCACAAAGTGATCGTGTCTCCTCAGCCGCTCACCACGGACCACATCAAGGTCTTCCTCTACCAGATCCTCCGAGGTGAGCCGGCTCTTTCGCGTCCCGCCGCCACACGGGCCGAGCGACATGATCGCGTTCAGTACGAGATTTAAATACACCGCCGGCTTCAAACGCACACGTCCATCTTTCTCCTGAAGAGGCAAAGCTGCCGATCATCATCCGCCTCCGAATGTCTCGGCCTATATTTAAACAGTCGTTCAGTCTCGCTGCCTCGCTTTGTTTACTTTCCTGTGACGGTCTCATAAGCTGCAGCGAGCAGCGTGTCCTACTGCAGGCTCCATCTTTCCCTTTAAATCTCAGATTAGTAATGAAATTTTAAACTTCACTGGAGGAAGTGAGTTTCCTGCTGTAGTTCTGGGAGTTAGTTGTCTTCGTCACCTCGCCGGGCGGGTCGGTGACGTGTGATGTCTCGAGATGGAAGCAGAATAGCAGAAACGGAGGAGAGTGAAAGAAGTCGTCACAGTGATGCTGGTGGTTTAGACCAGCGGTCCCCGGACCACGGACCAGTCCCGGGCCGCGAGAGTTGAGGCTCGTTTCTATCGTTCACTCGGTTTCTCCGGGTCTTTCCTGCGTTATGAATAAATCTTCTTTTGGTGCCGGTTTGATTTTGTTGTATTTATCTGCGACACCTTAAAGGCCGGCCTGTGAAAATGTTGTTGGGCATAAACCGGACGGCGGGGACCGCTGATTTAAACGTTGTCGTCGCTCACCAGGAGGACGACTTTAACTCTTTCCTCCATGAAGGTGACGACCTCGGCGCATATCGATACAGACGGTGCAGAATCGAGGTTCAGCAGGTGAAGGCTTAAAACTCTGACCTCCTCTCTGTTTCCTGTCCAGGTTTGAAGTACCTGCACTCCGCTGGGATCCTGCACAGAGACATCAAACCCGGAAACCTGCTGGTCAACAGCAACTGCCTGCTCAAGGTAACGCCGCACTCGCCTGTATCAGAGGCCGCGAGGCCTGGTTACCGGGGTTATGAAGGCGGTTCGCTTGTTACCAAGTACATTGCCATGGTAACTTGTGCTGCTCTGCGTTACGGTCGAGATGCAAAATCGACACCTGCAAAACCACCGCGGTCAGTGCTGGCGGCTAAAACGTTGGAACGATTTTCTGATGATCCAGGGGGTGGAGCCTATCACAGCTGTTTAAGCGGGGGGCGGGGGGGTCACAGATCCCCAGTCTGTGGCAGGCGTGGTGCAGAGAGACGCACGGCTCCCGTTCATGAAATCACCAGTTAAAGCTGAAACTGGAGTGGAAAAGGGGCGGGGTTTAGCGACTGGACGAGGGCGTCTGTTTGAGCTTTTTAAGGGCAAAAACGAGGCGCGCTTTATTTAAAACACGATCGTTGTGGCAATAATTAACACATACAACAGATACTTTTCCGACCTGTACCAGGCTCAGAGACGGCGATGCTCTCACAGCGGCGTTTGTAGCTACACCAAGCAGGAGGAGCCGATGAGTCTGAGGAAACCACTCGTTGGGAAGTTACTCAGATTTTCGTGGTGTTGAAACGTCTTTGCTGCGTTTGGGCCTGACGCCGCGCTGTGGGAGGGACAAAAGTTGCCGCCTTTCCAAAACACGAGGAAACCAATCAGCTGCTTGCTCGAGTGACTCGGATAGAGCTGTTGACGTTTTTTCCATTTTGCTCAGATTTGTGACTTCGGCCTGGCGCGCGTGGAGGAGCCCGACCCGTCACGTCACATGACGCAGGAGGTGGTGACTCAGTACTACAGGGCGCCGGAGGTGCTGATGGGCTGCCGGCACTACAGCTCGGCCATCGACGTGTGGTCGGTGGGCTGCATCTTCGCCGAACTGCTGGGGCGACGCATCCTCTTCCAGGCTCAGAGTCCCATTCAGCAGGTGAGACGCCGGGCGCCATGGCAACCGGCAACACATTCATTTAAAAACAAAAACCTGCAGAGCTGCTGATAACAGGTTCAGTCAGGTGACAGGGTTAGCTCCTCCTCCTGTTAGTTCAGAGGTGTGGCTAAGATGATGTTCAGGTATGTATGCGTAACTTTGACCTTTGAACTTTTGATGTACATCCACCTCTCAGCTTTGATTTCAGTTTATATGAACATGTTAAAATTTTCACCTGTGGACTCGGCTCAGGTAGAATCCGTGTTTGAGTCGTGCCGCGGAAAGTGGGATTAAAGATGGCGGCACGGCTGTTCCAGCTCTGAGGATCCACAAATCCAAACCTTTGTCTGGTCTTCTGTGATGTGAAGCGGTCTGTCTCTGTGTCGCAGCTGGACCTGATCACCGACCTGCTGGGAACGCCGCCTCTGTCGGCCCTGGCAGCGGCCTGCGAGGGCGCCCGGGCCCACATCCTGAGGGGGCCGCACAAACCGGTACGTGACTGCGTGGTGTGCTCGTGAGCTGAGCAGCAGCACGCCGCTCTCTGCTCTGGAAGAAGGCCGCGTTGCTTTCTTTTATTACACACGTGTGTTCACAGTAGCCGCCCACTCGGTCACCCCGCAGCTCCCGCTAACGTGTGGTGGTTGTGTAACGCTTTACAGACACGGTACACATCCAAAATGTCTGCCAGGTAATGAGGTGGGTTTACTGGGAAATGTGGGACAGAGTGATGATGGAAGATCAGATCTGACCTGAAGTTCTGCTGCGTTGCAGCTGCAGACTCGCATTCGCACAAACAATCACAATTCATGTTTTTGAAAAGTCTGAAACTTTTGTACCGCAGACGATCACAAACACTTGAACCAGGAAGTCTTAAAGTTTTAAAAACGTTGACTGTGACTCTGCTGCATTCATTCTTTGTGTTGATCGTCTCAGCGTCTCCGGTGCTGACTTGTTGTTCGTGCTGTTTCTGGTCCTCAGCCGTCGCTGTCGGTGCTCTACATGCTGTCTGACGGAGCGACCCACGAGGCCGTGCACCTCCTCTGCCGGATGCTGGTCTTTGATCCGGTGAGTTGATGCTGAGCTGATGTCCGGCTCCTCCGGCGCTCTGTCGTCTTCTGACCTTCAGCTCGTTCTGTTTAATGTTTGCTGTTGTGACCCAAACATGGACACCTCGGTCTGAATTAACGCTGCAGCTGTTTTACTCCAACGAACAGCTTTAAGTCGCATCGCCTGTAACGGCGAGGTCTGCTCGGCTTTCGTTCCCGCTCGGTGCCCTCGCCGCTTCTTTCAGGGTGTAAGTTTGGTGAGCGGCACACGCCATTGGCTACGAGTCTCTAGATGTTAGAAGAAGGAAGAGGAGTCGGCGACCCTGGCAGGAAGCTCGGAAGAGAGCGAGCATGACGGCGGTAAATCTCTGGGTTTTTAGTCGTTGGCGAGTGATTTGGTGAGCGGGTCTTGTGGACTTGTAAGTAACACCAGCTGATTGATGGGTCTTCAGGGTTTTTCCTCGTCACAGTTTGGGGTTCAGGAGAGCCACGTACTGTTGCTGTTACCAGATATCATATTTACTGCTGAGGAAATTAAACCCTGGACAGTTATCGCTGAGCTGTAACAGCTGAGGCGACTCGGTGACGTCAGCACAGAAAAGGTTTCTGTCCCACTGATAAGTATCCATTGTGATGTAACTCACTACTGCAGCCAGAAGGTGGAACTCTGGGCGGTGCAGCCCAGATGTTTCCACAGCTGTGCTTTTGTCACAGCTGTTGTCTCTCTCAACACCGTGGATTTAAAAACCAAACAGATGCTTGAAGTGCAGATTTTCATCTTTCATTCGAGGAACTGGACTGATTTTTGTTTTGTTAGCGTTTCGTCTCAGAGTGGATTTAATGCAGCTCGTCTGACATTTTAAATCTTCTGCTCACACTGAGACCTTAACTCTGTGCCCGGGTTGCGCCTTGTATCTGTGGATATTTGTGCTGTATGAAAAGCAGCACGTGCACGGCCTTTCCGTGAAAGTGGTGACACGATCGAGCACAGCTGTTGATCCACTGCCAAACTCAGGTGTCACTCGTTAGCTGAGCGCTGGTTTTAGTCCAGCAGGACAGATGTTCACGTGACACCCGGCTGAATGTGTGTGACTGGTAGTTTCCTTGAGGGTGTTGCACAGGGCTCAGTACTTGGGCTCTACCCCTGTCCCTAGCTCTGCTGTCTTTGACAGGTTCGAGCCAGTTTCCTTGCTCTGCCTGCAGGAGTTGGTTGCTCACATGAAGCCCTCAGGTTCCCCTTATGATGCTCTCCTTCCTCAATTTTTCAAAGAGGTTTTTCTCACTATAGCATCAGCTGTACAATCCATTGTAAATAGTAGTTTGTCCTCTGGTGTTGTACCTGTCAATCTCAAACATGCGGTGATTCAGCCTCTACTCAAGAAACCTGCTCTTGATCCTGATATTATTGCGAATTACAGACCTATTTCCAAACTGCCTTTTATCTCAAAGATTCTTGAAAAGGTAGTTTACAAGCAATTAATGTCCTTCCTAGAAGAACACGGTATTTTAGAAGTTTTCCAATCTGGTTTTAAAGCTTTACATACCGAATCTGCCCTTTTAAGAGTTTTTAATGATGTGTTTTTGGCAAATGACTCAGGTGACTGTGTTATTATTGTGCTGTTAGATTTAACTGCTGCTTTTGATACAGTGGATCATAATATTTTAATTTCCCGTTTAGAGCAGTTGGTGGGTATGCGGAGTACCGCACTGCAGTGGCTCAGATCCTATTTGGCAGAGTGAACTTTCTCTGTGAAACTCGGGGAGTTTGTATCCTCTGCTGCTTCTCTTCAATGTGGGGTCCCACAGGGTTCAGTTTTAGGCCCGCTTCTTTTCTCTCTAGATCTCCGACCCCTTGGGTCTATTTTCAGGAAACATGGGATTTCTTTCCACTGCTACGCCGATGACTCCCAGATTTATTTCCCACTTAAAAAGATAAATGGCTTCTCAGTAGACCCGCTGCTCAGATGCCTTGATGAAATAAGGGCCTGGATGGCTTTGAACCTTTTACATTTTAATGAACAGAAAACAGAAGTGATGGTTTTTGGTGGCGCTTCTGAGGCCACTATTATAGATCTTGGTTCACTGGCACAGTATGTTAAACCAGTCATCACTAAACTGGGAGTTAAAATAGAGGCAAATCTTAAACTTGAAAGCCAGGTCAGAGCTGTTGTAAGATCTAGCTTTTTTCATTTGAGGGAATTAGGCTTTATTTTGGCTATCTTATCGAAACAGCATTTTCAGACAGTAATCCATGCCTTTGTTACTTCTAGGCTGGATTATTGTAACGCACTTTATTTTGGGGTTAGTGATGCGTCCATTAGGCGCCTGCAGGTTGTGCAAAATGCTGCAGCACGTCTCTTAACTGGAACAAAAAAGTTTGAGCACATTACCCCAATTTTAATTTCACTCCACTGGCTACCTGTACATTTCAGGATTGTTTTTAAAATTCTCTTATTTGCTTTTAAATCTCTTAATGGCCTGGCCCCCCCCTTACCTCTCGGAGCTACTACAACCATATACACCTGCCCGTTCCCTTAGGTCCGCCAATCAGCAGCTCCTTAAGGTACCGAAAACTAAGTATAAATTTAAAGGTGATCGTGCTTTTGCTGTAGCTGCTCCAAAGTTGTGGAATGATCTACCCTTGCATGTTAGGCAGGCCTCTTCTCTCTCTGAATTTAAAAGTCTTCTTAAAACATATTTATTCGCTGAAGCCTTTGGCATTGATTAGAGGGGTTGACTTAATTTGTTTTGACATGTTTTAATTTATTTTAGTTTTTTTTTTAGTTATTTATTTTATCTTATCTCATTTTAATTTTCTTTACTTATGCTTTTAGCATGTACAGCACTTTGTGAACTCTGGTTTTATGTTAAAGTGCTTTATAAATAAAGGTGGTATGGTGGTATGGTCTCACCTGAATCCGTCAGCTGGAGAATTATTCACTGTTCCTCTGCTCTTCTCTTCAGGCCAAGAGGATTTCGGGCAGCGACGCCCTCTCCCACCCTTACCTGGATGAAGGGCGTCTGCGTTACCACACCTGCATGTGTCAGTGCTGCTACTCCGTCCCCAGCGGGCGAGTTTACACCCGGGACTTTGAGCCGGTCGCTGAGCGTCCGTTCAGCCACAGCTACGAGAACAGCCTGCTGTCAGTGTGGCAGGGGAAAGGTACGCCGGCGGCACCGTGATGCTTTCCTTTGGCGGCAGTCTGAGCATGAAAGCGCGACTCGCTCTGGGTCACGAATAGATTAGGGCGATATGGGCAAAAATATTCATCACGATATATATTTGAAAATTTGTGAAAACGATATAACTGACGATATAATTGGCTAACAACATTTAACAGTGCAAATACAAATTCCTTGCTGAAAGTTTAACCAAAGGCATCTCCAGTAGAAATGTGCTGACATATCCTGAGTTAACCATGTATAATATCCACTGAAGTTAAAAAGAGGAGCTTTGCAACATTAAACTGCAGTGTGCCAAATAAAAAAGTCAAATACGGACTTTTCCGACCACAAGCTGCACGGGATTATAAGGCACATTAAGCAAAACAAAGCAGTCAGATAAATCAAACTTTATTCAGCTCATTCTTCTTGCTTCCTCCACTTCTGTACCATTGATTCATTAATGCTGAATTCTATCACAGCAGCTCTGTTCCTGTGTTGTTGCAGTATATGAATGACTAACCTCGTATTGTGGATGGATTATCTCAGTTGTTCTCCTGACTGAAGTTTGGTCCGTTTACAGCATCCTGCCATGCGATTGCATTTGTCTCTAACCATGAAGAACCTTCACGTTAACTTTAATCGGGTGGAAGAAAGTTAGCATTCATCCTGCAGCTTCACTGTTTATGCTATGCTAACATAGCTGTGTAGCTAGCGATCACGTAGCACATCGTTATATAGCAGCTAGCCCAACTTCAGTAACCCTACAAACGTCACTGCTGTTTAGTTTTCTGCTTTCATTCATGTTGGAAGTGACAGCAGAGCTGTACGTTTGAATGCTTCAGAAATCTCTGTCAGAACATGCTATAAAAGTAAAAGTAAAGTGTGCGTGTTTAAGTAATTAGCGAGCTAACTTCCGCTAACTTCCTGCTAACGTCTAACTCCGTTAAATGTAATGAATTCTGTTTTCATGGATGCCTGGATGTTAAACTTCATAGTTACACCTGGTAAAGCAGCAACGCTGATCATTTTATTAAAGATGAAAGAATTTAGACAGTTTAACTCTCAGTGATGCTGCAGTGGCCGTTTGACTTTAGGACCTGAAGTAAACTGAGTTTAGGACCCAGATTACTCCCAGATTTACGAGCACCGTAGTCTGACAAATACGGCAATAACGACGGCCGCTTGCATGTTCTACAAAACAATTTGTGTGTCTGACGGACAAACACCACGCAGTGTGAAAACAAAGGCACTGCGCATGAGCGTTTTACCCATATTCTATCGCGATATTTCATTTTCTTATCGTTGCCCAACGTTGTAGCGTTGTACTGTGAACGGTATAATATGGCCGAGCCGTAGCCACGTAATGTTTGTTACAGGTTTTTACTTTAATTTTCCCAGCAGTAGGTGATTGATGTCGCACAGTCAAACAAGTCTTTGACAAACATCCTCTTTACCTTTCATAATAAAAGCCCTACAAACAAACACTAACTCTGAGAGAGAGCAGTAGCCTTCACTGTGAAAGTGGAGTGTGGAGATCTAAACCTGGTGAAATCATCATCGAGATGATTTGAAACTCTTGAAATTATTTGTTTTTCTATAATACCGTATTTAATTTAGATATTTTATTATTCTTTGTGGTGTGTGTGGTATACTGTGGGGTTTTTGTTTTGTTTTTTTTATATATAACGATTTTTGCAGTTTGTCCTCCATAACTGGAGGTTACAGCTGTAAGCTTCCTTTGTGATGTTTGCGACTGATTGCGGCTGATGATCCCGTTTCTGTCCTCAGAGTTGATCCATCGCTTCATCACGGAGCACCAGCAGGGCAAACGGGTGCCGCTGTGCATCAATCCTCAGAGTGCTGCCTTCAAGACTTTCATCAGGTGAGGAGGATGAGGAGGGCAGGACTTCAGGGTGGGTTGAGGAAAACAAGGCGACGTTAAAATCAATGCGTTTGTGCTGAAACTGATAACATAGACTCGGTGCAAAACTACAAGATAAGCCTGATCCGGCTCTGTTTGTGGTCTCTTCCTGTTTAGGAGTTCTTTATTCCTACTGTCACCGAGTGCAGCTCATACAGGCGTTTTCTTCATTCAACTTTTAAGTCTTAAACACTTTTTCAGTTCTAGGGTCAAATGGTGGAGAGTCCCAGATCCCATTGACCCTCTTGGGGGGGGAAACTCCCACAGGGCTTTAACCTGCCACCCTCCACCATTTGACCTTAGAACTGAAGAAGCTTCTCGGATGAGAGGTGAAACGTCTTCAAGCAACTTAAAGAAGTCCAGACGCTTTTCTTTCCAAGCTCCTCAGACTTCTTCCTTAATCCCTGTTTATACACCTCTGCATCTAATTATTAATCTCTCCTCCACATCTGAGCCTGATTCTACTGGAGCTCTCTTCCTGTTAAAAGGGAGTGTTTTTTTTGTTGTTGTTGTTCCCACTGTTGCCAAGTGTTTGCTCGTAGGGGCCGTCTGATTGTTGGGGTTACAAAATAAACCGCCTTGAGGAGGCTGCTGTTGTGGTTTGGTGCTGTATACATTACATTGAATAAGGTGACCTCAGTATTGTCTCTAACAGAAAAATGAGCGTCTGTCTCTTTGAGGACTATGACGTCGCCCTGGCCTGGTGAACACTCACCGTCTTTGTTTCCACAGGTCCACTGCGTGGCACTCCTCTAAGGTGTCCAGGAAGGAGGAGAGATGAACGGCGCTCCTCTGCATCTCGAGGAGCGACGGCAGTTTGAGAGGGGATTTCATTGGCTGTGGCATCTGAAAGCACTGAAGAGTTTGGGTCATCTTTTCTTCTTCTTCCTTTTTGTTTTTTGTTTTTTTTCCCTTCACCTGGAGGAGACCGTCACACCCGCCCACACCAGGACCTCGTGAAAAACCTCAAATATTTCCTCCCCCGTGATTCGACCCAAACTTCTGACGCTCGGCGTTTTTCGGTGCTGAACTTAAAAAAAAAAAAAAAGCTGCTGACGTGAGACACAGGAAGTGGACTGGATTTGGATTTTCATGTGTTCGTAGAGACTTTAAAGATTTTAACTGTTTGGTAGATTCGATGCTTAGTTGATGTTTGAAGTCATTCCAGCCCTGTGCAATACGGATTCATTCGAAAAGGCGATAAACACGGTGGGGGGCGGGGCTGCCTACGATGTAATGGGTTGGTCGGTATGACATCATCGCCCGCCAAACATCGCCAAGGTCTTTGTTTCCTTTCTTTATAAATACCACATCACTCACTGTGTTTTCACCTCGCGGCGTCTTCATGGCGGCCGCGTGGTGATGATAATGCAATTTCACAGATGTAGCAGGTTTTAACCAACAGGTGTTTCTGCACACACGGTTACCTTTGCCCCCCCAACCCCCCAGCGAGCTGTTCGGTTCTTGTGTTTGACCACCCTTCTCCCTCGTCCAGCAGGAGTTTAATCAGGAATTCATCGTCCTCAGTTTCATTTCTCCAGGCTGTGTGGTGGCAGACTCTTATTTTGAAAAGGACGACAGGAAATTGTGACTGCTTTGAGTCGTCTGATGCGGTGTTCTGATCAGAAAGAGATATCTGCAGATATGTGGCAGCTTCTCCCCTAATGCGGACTTTTCCCTCCCATCTCAGCGTGTGTTCTGACACTTCCCCGCTCGCCTCCTCCGCCCTCGCTAACAGGAAGAGGAAGTGACGGTGACGTTTTCTTTTAATTTATTGAGTGTTTGACAGGGGTGTGTCTCCACCGTGGCAGGTTACCTCAATCCAAGGAAAAATAAAAGCCTCTATAAAAAGAATAAACTGGAGGGGAAATGAAACCACTTTCCCCATCATTCCTCCAGATTCAGTGACTTTTACCTCGTGCTCGCTCTGAGTCGGTGTGGACGGGACGCTGTGGGTGAAATGCTGCTGGGTTTTTTTGTTTTTTTTTGTTTGTGTTTTCCCGTGTCAGGCGGAGGCTCAGGTGTCCTCATAGATGAACTGCGTGAAACCACAAAAGGAGGCGGCGGTGTTACCCCGGTGTGCTAACGGGACGGCAGCGGTGCGTTTCCTCCACCACCCAGGAGCCTAAAGGTCCCAAGAACCCAGGAACCGTCCTTCAGCCCTGTAATCGGGTTCCCACGTCTAAATCTGAGAGAACTCAGTTCCTTTACTAAACTCTGGAAGCTCAGATTTGTTTTTCCTGAGTGTGATCTGAAGTGTTTGTCAGGATGAAAATGAGTCTTTCCAGCTTCCCTCTTTAGTTTTTTCTTTCTAACACTTGTTTTCAGCCGCAGGAAGTGCTGCGCTAAATGGCACTTGTGCATGGTGTAAAACGCGCTGCAGAAGTGCCTTAAACCTGCGTTCTTCCTAATGGCCAGCAGGGGGCGACTCCTAGCTGCAGGAAGGGTTAGTTGTAGAGAAGCGCGTCGCTCTGCGAACATTTTCCTGTTTGTGGTCTCAGCTTCTCGTCTGACTAAAACATGAAGGAGATTCGTAGTTTATGGTTGTCATGGTGATCTGAGGCTCAGCGGGATGTGCCGTTTTCAGTCAGATCGTTCCCGCCTAAAAGCACGAGTGAAAAACGGGACTTCACTAACCAAACGGCGTCTGCAGCAGCAACATCCATCTTTTAAATGCAGTGTGCTCGTCGTCTCCTTGTGGCCAAAATGAGAATTACAAAAACATCAGATGGAGGATTCGGAGCTGGGATCTTCAGGAAGTGGCTGAAGGGAGTTTCTGGGCTTTGTTTGGACTCCTGTGGAGGAAACGCAGATAAATGACCCCAGTTCCTCAAAAGGCTTTTGGTCCTGCGGTGGGAACAAGACCGAAAATATGCACGAGGATTTTCAGAGTAAAAGCTCCCGATTTATCTTGTACCGCTCCATCCTGTGTCGGCCGCAGACAGGAAGCGGAGTCGTATGTTTGTAGCTTCAAAACCATTAAAAACGTTGAAGCGTCGACGATCAGCGGTGCCTGATGCTCACGGCTCTCCTGAAGTGTGATTGGTCGCAAGCCTGCAGGCCTTCAGTCTGAGGGGCCCGCTGGTGGTTTTGGTAACGCGCTAAACGGAAGGTTTCACCTTGAAAATAAGCAGACGCCGCTTTAGCCGCTGTTTCACACGCGAGAGGCGCCTGTTTAACACGGAAGCAGATTTTACTGTGTGTGTGAAATCAGCAGATTAATCATCCTGATGTTCTCAGTAGTTGATGAATAATTTCAGTTTCTCATTTTGTTGTAAAGAAAAAGGAAAAATCGCATCAGGAAGCAGCAGGTTGACGTCTGTGATCACACCTGTGGCTGAGCAGGCGTGTCATCCATCAGCCTGGTTCTGATTGGAGATTGGCAGCCCCTCCCCCACCTATTTAGTGCCGTGTGACTGCAAAGAAGCTTTTTAGGATCTCTGAGGGTCGACGAAGCAGCCCAAGTTTGTTTGTTTTTGGTTGTTTCACGAACTTTGCGATGTGAAGACTCGGCGGGAACCCACAGCTCGCGGTGCCTCGCTTCCTGGGTTCGGTGGGATCGGCGCCGGGCGTCCGCGCCGCTCCTGCGCCCTCCTGGTTTCTTTAAACTTTCTTGGAACCCCTGAAACCTCAGCTTGCGTCGCCGTGGAAACGCGGAGGGCGACTTGTATATCTGCATGTGTATATTTATTACCCCGCGGAGAGCGTTTGGGTCTGAATGCTGTGCAATGGTTGAGTTTGTCGAAGATGACGAAAACCTTTTGTGGTCGTTTTATTTAATTCATCTTTAGGAAGTGATTTTATTAGCAGGCTTTTATTTTGTTTTTGTTTGTTGTGATCGAATTAGATTTTTTGGGGTTTTTCTTTGTTTTTATGCGAGTCCGGAGACGAGAACGTTTACACAACAACAACAACAACAACGAGAACGTTTACACAACAACAACCCTGCACAGCTCTGTCTGACTTCAGTCACATGACCGGAACGCTGCTGCTGGTTGGTTTGTCCTGCAGAGGAATTCTGTGTGAAGACCTTTGAGCTTAACCTCGAAGGCGTTTCCTTCCACCTCACGCCCAACTTTTCCTCAGCACAGGCTCGGCTGTGTGACGACATTGTTCATCATGAAGCTTCTTTCTTGGCCTCCTTATAAATTACGAGCACGGACAGATTGGTGGCACCGGAGCGTCGTCAGGAGGTCGTGTGATTGGTTCGTTTCTTTGTTAGCGTTGAGCGCCGCAGGTTGTTACAGTAAACTCAATAACAACTGTGGAAAACGGCCGTTTAGGAGACTTAAAGAAAAGTCAAGGAAACAATTTTGTGTTCTTAAAAAACGAAGTTTATTTTTGGCGGTGTGATCGTGAGGCTCGTCAGGTAAACCTGTCACTCGTCCAGAGACTCACACTTTTGTTTGTATTGACCAATCAGGTCCGAGCAGCCTCGGGTTGCTTGCAGGTAAACAAAGCGACCATCATGTGATGTAAATATCATGCAGCACGTTTCCTGCTGCAGATTGGGTCACAAATCCTATTTCTGTGAGTTTCTGTTAAAGGTCGATGATGAATGGGTCGTTTCTCCAGCCTGCAGATGTTCAGCAGATGTTCGCAGCGACTAAAAGTGCAACTCTGACTTCAGAGAGACGCGCGGTCACTCGGCCGTTTTCCCTCCGGACTCGTCTCTTTCCTCGTTTCTGTCGTCGTGGTCGTAGCGGTCCTTCCAGCTTAGGCGACCCGTGTTTGGTCTTTCCCTCCCTGCACTGTTCTCAGATCAGCCGTCGGGTGAAGCGGAGCGAGGCGGCTGCTCTGCTGTAGAGATTAGACTCGTTTTTCTTCTATGAAAAGAAACTTGATGTGTTGATTATTCTAAATATGATGTTTTAAAAAGATGTTTTTGTCTTTGTTTTAGCAAAGTTTTTGGTTTTTTTGACTTGTGTTCCCAACAAATACTTGAATTTCTTAAAAAAATGTTTAGAGTTAAAGTAGTGAATGACAGATACATAAATAAATGGACACTGGATAAAACTCTGGCTCGTGTTTCCTCTGCAGCTCATTTCAGCTGCGCTGCATCCACCGCATGATCTCATGTCGGCTTTCCTCAGTCATGTGACTGCTCCAAAAAATTAAAGAAACACTTTACAGCAGGGGGGGGGGGGGGACTCCAGGCCTGCAGGTTTTAGATCTCACCCTGGGTCAGCACACCTGAATCATATGATTAGTTCATTGCCAGGCCTCTGGAGAACTTGGAGACATGTTGAGGACACGTGTAAAACCTGCAGGACACCGTCCCTCGAGGCCTGGAGTTCCCTTCCCCTGTTGTAATGTTTTGAGCAGTGTGTGTGTGTGTGTGTGTGTGTGTGTGTGTGTGTGTGTGTGTAAATTCACAAAGTAGTCACGACCTGCTTCCTTTAGGTGGCGCCACAGAGGATCATCCACAAACCTCCCCTGAGGTCTCTTCATCCTCCCTCCTCTGCACACGCTCAGACTGTCCCAGCCTCCCTGACTGAGCTGTCCCTCTGATGGACTCATTTCTGGTCCTGTCCCTGCTGTCCAACATCTTCAGCTCGGCCTCCTCCGTCTCTGAACCACCCCAGCAGGTCTTTAAACCCTCCCTTCCCTCCTGCTGCTCTCCTCCACAGATCAGCTCTCACTCGTCTCCACCTCTCTGGTGGCTGGTATTTAAATTCCTCCACCTTCCTCGCCTCCCTCTGATTCACACTCATTTATTCTGACTCTCTCCTCCTTTCACCTGCTCGCATTAATCATTAATAATATAAGAATTCATCTGTTGAAGCCACAGAAGTCTGGCAGTAAAATAAATCGCCTCTCGTTTCTAGTTTCATGAACTTTACTCGGCGCCAGCTATAAACTCCTTAAACGTGCTCGGCCTGTTGTGCCCCAGTTATGGTTGAATAACTGAGGCTCGTATATCCATAATCATCACAAATCGACTAAAATAAGAAAAAGTTAAACATTGCCAGTCTCTTATCTGCTCCTTCAGACAAATATGGGATAACTCAGGGAAACAGACTTTGAACTTTAACCTTTAGGCCGATACCACAGCCCTGAAAGCTCCGCCCTCTCTGCTTTACATCTACCTGCCCTGCACCGGTGTTGGAGTCATTCATGTCAAACTAAAGAGTTTGCATCAGAGTGTTAAAAATGACTAAATGCTTCATCATTCATTAAACGGTGATAACAGGAACGTGTTTGTATTTCCTGCTGGAGCTTCTACAGTCGCAGCAGACGGACGTCAGATTGGTTCAGATTTGGCTTCAGTTTGTGTGTCAGCAGTGTTTTAATACTGCAGCACTGATGGTTTTTAATGAAGTCAAATCACTCGTTCAGCTGCTGCTGTTTGATTGATCTGCATCTGGTGTTTAAGAACTTCTCACATGAACATCACAAAATGAAGACGTGCACACTTTCATTTATAATAACTGACTTTATCTCCCTGTGAGTACACAACATGTAATTCAAGTGGGATTTCACTTTTTTCAGGCTAATGTCACATCGTTTTACTTCTAATGAAAAGAAAACTATTTCTTCATTATTATCTATAAAACAAAGTGACGTCCAAGCTTGTAGTTCAGTTTTGATTAATGATGATGAAAGCATCACATTCAGAAAATCTAACTTCTATGGAGAACTCAGAGTCTCAAAATAAGAGAAGCAAACATTCAAATCCAAATTTATTTTTACTACAAAATGTGCAAAATAACTTAGTAATACTTTAATTCCTTTAAACTTCCATCCAGAGCGAGAGGCGGGGGTCCGGTCTCCAGCTAACAACCGTTCACAGGCACCAGTTAACCTGACCCCACTAACTGCAGGTGACTGTGGGAGGAACCCACACACCCACGGTGGTGGGGGCAAACTCAGCCTTGACTTTTAATTTGAAATGTATTTTTATGTCCCTTGGTGCTCCTAGTTACTCTGAGCAGATTACGAGGACGTTCCTCGAGATGAGGGCCCGCCTGTGAATAAAGCGTTGCTCGTATTTCACACTGATTTGCAAATAATCAAATGACATGAATAAGCTGGAGGGAACCTGCTTTCTGCTGACCCGGCCTGCAGATCCTCTCCCATCACCACACCTCTGACAGGTGGCAGCAGGAGGCTCCTCCCCCAAACCACTCCTACCAACCCGTGCTCTCCTAACCTCCCACATCCACGGGAGCGGGAGAGTAAAGCCACACACACACACACGTGCACACTTCTGAGAAGTGTGTTGCCATGTGGGGCCTCGTGGCTGCCGGGTCCGTCTTCTTCCCAGGACTCTTCCTCCTGTCCAAACAGGCTCTCAAACAGCTGATGGGATGGAGCGAGGGGGACGCCGCTGTCGTGTCAACACGGTAGGAACACACACACTTCAGAGGACATCACACTTGTCTTTCTCTTAAACGCAGTTTGACTTGCGGAGGATGACCTCCCCAGAAGTGAGTGAGTCCCAGTCCTATCCTGACCTCAGTTTGACCCGGCGGTGTGTGAGCTGAAGCTGCTGCAGATGAACCAAGACTGTTTTTGTTTGCTGTCCCTCATCACTTTGTGTCTCTTTGTAGTTATTGTGTATCTGTGGTTGTATCTTTTGCACTGTTTGTAACTGGTTTAATGACTTCACGTGTCCATGTGAGTATTAGTTTTACTTTCCAACAATAAGGAAGCTGTCACCTCAAACAGCTCCTCGCTGGAGCCTTTGCATGCTTTATGAGACCTAAATGTGAAGCTTTTATTTTATTTAGTTCTTTTTTTGAAGATTTAGATGCATCACGCAAACATACGACACATGTCCAGTTAAAGTTCAGCTGTTTGTTTCTCTTGTTTCAGCTGCTTTGATTATTATCTTGCTTGTGTTCTCAGCCTGGTGTCATCCATCCAGTCCATCATGGCCTCCTCAGCCGGATGCATCATCATCGCGTCCTGCAGGGACGTCATCGAGGACCGGTGAGGACTCCTCTGGTTCTTATTGTCTCTTCATCATTTTACCTTCATACAATTAAACCTTCCCTCTTTGTGGTCCATTTATCAGCAGTGTCATTGTTATGTATTCTTTTCTCATCAAAATTTGCTCCCAGATTATTTTGAATTTAGACATTTTTGATTTTAACATTCAGCTGAATTCTCCCAAAGAAAATTATTATTTTATCCAGGAATAAAAATATATTTAAAGCTTTTTTTCTGCTGCTGCATAGAAAAGGTAAAGCCCTCAGCCTCAGTGTGAGGATTCAGTATGAAGCAAAGCTCAGCCGATAATCTCATTAACAATCTGAGCCTAATGTGCAGCAGCAGCAGGGTTATTTCAGTCTGAGACTAATCCTGCACGCTGAGCATGATGGGAAATGAAACTCTGTCCAGGAGCAGAGGGACGACAGCGGAGCGCCGTGGTGGTCAGCTGGTTTCTCATTTCCCAGTCAAAGTGGAGCAAAGGTTTGAATCTGAGTCTGAGCTGCATTTGCTTATCAAATCACAACGCTCCACAAGCAGCAAGGAACTCTGGGAGTTCGTACACCTACAGCTCAGCAGCAAGTTCAGTTTAGAAAATACATTTTTACCTCAAAAATAGGAAAGAAGGAAGCGTTTCAGTGCTTTACCACAGTAAAAGTATCCTAAAAACCTCCAATACACTTCTGACAATTCAGCCTTCAGGCTCCTGCCTGCGCAGCTGAGCTTTTCATCCACTCACACGTATCAGGAGTATCAGGAGTATCAGGGTGATTTTGGAAAAGGTGCTGCTGGTTGTCCATGCAGGGTGGAGGTCGGCGTGGACGGATGGAGCCACATAATAAATGTTGTTCTCCTTGTTTCCATCACATCTCCTGTTGCTCCTGATGCTCATATTAAACATGACCATGAGCTCAGTGTATTATAACAGTTGCTGTTGTAATGCAGTGTGTCGCCACATGGCGACGCCCCCATTTTGTTCTTCTTCGCAGTCTCTCTGCGATGGATTCTTCTGTGTGTACGTGGGCTAGTGTGCTCTCAGGAAATGTGTGGTAGAGGTGGTACTTTTATTTTTGATACTTTAAATAAATGAGTACTTCTGGAAAGTCAGAAGCCGTTGCTGATTCGCTCTCCACCGCACGTTACAGCATGCACAGTAATGACAAAAGCTCTTTTTTCTAACTGTTGGATCAGTGTGATGTCACAAAGTTGGGATAATACAGAAGCCTCACCCACATGCTGTGTATGAGGGGCAGCCAATCAAAAGACAGGTCTCTCACAGGGAGGAAAAACTAGTTTCAGGATGACCTGAGAGGCTCCAGTGTGAGACAAAGAAGGATTATTTTTAAGTGTGATTCGTGCAAAGCTGCTTTAGAAGACTCCAAGACAGAAAATCTAGAGTTGGAAATAAGAAGAGAAGGACAGCTGAACACGCAGGTGCAGTTTGTTTTAGAGTCTGGGAGTCTAATCAGATCTAAATGATTGTTTTAATTATTCATTTGTGGACACCTGCTTAGAAGACGGAGGAAAAGGTGCCCAAAGAGGCTCAGACATTTTATGTCTGAACTGCAGCTTCTTCTACTTGCATTTCAGTGTGACAGCGCCCACTAGTGGATGCCCATGCTTACTGCAGTAAAGGAAGTCAGGTGACAAAGTGTTGGAGCCATGAAGTGAGTGCAGGGAGGAGGCCCGGGTGGATGTATGGGTCAGATAATGTTAAACTGGAGCACAGGGCGGTGTCTTGGATGTTTCTGGCCTAAATGAACCTGATGTCTTAAATCTGAGATCAAAGTAATGACGCTGCTTCAGCCTCTCTCCATCTCCTCTCTGCTCAGACATTGGCTGACTGATGCCTACATCTTATTTGCCACGCCTTACTTTGCCTACGACATCTACGCCATGTTTCTGTGTTACCGGCACAAGCTGCAGGTCAAAGGTCACGAGGAGGCGGGCCAAAGCGTTGGGTTGATGGGAGCCACTGTGATTGGTTACCTGCGCAGGGAGTTCCTCATGGTGCTGCACCACATCTTCATGGTGACCTTCTGCTTCCCCGCCTCTCTGGTAACTATGACAACAGCAAACATTGACAGTGACACATCCACCCTGATCATAGACTGTACACAAAGATGGACACCTTTGCATTTGTTCTCTGGGCGACTCATGAATAGAAGTCTATGAGAAAATTAACCTTCAGCTCATCTGTCTGAGCTTAGTGAACACTTTCCTGATGAACTGATGGTGGCAGTCGCTCGTTTCAGGTCTTACTGAATAAAACATGGAGTCATTTTGGAGCTAAAACCCCCAGGAAGTAGGACTCAGCTTGTTGAGGTTCAAACAAACTCTGAAGTGCCAAAAGCTGCAGTTCCTCTGACATCCACTGGAGGTCCCAGCGAGTGGCAATGAGTGCTACGAAAAACTTTAGTCTCAACAGATCATTTGCTCCTTTATAAAAACTGTTTAAAACGTATTAAGGCTTAAAGTTTAGGGGCGTGGCCTCTTTGGCTGTATCTGCAGCTAACTGAAGTCCCTGAACTGGACCTCTAGACCATGTTTAAGCTGTTGGGGCCTTTGGGAGCATTTTTAATGATCTGACTGAGAATACGTCTGCTGTGAGGCTGCTGTACTAACAGACCGTCTGAGGCTGAGCTCCAGTTTAGGTGGAATTCTAAGATTTTATTCGGATGTAACTTGACTGTTATTGGCAAATATCTGTGTGATGCTCCCATACAGTTTATGATAACCAAGCTAGCTAGAATTAGCTGCTAACTTAGCGCTCTTGAGACCCTGTGGTCCAAATGTGATCACCTCCAAAATGCTAACACTGCGGGGTTTCCAGTGTGAGGGTGACATCATGGTGGCTACATCCATCGTCTTTGTACAGTCTGTTATTATAGTAAAACATGTGTACATTAAATTACAGTTTCTCCTTCCTGTGTGTGTGTCAGCTGTGGAGGCAGGGTAAAGGTGATTACTTCCAGGGCGTCTTGTTTCTGGCTGAGCTCAGCACCCCGTCCGTCTCTCTGGGGAAAGTCCTGATCCAGGTAATCCGCCTCCCTCCAACCTTTTACTTGTGTGTGTGTGTGTGTGTGTGTGCATATTTAGACATCTTTATGAGTTGTCTACTATACTTATGGGGACCAAAACCAGCTCCCACGAGTTTGAAGACATTTTTGATGCTTAAATGTGGTTTTAGTGTCAGGGTTACAGTTAGTTATGGTTAGGCTTTCATCTCTGACGGTTAGAGTACACGGCTAGTCAGTGAAAGTGTGTGTGTGTGTGTGTGTGTCAGATACCTAAACTCATTCAGTGTTCAGTATTGATCTGGACTACCAAAAAAAAAGATCAAACAGATTTATTGATTGATTTAAGAAAACACATGACGTCAAACGTTCCAATAGAAACCAACTTTATACGTTAACATTAAGACAAGCAGGCTGCTGCTTGGATGTGAAACCTTGATGCTCAGTCGAGAAAATCAGAAAACTCCTCGTTCTAAAGAGACACTAAAACCACAAGCAGCTGACGCTAGCACGAGCACGGATGCTTTTATTAGCGGAGCACATGAGGACCCAGGAGGGTGAGTCAGAGATCAGGGTGTCCACGCAAAAGACACTGAAGCCACGGTGCCGGACACTGAAGGGAAAGTCAGCTCCTACAGGGACGAGGCTGAGGGACGGGTCACCTCTGATACAAACGTAAGCGAAAACAAGTGTGAGCCCTTAGAGAGGACTTGGAAACCAGAAGGACATTCAGAGTTCATCATGGAGAACTTTCCCAAAGGAAATGGGCAGGAAAGAATCACAGATGTGGAAAATGAACCGGCTCCTTTTTGCCTTTAGAAGATGTGAAGGAGTGAAAGATTGGCGAATGGTGGCTCGTGTTTGAGTGACCAGCAGCCATCATCGTGCTGCACTGGCTGCTTGAGCATTTCTTTAGTTTAGTCACTTGTATATCATTTGTTCTCAGCACTTTTCGGTGTCCTTCCATTCTCCTTCTTTCTTTCATCTCTCTACCACCACACTGGACTATCCATCCACCCATTCTCGTCCGCTTGTCGTTCGCCGCGGGGGGGCTGAGCCTATCCCAGCTGTTTGTAGAGGCAGGGTACACCCTGGACAGGTCGCCAGTCTACACTGGACTATTCATTTCAATTTCATTTCATTTATATAGCACCAAGTCACAACAGCAGCCGTCTCAGGGGGCTTTAGGGTAAAGACCCAACAATCATATGACCCCCTATGAGCAAGCGCTTGGAAACACTCTCTTTCAACAGGAAGAAACCTGCGGCAGAACCAGGCTGGTTTTTTATTCATTAAATAATTTACTCATTGATTCATTAATCTACGTTTTAGTTACACACTCAGTCAGTGTGTCGGGTTATAACTGGGGGCGTTGCTGTGATGGCGCCTCGTCCTCACCCTGACAGTCTGACCGTGAACCCCGTTTGCTTCCTTCACATTTGGAGCGCTGAGCAAACTATTTGTTTTCTAAGTATAGAAGTTCAAGGATGAGGATGTTTTATATTTCTCTCTGTTCTGCAGCACGGCTATTAAAATCATGAGCATGTGTAGTGTATCGTCTCCCTGACCCACTTCAGAAACACATTTGAGTTTATTCTGGATTATATAATCTCTGTCCTGGCACCAAATGTGTAATAATCTAAACACTAAATTGATCCGCTGCTTTTTTAAGTGCATATGCCTCCATCCACCGTCTCCCTCAGCAGCATGAGTCTGCTGATGTTTAGACTGATTCTGGGGAAACCTGAGGGGGACTATAATCTATAATCTCCATAATTTCTAACATCAGGAAAAGCTGAGCACTGTGCTTTCTCTGCACATGCTCATTGGGACTCTCTCCATGCTTGTGGAGCAGATAATTTAAAATTGATTTGGGATAAAATAGTCTCTTTTTTTCTTTTCTTTTTTAAACTAAAGCATTTTTATTCTGTCGTCTACACTTTAACCTCCTAGGACCACATATGTGGACGTCACATTTTGGGTTATTTAGACCAAAATACAGAATTTGTCTCTACAAGGGCCCGATGTCCACCTGTGAGGACAGCATACTGCCACCGCTCTATCGAAATTTAAAACAAACCTCCTCATACATGGATCCCAGTTTTCTCAGAAACAAAAATCAGGTAAAAAAAAATAAAATCTGGTAATTCTTTGTTTTTACATCATCAGGTCCCAATCAGCCCAAATATCACAGAGAAATTACAAAAGCATGCCATGAAAGAGTTCAGGTGGTTAAATAACTGCAGCTTTAAACCGGAACCGTTTTCATTTTTCAATATAAAATGTAAATACTGTCGTTTCCAGCTGCTGTTGGCAAACCAACATATTCTAATAACGTGCTGGACAACACATCACGTCCCAGCGAGACACACTGGTCAGTTTTTTCACCGTGAAAATACAGAAAACACACTGTAGTTACTCACACAGCGCTCTTGTCTTTATTTCTATTTTACAGATTTCTAATCGTTTGTGTTCTATCACCTGTGCAAATAGACTTTAAAAAGCTCACATTTAATAAAGTACACTGGTTTAATGAAAGCTCTGACTTCTAAAATCATTTCAAGCACATACAGAATGTTAAGTATTAGATCAGCAGTTACATAATTAACTCTGACTGAAACATTTCCACCTCTAATCAGAACCAACGTTTGACGTCTCCTGTCATTATTTGTTAAAGTGAATTATTTGTTTTCTGTCTCGTTTCTCTTCATGATGATGACGATGATGATGATGATGTCTTCAGTATAAGAAGCAGCACACGCTGCTGCACAAAGTGAACGGCGTCGTCATGCTGCTCACCTTCTTCGGTTGTCGGGTCTTACTCTTTCCTTACCTGTACTACGCCTACGGCAGGTAAGCCACGCCCACCTCTGCTTTTGTAATAATGATCAAAAACAACAGTGATTGTCTGCAAACACAAAAGCCCCCAAAATGAATCAATATTTGTTTAATGATTTTCCTCTTTGTCTTCTAAAACAACACAAACAAACAAACAAAAATATTTCTTGGCCATTTATTGATTTATTGTGGAAAAGATGACCCAGCATTACAGATCTATAAGGATTTATATCTCATTTAGTTATCAGTTAATTTAAAGGTGGACGTGGTTTGTGTGTGTCTCAGTGTTCAGTGAAAAACAGGTTTCACATAAAAACTGTCAAACAGCAACACGACCTTTCAGAGGCTGAGCTGAGCGTAACTTTCTTTTACTTTGTGTTATAAAACCAAACTATGTAGCAAATCAAATGAAATGAGTTCGACTTCATTTTAAGATATTTGTAAAATTCAACATAATCAAATAAAAAATGAGCCCGTTTACTCTGAGCTGAGGGCGCGTGAGCCGAACACGTTACAGTGCAAGTACCGTTACAGTGTTCGACGTCGGGCCCAAAGGACACGTAGTTCAGTGCAAGTACGTAAAAACTTGTAGCCACAACATCCGCAGCGTGACGGTGAAAGAAGATTCTGATCTTTCATCTTTGTGAGCGAGAATCTTCTGACTCCTCAGAAACATCCAGAACGCTGTGTGACTGTGAATCAGACAAACTGAAGATTCTTCTGTCGTGAGAAGTTAAGATTTACACTTTTTAGCTGCTTTTTTCTCTGAAGGTTAAAAATATCAGAGTACTTATTTTATTTTTCTTTAAATGTCTAACTTATATTTCAGTTTGGCTCACCTCAAAAACCAATAATATCTGTTTTCTATCCAGTTATAAATCTTATAAATGATCAAATCTTCCAAATAACTTTGAAATTTACAGATTATATTTTTATGTAAAACTTTTTTCTGCTTGTCTTCGACTCGTTTGACTTAATGTAGAAAACGTAAACATGTTTTAAGATGACTCGTTGTCACACTGCAGAGAAACTGAACTCTAGTCATTGACTAATCGCTGTCGTGTAATTATTCTTGTATTAAAATCTTTTGCGTTTGAACTGACTTCGAGTTGTTCATGAATGTCTGAGCCACATCTCATCGCAGCTTTGCATGATTCATAGTTCAGACTAACTTTTGGAAGCCAGCAGAGGGGCCTCAGAGAAATAAGGCCGCTGCTATAAAACTCCATGATGACCTGACACAACCAGAAACATTCAAAATAGTTCTCGATGTTTTACAATTTTAAGTATTCGTCTTCGACACGAGGGAATGTTTGATAAAAAAAGTATTAAAATGTCAGTGTAACTTTGATCACAGCGCCCCCTGCCTTGTGTTTCAGGTATGCATCGATGCCGATGTACCGGGTGCCCCTGGTGGCCCCATGGCAGTGTAACCTGGGGACGGCCCTGCTCTGGCCTCTTCAGCTTTACTGGTTCACGCTGATCTGCAGAGGAGCTCTGCGCCTGTTCACCGAACGCTCAAATTCACCACCTGCGATTCTTAAAGCCGACGGCAATGTGGGCCCAGCTAACAGCTGCACAACCAATCAGACAGCTGGTGGAGGAAGAGGAGAGTAATGTAATCCGATCAATGACGTCTGCCTTCAGAGCCAATCAGATTACCAGGGGGGCGGTGACTGTTACAAACAGATGAGTGTTTCTTCTCGTTTATGGTAAAAGTTCCAAGGAGTGAACGTAGTGACAGAAAAGCTTACAGACGCAGATCCATTATTAAATGGAAAAAGGAGGAAATGAACATTAGAAGTGTCAACAAGTTTAATCAGACGGGAGACGACGGCTGTTTGTAGTAAAACCACACAAGAAGAATCAGGATTTACCGATCACACTGACGTTTACGAGATCATACGAGGAGCAAACCTGTACCCGACCTGTAAGGACAAAAGATCAAACTATATATAAAAAGGTAGAAATGTTTTGTGTGAAGATGATGATAATCGGTTTAAAGGGAACAGAAATCATCCTCTAGGATTAGCTTCATTTTAAGGAGTCCCACAGGGATCAACATCAGGCCCACTGTTATTCACTCTGCACATGAACATTGATCATGTCAGGATCCAATCTGCTTCACCAGATTTTCTAACCACTGATTAAGAATATATTAAGGAATCAAAGTATTACATATTTATCAAACAGGTTATTGATCATTATTTTGGGGGACTATTAAATAGCATATTTGTAGGTGCAGAGGAGTAGACATTCAGCCTGTGGTCACACTGTGAGCTACACTGGCCCTCCGTATATTCGTTAAGTCAAGTTCATTGAAGTTTGTAGTGGTTCTATAATAGGTGCCTTAGTTTTTCCACTGTTTCCAACAGTAAATATTGTCCAGCTTCATTCTGCAAAGTCAGTTTTGAAGCTGATGATAGCTCTTCCTTTCCCCCCACGAGCACCACAGAGCCTGCGTCGATATCCAACATCAAAGCTATTCAAGTGTTTACAGTCGCCCTCACCTCTGTGTCACTTTTAGCTGAAGAAAGGACTTCCTGCTCCTGCGTACAACATCATCTGCACTGTTTATGCTGACAATACCATCTTGAGGATTCACGACTTCATTAGCATTTTGACCAGTGTGTGTTTGACAGTGCCGAGGCCTTTTAATAAACAACAACAACCACAGGCCTGCATGTTTGTTTGTTTTCTGATCCACTCACGTGACTCAGTTTCACGTCGGCTCGTTTGAATCTTGTGTCTGATTTTTTTGCAGCATATAGTTTGTTCTCATGTCTTTCTACAAAATACATGTTGATCAAAGATCTTCCTGAATTAATAAATTTGACTTAAAACTGAATATTTGACATGAATTTTCTGCACTGATCATCTCTTTATGAAGCACCAAGAATGACATTTACCCATGTTTCATTGTTATTTAGTTTCCAGGTATTTCTCAGAGACAACAGTTAACTTGTTTGTTTTTTGGCCACTCCCCCCCCCCCCCCCCCCCCCCCCCCCCAGCTTGCTGGGGATGACGACTGCTTTTTAAAATTCATTTATTTATTTATTGTTTATAGACAAATCTCATTAAGAACATCTGAATGTCCATCAGGATTTACTAAATCAGACTCATTTCTTTAACAAAGTTCATTTCTGTAAATAAACCTTTGTAAAGGTCGCAGGTTGAAGTTACCTGTACAGGTGTCAGTTTTGTGCTTCAGACTTCAGGAAGTTTGGGAATTATAGTTTTCTGTTTGAATTTTAAATTTAATGCTAATCATAAAGCAAAGCACATCTCAGGTTTGTTTTAATCACCAAACTTAGAAATAAACAAATAATAATAATAATAATAATAATAATATATAAAATGAAATTGGAATTACTCGTCTTTATTTCTGAGTCAGTTTTGTTTAATACATCCTGATAAAAGTCTCGTAGTTATGTCATCATCAGCAGTTTGCGTCTCTGTGGTTATTCTGGTCTTTTCTAGCAGGCCTGGACGTCTTTGTCATCCTTTGGACAATTCACGTCTTCTCAGTTTGTCTCTTGTCTTCTTGAGTCTTAGTTGTTTGCATTTCACTAGGATGTGTTTGTGCGTCTTCAGTTGTTTTGTCTTTCTTTGCAGCTGTTTGCTGTTATTTTTCATCTTTTCATGATCATTTTTGCAGCTTCATCTCGTCTCTGATGTAAGTTTGTATCTATTTCTTGTCGTTTGTGTCTTTTATTTTTTTCAGGCCTTCAGCCTGTTTTTCACTCGTTCATTTGGAGCTTCGTTGTAGTTGTTTGGTTTGTCACTTTAATTGTTTCACATCCTCTGAAGTTTCCTTTGTGGCCGATTTTTCTCCTCGTGATCTTTTTGATTCTCTCGTCATCTTTTGCTGCTTTTGTATTTGTTTCGTTGGTTCTTGGTGTTGTTACTTTAGCTTGGAGCATTCGCTTTCTGCTGCTTCTCTCAAATCTTGGCAGATGAAGTAGAAACACGTTCTTAGACAAACTAACTGTACTTCGTTTTCTTTTTAACTTAAGAGCAGCAGTCCTGTTCATGACGCCCCGTTTACTTGACGTGGACTCAAACCTGCGTGTGAAGGCTTTGCTTGACATAAGCTTCACTGGATGCAGCCTTGGTGAGCGCTCACACACAGGAATCACTGTAACGCAGCCTCCTTTGTGTTACAAATGTAAACATTTCAGCTCGCAGCTTGAGCTTCAAATACCGTTAAAGTAAAATGACTCATTAGGCAGAGTGGATTATTATTGGATCATATTTACTGATTAATCAGTGGATTTCACTCTAATGGTCTGGATGAGTCGTGCACCACTCGGAGAATCATTCAGCTTCATAAGAAGTAAAGTGGTGTGGAGTACAAGTCACATATTTAAATGCAGAAATACCGTTGAGTAGAATCAGAGCATAACATAGTACTTCAATAAAGTCTATTAAACTCGAGTAAATGTACTCAGTTACACTCCACCACTGCTCTGAGATTATCGGGACTAACGGCTTCGCTAATCTGGGGCCTCGGTTCATGCGTGATGTGGAAACTTCAGCTTTAGTCAGACTGATGTGAGGATGCAGGTTCGACCGAAGGAGCAGGAAGTGACGAAATACAACATGTCACATGACCAGACTCACGGGAGCATCAGTCGCTCCACGGTCGGAGGAGACATGAGCTCACAGGACAAAGACACATCACAGTGGGGCAGGTGGGTGCAATGACATTTACAGACAGCAGGTGGCAGCGTTCAGCAGCTTCACGTGACATCATCAGCCCCTCTGCATTTCCTGTCCGCGCAAATTTACAGTTTTTTCTGATTGCTTAAGCACATTTTTTGTAACTATTGGCTAATTTTGCAAAACTCTTCACACAAATAAGAAAACCTGTCACCCAATCATCAAAACATTGTAGTTCTCTTGCAAAAGCAAACACAGCGAGATTAACTCTTCACACCTTCGTAAAAATGGTGTTTCCGTATCAAACAGTACACACAAGCCATCATCTACTAAGCACACAATGCGCCAACTGCACACTGATGGTATGAATACAAAACACATCTGGCTTTTGCTTCCTCTGTGCACAAGGTAGGCTATGTCAGTTTGAGCTCATACTTCTGTCATAGATCCATAAGCATAGAGGGATCCAAACTTCAAGTACTGCTGTTTATTCAAACACATCAAAACAAACACAAGTGTTTATTTCCAAGTATAGGATTATTTGCAATCGCCATAATGACTCTATGGGTTACTTGGTCTGCAGTGAACATGCTTCCTCTGCCCCAGCATCTGGTCATCTAGCAATTCTGTAAAGTAACAATTTCAGTATTTTTACATCTATGGTATTGGTGTGTTTCTCATTGGCATATGGCAGTGCTACAAATCTTTGTGCGAAGTGACTGTACTCACCGATTCTCATTTCAAGATGTCCTTATGATGCTTGCTACAGTGTAGCGGCTCGAGTTAGGCTGGACCCGTTGGCCAGCTACCCTCAGGGTCATTCCACGGTTGATTACATGGTCCACTATTGTAGCTCTGATGTCATCAGCAATTCTATTTCTTACTCTTCCTACCCTTCCTCTCCCCCCTCCTCATCTTCCTCTCCCCCCTTCCTCGTCTTCCTCTTGCTCCTCCTTGTCCTTGTCGTCCTCTTCATCCTACTTCTTCACCTCCACGTCCTCTTCCTCGGCCTCCTCTACTTCTCACTCTTTCTGCTCCCTCCATTGTACTCCGCACACACAGCTTACCTGTATTATAGTGCTTAGGCTGATTGCAAAGTGAACTAATTATCTAAAACAGTTTTCACATGTGAAAGTGTGCCAGACAGTTGGCAAATTAGTGTTAATGATAGCCATACATGTGTATACTTTTGCTAGGAGTGTGTTGGAAATTTGGTAATTGAGTGTTGTGCAGTGAATTGTGCCTACAGTTTTGCAAAGTGTGTGTTACAAAATTGCAAACTGAGTGCAAAGCAGTTTTTGTGCTTTTAGTTTTGCAAACTCAGTGAGTGGTTTTGCTATAAGTCTGAATAGTTTTAGAGATTGTGCTACAGGAATCACAGTTAGGGTTTAAGCATTCAGAAAAAACTGTAACAGCCAGCCCCCTGGTCAGTAGATCTCAGCGCGTGAACGACCGCAGAAACCATCAGACATCAGCACGCGGGAGGTTGTTGATGACGACAACAATCACAGCGTCAACGCACAATAAAGTGGGACACACACTGACAGACACGGCCCACTCACGCTGACCTCTGAAGCTTCAGGTAAACATACAAACAGGAGTTCGAGTTACACGCACGGTTTCTTGAGCCTCCCACATTAATAACATGATCGCTGCTCTGATTTCACAGTTTCATCATTAATCATCGTTGGTTATTAATGATGAAACTGTGAAATCAGTCTGAACACGAAGCACAGACACAGTTTAAAAAAGAGGGTTCAAGTCTGAACATCCTGAATTTGAACACCTGTCGATCTGTGATGCTTGTTTTTCTGGTTTCAGTAGAAACACCAGCAGGACACGTCTCAGCTCCTCATGGCAAACATCCAAAGGTCTTCCTCAAAGTGGCGACACCCTCAGCATCAGAAGCCCTGCTCCTGCTTTCAGCAGAAATAACTCGAACACCTTTACTCGGGTTATTTGATCAAAAAGACGTTTCCAGCTGACAGACTGGCAGCTTTGCTCTTTAAACCATGTCACTCAGCAACATATGAAGCTGAGCTTTTCAACCCTGACCTCAGTTTTAAATGATCGCTGGAAAGAAAGGAAACAAATTATAGGATAAAATGATGTAAATTAAGATTTGGCTGAAACGAGATGACTGATCACTGTGACAATTTATTGATTTTCAGTTGATCCTCTTTGAATCAGTGCTGTCAGATAAACATGACGGATTTAAAGTCGAATGTTCTCAGAAATCAGAAGAAATCGTTCTGTGGATAAACACAACTGCACCTTTGGCCTCAGCAGCTGAGAGTCTGGTCAGCAGCACAGCTCACATTTAAAGTTACAAACGTCACATTTTCACTGACAGTCCTGTTTCTCTGCAGCTCTGCATTTCACCCAGTACTTCATATTTGTTGTACTTGTACATTTTTTTATTGAACAGTTTAAACTTGTGAGAACTGACTGATCCTTTTGTAAACTCCTGTTTAAAACCTTGTAAATAAACTGAGGCTGACCTCATGCCCCAAACATCTGTATTTAAGGTGGACTGAACCTCAACTTGGGCCAGGTTACAGTCATGTAATACCAACATTAACCACACGATGGAGCAGTGTCAGCAGACTCGTTCAGATCCCCTGATCAGGAAACCGCTGCCCCCCGGTGGTCAACGTCTTACTTCAGGTTAGCAGAGGGCATTTGCTAGATTTAATCTGCAGATTATTTTAAAGTAATAAGATTAATAACAGGTTTCATTTACCAGCGTAATTATTTTAACCTAAACACAGAAAATGAGGATTTCTCTTCTTATAACCAGCAGCTGTATTTTCCCCTTTAATAACTCAACGTTTCAAAGAGGATCCGTTTTTCTGACAGGACTTTAAAATCACGACTCATCAGTAATTGAATATTTATTATTTAACCACAGGTTCATCGTCTCACTTGGGGTCATTTAACAGTTTGTTTCTTAAAGGTCCAATCAGGGATGAGGTCTCCAGCTCAGCTGTGACTGAGTCCTGTATCCTCCCTGCTCTTTGAACCGATGCTCTCATTATTACTTGTCCCAAATAAATGAATACAAACACTGTTAAGACTTTTTCACATGAAGGAATAAAAGCATCTTCATAATGTGAGTAAAGGTCAGTTTCTGCCCTCAGACTGCTGAACATTTTAAAACGAATGTAAATCAGATTTAATCATTCAGTCTCAAAGATCTTTAAACACAGAGAAACAAATAATTGTAATGGAGTATTTTTCAGCCCTTCAGCAGTTTCTCATTAAACGTTTCAGCCCCGCCCCCTCACACGTCATCCATCCTGTTAAATGAATACAAAAAATGCAAAATTGTTGTTTGTTGTAGTTTAATTTTTTCCCCCAGAAAGAAACCACAGCATTCATAGAACTTACATCAATTCAGCTCTTTGTACACAAATCCTGTTCTCCCAGTTCAGTCACGTGACCATGTTTGTTGTCCTTTTAAAATCCAAGTTACCTTCGAACCTCAGACTGCAGGAAAAAAAACCCTCTCATTGGTCTTTTAAGTCTTTAAAGTCACAACCTTAAAAAAGAGCAGGGTGACCTGGTGTCCTTCATCAGGACCAGTTTAACCCCAGTTTGGACTCTGGCGGTGGAAAGGCCGTCAGCGGGTCAGTGCAGAGATGTGGAAAAGCATTTGTAAATAAAACAGCCTACACAGACACAGCAGCTGGAACACGTTTCAGAGATTAGGACAGGAAATGAACTCAAACATCAGAGACGTCAGCCTCGTCACGCTCACCGCCTTTACAGAGTTGGGAAAGCCGCACTCGGGGAAATATTTACACCTCAGCTTCACCAGTTTGACCCAGTCAGAGATGTTTCACCTGCTGCATGAGAGCTTTCAGGCTGAGCACACTCACCACAGTCACACAGCTGACATACCTGCAGCGAGGAGCCAAAAAAGCTTTCAGGAAAAGTGATTTTATGCAGGAAGACTAAACCCACAGGCCCGAGAACCATCACTTCAACAGCAAACCTACAAAACACTGACGTCTGTAAGTGTGCTCACATCCCTCTGGGCTTTGCAGGTCTATATCCTGCTTGTTATTCATGCTGTAATTTATGGCAGTTCATGGAGGACGAGTCTGGAGCATGCCTAAGAAACTGTCCCCATCCCTGCTCTTACGTTTACTGCAGCAACATCTTTAAACCAAATAAGTCCACACAGCTCTTCATTAAACTTCTCTCTTTAGATGAAACTCTTCAGATTATTCTGGAAGGTGCCTACAGACATGATAATGAGGGTCTGAGCATCAGTAATGTTCTCGCTCAGGTTTATTATTAACATTTGTAAGCAGACCCGAGGCTTTGCTGACACCTGCTGGCCAGTTGTTGTACTGCGGTTGTCACACAGTCCTGAAGCTTTATATTTACTGTAAACATGATTAAATATGAGGATTTGAACGAATTTTAAAGACTTTGATCTGTGGACACTGACATGCTCATAACTACTAGACCTTTTCCCAGCAGGTAAGTTTTTTTTTATTTTTTTCAATTCCACCTTTGACTTTGTAGTTTGAATCAGTCGTTATTGGCTCAGGTCGTCCTGTATAACCCCGCCCTCTAGACGTCATCCTCATTTCATATTCGGGGACAGATTTGTTGACTCCTGGTTTAAACTTACTGCAGAAGAATAATCAAATCTAAATAATTTGCAGAGAGTTTTTGGAAGATGGCAGGTGTTCAGACAGAACGCTCTGAATAAAATTTGTTTTTTTTAAATAAGTATTTTCTTCTCTGTGGTTCTGGAGGTTTTTTCCAGGTGAACCTTTTTTTAAAATCCAGTAACGTCAGTTTGTTCTTAAATCCTGACTTTCTCAGGTTGGTTGTTCAGCTTAAATTAAGAATAAATCAGAGACTTGCTTCCAGCAGAGTGAGAACAGTGAGCATGAGGATTGTTCTAGAAACACATTGAGCTGCTTTAAAGCTGCAGAGCCCGTCTGAATATTTGTACCTTTAACAACAAGTTTCTCTTTGATCGTCACTATAAATGTGAGGAAATATAAACATTACTCAGATTACTCTGGAAGGTAACTACAGATATTATAATTAAACAACATCTCTGAGTAGCAGGAGCTGAAGTGTTTCCGTGTCACTTAATCCAGTTTAAATATCTCTGAATTTTGTTCTGAGGGGTGGAGAAGCTCCCTGAGTCTCCAGAGAGCTCCACCTTTTTGTAATTCTAACAATATTTTCTTGTTCTCATAAATCCTGATTTCAGGATTATTCCACAAGCACAGATTTTACTCCTGCTTTTAAAAATCACAAGATTTTACTTGTGAATCCCGTCATTCACATAAATCCAGTCAGAAGATGACGGCTTGGTGAGTTTTCCCTCTAACACCATAAATGGATATTGTGCGCAGAACCTTGACCAACTCTTTGTATGACATTTGATAAAATAATCAGAAACAGACACAAACGGACACAGAGAGACTTTTTATTAGTATTTTATTTTTCCAAGATGACACAAAGTAAAGATCAAAACAGCGCTGACTCAGGAGGACTCTTCATGCTCAGCTCCCCCGCCGGTCCACCTCACAGAGTCAGGTGTGTTGTGATGTTTGCAATCCAGCCTGCAGCATATTTGCTGCAGTGCTGCATCTGAGCTCGATGAGTCTGCTGCCTTAGGTCTTATATTGTCCTTCCAGTGACTGTCAGACAACACCAAATATGGCCCAAAGAAAACCTGCAGCACCTGCACAGCGACCACAAAGTTCTGTACAGGAGAACTAACCGGCTAAAAGGAGGCCCAACATGAAGCTATTCAAATCCAGAACCTTCTCACTGTGATGCTGTAATAACACCCTGCCACCCAAACACCATCATAAAAAGACAAAGAAATAAGAGAAAGATGAAGGAGTGTAAAACGACACAACAGATACTAGAGGGCTAAAAAAGAGAAAACAGACCAGAAAATAGATAAAAACAAATGTAAAAGACACAAAATAAGTAAAACATGATGAAAATTTACCATGAAGAGAAGTGATGGGCACAAGAAACTGAAAATCATAAAAACACTGAACTAGCACAAAATAATGTGAAAGGCCCACAGAGCGACACCACACGACTCCAAAGAGCTTCATGGCTGCAGTCAGACACACAACGACACTAAACGGACACAGACAGACTTTTTAGTTGTTTTGTTTTGTTTTTGGAGGTCTGATGATCCCCAGTTTGATTATTATTTATGATATAAGCTGTTAAAGCCACAAATGTCTTCAATGTAAAAAAGAATAATAATAATAAAAAAAAATACTGATTTAAATTTGATGTTCATGTTTTTTTACTTGTTCTTTGCACTGGAAAAAAATCATATGTTTTGATTTGTCAATATATACATTATCTGGCATAAACATGCCAAAACAATAAAGTGAGAGTGAAATATACAGTTTTTTCTGAATGCTTAAACCCTAACTGTGATTCCTGTAGCACAATCTCTAAAACTATTCAGACTTATAGCAAAACCACTCACTGAGTTTGCAAAACTAAAAGCACAAAAACTGCTTTGCACTCAGTTTGCAATTTTGTAACACACACTTTGCAAAACTGTAGGCACAATTCACTGCACAACACTCAATTACCAAATTTCCAACACACTCCTAGCAAAAGTATACACATGTATGGCTATCATTAACACTAACTTGCCAACTGTCTGGCACACTTTCACATGTGAAAACTTTCTTAGATAATTAGTTCACTTTGCAATCAGCCTAAGCACTATAATACAGGTAAGCTGTGTGTGCGGAGTACAATGGAGGGAGCAGGAAGAGTGAGAAGTAGAGGAGGCCGAGGAAGAGGAGGTGGAGGTGAAGAAGTAGGATGAAGAGGACGACAAGGACAAGGAGGAGCAAGAGGAAGACGAGGAGGGGGGAGAGGAACATAAGGAGGGGGGAGAGGAAGGGTAGGAAGAGTAAGAAATAGAATTGCTGATGACATCAGAGCTACAATAGTGGACCATGTAATCAACCGTGGAATGACCCTGAGGGTAGCTGGCCAACGGGTCCAGCCTAACTCGAGCCGCTACACTGTAGCAAGCATCATAAGGACATCTTGAAATGAGAATCGGTGAGTACAGTCACTTCGCACAAAGATTTGTAGCACTGCCGTATGCCAATGAGAAACACACCAATACCATTGATGTAAAAATACTGAAATTGTTACTTTACAGAATTGCTAGATGACCAGATGCTGGGGCAGAGGAAGCATGTTCACTGCAGACCAAGTAACCCATATAGTCATTATGGCGATTGCAAATAATCCTATACTTGGAAATAAACACTTGTGTTTGTTTTGATGTGTTTGAATAAACACCAGTACTTGAAGTTTGGATCCCTCTATGCTTATGGATCTATGACAGAAGTATGAGCTCAAACTGACATAGCCTACCTTGTGCACAGAGAAAGCAAAAGCCAGATGTGTTTTGTATTCATACCATCAGTGTGCAGTTGGCGCATTGTGTGCTTAGTAGATGTTGGCTTGTGTGTACTGTTTGATACGGAAACACCATTTTTACAAAGGTGTGAAGAGTTAATCTAGCTGTGTTTGCTTTTGCAAGAGAACTACAATGTTTTGATGATTGGGTGACAGGTTTTCTTATTTGTGTGAAGAGTTTTGCAAAATTAGCCAATAGTTACAAAAAATGTGCTTAAGCAATCAGAAAAAACTGTAAAAGATGCCTGAAACAAATTATTCTCAGGTCTTAGATGTGAAGATTTGCTGCTTTCCTTTAAATTATTGACTAGTTATCGCTTAGTGTTCATAAGACTTGATTAAAAACAGCAGGAAAAAGATGTAATGTAATGTTTTCAGTGACGCTGCGTGCAGATAAACAGAATCAACCTTTTGGGATTTCCTTACCTGAATGATTGAGCATGCATCAAGACGTTGATTTATTTTTTCTTTTTACGTTTATTTATACGTTTTTTTTTTAATCAGCTGTTTGATGAAAATCTAGTGGCTGTATGGTGAGTCAAAGGTACAGTTTTTCTCATGTTAAATTTGGAACTATTCAGAAAATCAAAAGCATATTGTGGGATAATCTCAGAGGCAATATGTCAGTAATTACAGGGTAATTGATTCAGGTCTTTCAGAAATATGGGGAAATTATAGTTATAGATATTACTCTTATAGTAATATCACTTCTACAGTAACAGTAAATGGCAAATCTTCCTCTTACTAGTAGAGCAGTTTTTTATTTAAAGAAATACACAAAATAAATTCAATAGACTGGCTTTTTTCCATAACGTTTTATCGATGTCTTAAAATATTGAGTTTGTATTTCGTGTATTTTCTAATGTTTTAATATCGCTTTTAAATTTTTTCTAATTCCGATTTAGAACAATTAACGTATTAATATACTACAATAACGTTGTTGTTGTTGTTGTTGTTGTTGTTGTTGTTGTTGTTGAAAATAATCATCATTATTGAGTCCAGCTGTTTTGCTGTCATATAAAGGCTGCACTCCTCGACCTGCCAACGATCGCGAGATTGAGGCCACTGCGAGAAGAACGGGTCCAGGCAAGGCATAGCAATATTCATATTTAGCAGCACGAGCAGCAGCAACAATAATAACAAGCAGTTTGTCCGGTTATGTAGGCAGGAGGAGAGATGAAACGCATGGTGCCAGCTTCAGCCAAAGACACGGATGGAGACACGGGACTGTGATCTGCAGGTACACGAGACGCCGCGCGCTGTGCTCAGGAAACACTGATAGCTAGGTTTATTAATAGCTAGCTAGCTAGCTGGCTAACGGTTAGCTTAGCTCGCGGAATGTTTGGCTACAACTGCTGTGGGATGATTCAGTGTGTGGTCGTCCTCTCTCTGACCACTTAAACCAGCAACAGCTGACTGAACACAGGCGCGACTGAGGGGCAGGTGCGTGGGCACGTCGAGTCTGTGGGGCTAACGGTGGCCAGCTAACGTTGCACGTCTTTAAAGAAGCTGAATGAGCACACTGCTAGTTCATGTTAGCATGCTAACGAGCCACCTAACGCTGCTGTGAGACGCTCTGTTATCAATAATCTGTAATCAATAATCAGGTGCTGGGGGAAGTGTTCGTGTCTTTTTGTCATTAAGGTGAAAGGTAACAGCGGTCAAAATAAAATGATACTAAAAACCGTTTTAATGATGTTTTTAGGAATCAAATGATCAATAAATCAGTTTTCGAGAACCCTGTGAGCAAACAATCTTTAATATACAAAAACTGGAACGTTTGGTCTTTGGACAGGAGTGTGCAAAAGTCTTACATCATCTTATGTCTTTATATATTGTAGGAAAAAAGGAAATGAATGTATGGTGCATTAAAACGTGTGCCAAGCATACATGGAAATGTAGTTAATAAGCCAAAATTGGGAGTGTAATTCTAGTGAGATTGAAAGTAAGTGTTTGGTGTGAGCGCCTTTATTCTTCAGCGTAGCCAGAAGTTTCTGTGAGGATCTTCAGGAATCGTTCTTCAGGCTTCTTGAAGGATAGTCAAAGCTCTTTTGGATGTTTCTGCCTCTTTGTTCTGTTCTGTGTCAGGATGATCCCGGACTGCTTCAGTAATGTTGATCCATGACTGATAATACTCTACTATTGCTCTCTTCAGGCCGTGTTTGGCATCTTTGTCAGGCTGAAATCATTTTTCCCCGATGGTTTTGCACAGTTGATCAAACTCTGATGGTGCTTTTCAAAGATCTCAAACACCACTGACTAAAATGCAAATGAGAGCCTCCACTGTGTTTTATATGTAATGTGGCATAGCTCAGCCTTAACTCCCCGCTTTCCCTTAAGAACTGATTCTGGACAGCCAGCCCTCTGATGAGGCTGCAGTGAACGTTAGACGGTCAGCTGAAGGTCCAGATGCAAAAACACCATCTTGTCTTTCAAATCGTGATATCTTCTGTACTTTAGATTCAGCCACTGAAATAAGAACAAATGTATTTTTGTGACAGGCAGCTGGTGACAAAGAGCCTAAAGATCGAACTTTTTTTCCTATGATGTGTGGACACAGCACTGGTTCATCCCTTGAGTCAGGAGTCTTTTTATCTTTGAGTGATTAATAGGTCAAAGTTCAGAGTCTTAACAAAATCTCAGGTACAAGGACTGGACTGGAAATGAGTGAAATAAAAACTTTAAAAGACCTTCAGAAATCTGGAGGCTCCCAGTAAGCGAAATTTAAAGAAATGAGTGGCTTAAAACTTTATACCTGTACCTGTCGATACCGAATGCTTAAATGCCCTCAAACTTCAGAAACTGAAGATTTTTAGTTCAAAGTATGACACGTGCTTACGATGAGACATCTGTCATCCAAAAGACTTCCTGTTACAGCAGCCAAAACATTAAACGCAGCCTATAATAAAATCACTTCAAATGGAAGTTAAATAAAAAAATGTAACAAAACTGAATCATATTCAAGAATCTAAAATAAGAACCAAACTCAAAACCCCTAAAATTCTTTGAGCAATATGAAGGAGCCACAACACGGATTCAACGATGACGCAAAGTTTTACATGACGAGTCTGAAGAAGGAAAAATTAAAAACTCGACGTTAGAAGGTAGACATGATCTCGAGAGGCGTCCAGTCCAACATGAAGGCACGATGAGTGAAATAACCGCTGGCGACATGGGCGGGTCCTGAGTTGACCCTGCCTCAGCTTCCACTTGATTACCAATGAGAGTGCAGAATAGCACTGATGGGCATGATGCTGTGGTAAATCTGGCAGCTGAATCCTGCGACGTTTGTGAGCAAAAACGAAGCATGACTGAACCACTTCCTGTCTCAGCGTCACCCTAATGTTAAATTTGCATCTGTGACAGTTATTTAAAAAAATTAACTAAAAGAAATCGCTCTTTCAAAATGATCAGATCAGTTTTATATTTTTATTAATCTGGATGTCGGGAAAATCACAGCAGGTATTACAAAAAGTGAAAGCTGAGCTCGCGATTCAGCGACGCCTCAAACCGATTGTCGTGTCGTTTCTACGTGTTCTGATCCCAACGGCGCCACTGTTCACCTGATCGGCGCTTCATGTGTGGGTCTGTTTCCTATAAAAAATATTTGAATCACAAAGATTTTCAGACATTAAAGGCCGTTGTTGATCTCTGGCATGTTCGTCATGCTTCAACAGTTGCAGTGTGCAGACGCTGTTTCTGCTCGTGTCACTAACGTTTTTTCCCTTCTCTAGGATGTGGCGGCGCTCCTGTCATACAGACAGACATTGAAGAAGAGGCGGACCTTGTGACTCGTCTAACCTCAGACGGCACGTTTCCTGTGTGGGAGCCTCTTTGGTTTTTTTCTGGCTGAAGTCTTTAGTCTCATAAATAATGTAGCAGAAGTTTGACCGCCTCTAAACGCCGTCATTATCGTGGTTTGTTGTTTGTTCTTCTCCCTCGATGGGGCAGAGCTTCACCCTCGTTTGTAAATTGGTAGACTGATGTGGTGCAGGTGCCCCCCCACACTGAAGTAATCTGACTGATCATTGAGCCCCTCGGCGCCTCACGCCTTTCAGGAGGATGAACGGCTCCCTTTTAACCCCACCCAGCCCTCGGGCGGCAAACTCCTCCCCTTTACCTCCATCTCCCTCCCCCTCTCCTTCCCCGCCCTCTCCTTCCCTGCTGCCCTTGTCCTCGCGCCCTCCCCCTCTCCCTCCGCTGATGAGCCCGCCATCCCAGGCCCATCCGTCCTCGCTGTCGGACACGCCCACGCCATCGCCCTCACCTTGCTTGAGCTGGACCGAATTCTGTGAGCTCCACGCCCGCGTCGCAGCCGGCGACTTTGCACGTCACTTCCGGGCGTTTCTCTTAGAGAACCCGCACTACTCCGCAGACTCTGCCGCTGCCTTCTGCCGCCGCTTCACCGACCGCTTCGTTCGCCATTTCCAAAGCGAGCTGGAGGGGGCTCTCCCACCGAGCTGTTCCTCTGCACGGGATGAAATGGTGAGCTGGGCTCCCCAGTCAGACGCTACGTCTCTGGAAGAGGAGGCGGTCTCGCCGCTGTCCACGACTGGAGGGGCGGTCCCCCTGTGCCCTCCAACTAACACGACGCGGGGCACGAAGCCAGCGCCGGCACGTCTTGTGTTGGAGAACCGTGGCGGGGACAGGTTTCAGGATTCTTATGCCCACAGCCAAGTCATGCCTCCATCATCTTCGTCATCGTGCTGCTCTTCCGTAGGAGGGAACAACGGGAGGCGTGAGGAGAGTCGAAGCGTGGTGGCTCCAGGGAACGGCGACGCGCCTGTGGAGGAAGAGGAGGACAGCTGGCTCGGGGCGGCGTCCGTCGGCGAAGAGCTAGAAGAACGGGAAGCGGACTCGTCAGAGGTGGACAACGCAGACTCCTCCCACACTCCTCAGAATCCACCCTCCTCAGTCACTCCTCCGCCCGGCTCCAAGGTGAGCGGCACGCCTGGCTCCTCCAAAAACAAGCTGAAGAAGCGTTTCTCGCTGCGGAACGTGGGGCGCAGCGTGCGGGGCAGCGTGCGAGGCATCCTGCACTGGCGCAGCTCCTCCAGCGACGCCACGCAGGCGCAGCTGCCCTCCAGCTACAGCTACACCATGGGCGTGCAGGACACCTCTAAGAGGACCTCTGGCACTCAGCCTCCTACACCCACCTCCTCCATGCCTGTTTCTCTGTCCATGCCCCTCTCGCTTCCTCATTCCTCCTCCTCCTCACTGCCCCCTTCGTCGTCGAGCAGCGCCACCTCCCTGTCGTTGTCAGAAGCCGCTCGGGATCGGCGGCGGAGCAACGGCGAAGGAAGCGAGAAGGAGAAGTGGAGCCATCGTCTGGAGAAGCTCAGATTGTCACGATCCCCTCCTCCCGTCCTCACCTCGACCGCCTCCAGCTCGCACTCTGCAACGCTGCCTCCGAGCAGCGCCGCCGCCATGGGTCCTCCGAGGAAGGTGGGCCGGCTGGTACGGGAGGGCGGGGTGAGCGTCAGCTCATCCAGTGACGAGTGGAGCGGCAGCCACGGCTTCTCCGGCTTCTCCTTCGGTCTGCTGCATCACAGTACGGACAACAGTCCTGCCTCAGCGCAGTCTCCTGGAGCACAGCCGCCACCGGTGCAGTCTCTCGCCAGCGGGGGGAACGTGCCCTGGAGGGGAGGACGCTGGCACAAATGTCGGCTGGTCCTCCGAGAGCGGGACAGAGAAGGTGGCGAGCGTGGAGAGGAGTACTACCTGGAATTCTTCATCCCACCCAAAGTGAGTTCTGAGTAAACCTTTTAACTTGTGTTGGTGCTCAAAACAGGTCAAAGAGAAACGACTCGAATTTTTATTTTCTGACTCGATGAACATCTGCAGCAGAATCATTAAAAACGATATTGCAGAAAAGTAGCTTAAAAATCACACAAGCTCAAACATCAGTATGAAAAGTGGCGTCAGTGTCTAAATACTGTTTTTATTTGGTCTTCTGAAGCTTTGAGGGTCACAGGAGCCTTTAAAAAGTCCACAAAGGTGACAAAGCTTCACTTCCTGCCATCAACCCTACAACAGCTAAATGTGTTGAGCCGTCAGTCGATTGGTTCATTAGTCAGGCATATGAAGCGGTCAGCAGAATAACTTGTAGCTCAGCCTGTCCTGGTTGTTACTGGTCAGGAGTGGTAGGACTGCCAGTGTCACCATCACCCACACTTCTCCAGCTGCCTGAACACGACCTTTGACCTGCTGCTAAATTGTGTGGCTGTATAACTAAACGGCAAACCTTTTGTCTCAGTCATCGAAGCCTCGGCTGACTGTGCCCTGCTGCGCCATCGTGGATGTGAGGAGCACCACGGCGCTCGAGGTCCCCGACAAGGAGAACACCTTCCTGCTGCAGGTAACCACGCCGTCAACCATCGGCTCTGATTCTTATGTCTACACAAACAATCACGTGCCGGCCGCTCAGTGCGTGTATGCAATGTGCAGAATGTAGTCTGTGAAAGCTGAAGGCGTACCACATGAACACAGGCCGCTTCATTGTTTTAGCCGCAGGAACTAAACCAGCAGGAAGAATGTGACAATCCAGAGACGTGCGAGCGAAAGCAGGTCGGAAGAATCTGGCGTCTTTATTTTTGTGGAGCATACATGTGGTGAAGCTGAGCATTGATGGACTCAAAGCAGCATCAGTGCACAGTGGGGGGGTTTCCACTGTGCAAGTAATCTGTTGGGAATGAGGGGGAGGGGCCTAAACTGATATTAGGAATCGAAACGGTGGCGTTTTCATACATGAAGGTTTCACTGAAACATGAAGCGCGTTCTCTTTCTGCTCTCAGCTGGACGGGACGACGCAGTACGTGATCGAGACGCGAGACGCCGTTCAGATGAGGGCGTGGCTCAGTGACATCAGGAACGGCATCTGTCTCAGGTGAGCAAACACAAAGCAGCAGTGGCATGCTGCCTGACCAGCTCCATATGTGGTTGTGGGTGTGGCTATAACCACGTTCTCCCTCCCACAGTGAACAGGAAGATGTCGAGGGTGTGTGCGGGGGGCCGTTGGACATCAGCGGGACGCCTGAGATCGGTGACCGCCTTTCACAAGGTGAGCATGGAGTGTGAGTTTACTGAACATGGACCCCCTGATGTGGGCAGCGCTTCTGTTCATGTACATCTAACACACACATTGCATAAAAGCGTTTGACCATCTCCGCTCGTTTCTTCACATCAGTGTGTTATGGTGGGATCGGAGGCTCCTCGCCTCTGATGGATCCTCTCCCGCCTGAGCTGCCACCTCGAGCGCCTCTCGATGAACCAGATGGCCGGATTCACGGAGGGGGCGGGGCTAGTCTCGGCACACCGTTTGCCGAGACACCAGACGCCACAGGTGAGTCTGACCCAGAGATTTGTTTTGTTTTTTCAAAAATATTTCTGTGACGCCTGAAGAATCCTGATGCATCTGCACATGTATGATCCACATCCAGCTTGAGCCTCTGCTGTTTCAGGTGGCGTGCTGTAGGTGTGTAATGTGGTCACGTGCACAACATGTAATGATGTCAGACATGCATCAGAATATCTACACAAACAGTTGAATCAGCTTTGCTAAATGTGGAGTAGATTCTTGTCTCTGTGTAGAGATGTGATGGCGGTATATCGATGCTGTGATGTCACAGCGTGATGACCTTACTAGCTTTAAAGGTTTACACAAACCCTTCCTCCACTCAGGGTCTTTCCTCTTCTCTGACGTGACGCCGGTTGAGGCGGTGGAGCACCCGCTCAGCGAGTGTCAGTGGTTCCACGGCACGCTGTCCCGCCTCAAAGCCGCTCAGCTAGTGCTGGCTGGAGGCCCGGCGAGCCACGGCGTCTTCCTGGTCCGTCAAAGCGAGACGCGGCGCGGAGAATACGTCCTCACCTTCAACTTCCAGGGAAAAGCCAAGGTGAGACGAGAGCATCCCGGCAGATATTAGTCTGATTACAAAGAGGATCTCATGGCCGTCCTGTTTGACAAACTGGTTCACGTTTGGGTGACGTGATGATGCGTACGCTTTACACGTGTCGTTGCCTTCTTCCCCGCAGCACCTCCGCCTCTCGCTGAATGAGGACGGTCAGTGTAGAGTGCAGCACCTGTGGTTCCAGTCCATCTTCGACATGCTCGAGCACTTCCGCGTGCACCCGATCCCTCTGGAGTCCGGCGGCGCCTCCGACGTCACGCTCATCAGCTTCGTGGGAGCTACCGCCATTCGGCAGCCAGGTACGAGTGAGAGCACCAGGTGTTCCCGGCGACTAATTAATGACAAATCAGACGAGACTTAAAGGAATGAGTTTGAATCTCTGATCATGTAACAACTGTTATGACATCACTGATGCTGTCTCACCATTTTCAGAAATCATTATTCGTTGGGATTCAGGCGTTCCTGTTCTTGGAATTTCCATTTAAAATTAAACTGGATGAAAAGTGATTTTAAAAGAGCTCTGAGGAGGCAAGGGGTTGCAAAGCAACTTGCAGATGTGCAGCTGCTGGAAAAGTAGGCGCTGTGTCTCCTGTGGTCAGCCTTGCCGTCGCTTAGCAACAGTGTTAAGTTGCATCGGGTTGAAACTGCTCAGTCAGGTGTGCAGACACCTGCAGAGCCCGGCGGTCACCTGTAAGGTGTAACCCAGCTGGAAGCAAACCTGTTTAACGTGTTCGTCTGTGGATTTTACACAAACCCCGCATGACCTGCCCGCGTCACGTTAGTAATGCCACCAACACGTCATGTGTTCCCTCCTTCCTGCAGACTACTTCCTGTTCTGTTCATGTGTAATCATCATTTATCGTCATGTCTGCTGGGATGTTTATTATACCGATGTTGATGTCCTGCCAGTAAAGTCTCCAGATTACATATTTTAAAAGTTGTTGTTTAATTGCTAAATTTAAAAGGTCCTGATGGCTGTGACCTCTGCTGTGACCTCTGCTGTGACCTCTGCTGTGACCTCGGCCTGGCAGCATGAAGTCTCACCTGCTGAAAATAAGATCCTGGCGTTTTATTCTCAGCTAAAAATGCTTTAACGACAGCACGAGTGTGACGGGGAAACACCGTCCGATCCAGAATCAGAGCCTGAAAACATTGTTTGGGTGGTTTGATCGAACGGGAGTGCCGTCACACCTGTGAGGAGAAACTCCGCCCACCTCCACCCCTGCTCCATCTGTCCTGTGTTACTGCACCCATCGCTGTTCTGACCTCTCTGTTGTTGTCTTGTATCCGTTGGCTCGCCCCTTGCAGGCCGGGACAGGGCGGGCAGTCGGCCTACAGCCTGTGATGTCATCACCACGCGCCATCCTGACTCTCCATCAACCCCCATCTCTGACTGTGTGTAAGTGAGACCGGACTCGGCTGAGAGAGAGAGCGAGGAAGTGACTGAACAAATGATGTGTTTGGGTTTTAGTTTGGCTCTGGTCATGTGACACTCCACAGCCAATCAGGAGAGTTCAGTGGCCTGAATAAATGGCAGCTGTACTGGGGGAGGGGAGGGGATTTTTAGGATAACTGCCCAAAATTTAAAAGAAAACTTTGAATATTTTGCGGGAAAAATCTGAGTTTAGAAGAAAACAGGTGAGTTTCAGAGCGAACAACATTTATAAAGCCCGGCCTGACTGAGTGGATGAGCAGTCATGTGACCTGTTAGCAGGAGTAATGACGTCAGCGTGGCTGAAGCAGATAAGGTTATCCTGGTTATGTTCAACTTTAGTTTCAGACCCACGTGTGTGTGTGTGTGTGTGTGTGTGTGTGTGTGTGTGTTACCTTGAATTGGACTGCCTCCATGACTCCCATGGACTTGACGACCGCTGACTCCTCCCACCTAACCAGCCACTCACTGTCGTCTCTCTTTGTCTCCCACCTCTCATCTTCCTCTCCTCCGACTGTTTCACTTTCGGCCTCATTTCCTCCTCTTCCTCCCCCCTCCTCCTCTTCTGCCTTTATTTACACTCTTCTCCCTCTCTTACCCCCTTCCCCTTTTCTTCCTTTTCTCCTCCTCTCCTCTGTCCTTGCAGACTTGACCAGCAGACCCCGTAGCCCTCCTCAGCCTCCTCCCCTGCCGCCGGGCCGCCCCCCGCCCCCGACTCCGCCCCAGGAGAGAGGAAATGAAATGGAGGTTGGAGCAGCAGCAGCGGTGTCGGCAGTGACAGTCACAACCACAGGAGGAAGTGGAGGAAGTGGAGGCGGCGTGGAGGACTGGGAGGAGAGGGACAGGGACACGCCTCTCCGCCAACTAGAAGCTGCAGACGGAGAAGAGAGGGAGGGAGCGAGGGTGCCCCGAGCCATCGATAACCAGTACTCCTTCTTCTGATGGAGGAGGAGGTGTATGTGTGTTTGAGTGTGCGTGAAAGTTGGATTGGATGAGGCGGCGTACATCATAGCCATTCATAACCAGTATTTTAATTTTGTTAGCGAGGAGGAGGGGGAGGAGTAAAAGTACTAACACTATGTGAGAGAGAGAGACGTAGAGGCGGGTGAGCGCAGCTTTACGACACTAACGAGCGGTACATTTCTTTATAGCCAGATAAGCTTTGTTTTGTTTTGCCGGTACGCCTCGCAGCAGGCTCAGCCCTGACGCCGGCAGACCCGACGATACCTCACAGCGGTCCTGTCAGGACGGCACACGCTAGCCAGAGGCCAAACATGCTACAGATATTCCTGCTTTGGCAGCCAGACCCGAAACATCGCGGCGCCGCAGCAAACCGAAAGCGACGGAAATGTTGACTAAAAATGTAGTTTCTGAAGCCGCGCTCGGCCAGGTAGCAGTTTATGAACCCCACACTAACATTTAAACTCCGCCCACACATGTGACTGCTTGTATTAATACTACAGATGATGTTAACACTAAAGCCACTATTTACGTTCACTGCTTCACTTTCACAGGTCTTAGTTTAAATGGTAGAATCACGTTTTTCCGAACCTTCGTCCCAAACAGTCTGTTTTTAGCGTTGTCAGGACGCCGAGGTGCACGTTGTCGTTTCACTGTGGCGCTCTCACTGAGCTGACGGTACGTTCAGCTGCTGCTATTATTTATTCTAGAAACGCCTTTAAAGCAACATGATGGTGACGTCTGCACCGGGATGTTTGTTGGTCGGTGGTGATCGGATCCAAGGAAAAACACTGACTGAATGTGAGGCGCCGCAGGCTGACGCCTTCATGAGACTTACTTTCATTAGTTCTTGAAGTCTGAGCATGTTTTGGGTTCGTTTTATTTTCACTTTTGGACACAAATCGGTGCGTTAACTTTTTATTATATTAAACGTCGTTATTGCCAGTGTGAGACTGTAACGATACTCGCTGCTGTTGGACTGAGTCTGCCAATCATCACCTTCATCACGGGGGGGCGGGGGCAATGTTCGGTGAGCTGCTTGTCACTTCCTTTAAAATGTCACGTGTAAGTTTAGTTTGGCCTGTGGTGTCGGCATCATTCTTAGTGGACTCGTGAGCATTGAAATGGCTTTGTTTTAATTTAGCTGAAAGTCAGACTTTCTTGACTCGTACGTCTTTAAAAAAACGTTGCTCGGTCTTAAACGGACATTTTTAAGTGGAGTCTGAGTTCGTCAGCATTAAAACATCAGATGTCATCAGTGGCGTTTGGTGCGGCTCCTCAGATTTTTGTTTTTCAAATTTAAATGCAGTTTTTGAGAATTTTAATAAAATTTTAATAAAGCCATAAATTGGCACATTTACAAAATTTAATAAAATTTTATTTATATAGCACCAAATCACAACAGTCGCCTCACCGCACTTTATATTGTGATGCATTCATGAGGTGACGAATAAAAATCGTAACGTTTCCCTGCAGCGTCCGTCACGGCTGTTTTAAATTCTTAAACGTGTTCCAGGCCTGTGCAGCTCAAACTCCTCGTCCACCGCGGCCCACGTGGAGCCCGCTGTGACTCTAAGTGGGCGGGGTCAGTGAGACGCTGTGTAAGAAAGTGTAACCATGTTTAAAAACCCCTGACATGTTAATGTAAGGAAAAGCGCACATTCAGCAGCGTGTCTGTTTTTCTACATGTTACACTGATGTTGGCGTGCACGTGACGACGCTGATGTCGTCGTTTCTGTAGCAGTTACTGAAGACGCGCAGCTGTTCTCATTTCAGTTTCACGTAGTTTGGTGCGACGTGATTGGCCGCGGTCATTATCAGCAGGAGAAGCTGTAAAACTAAAATCTACACCACCCTCCACCTTCTCCAAAAGCATCCAGTGGGCCAGATATGACTCTGCTGGGCCAATCCTGGCCCCCAGGCCTTATGTTTGACACCCCTGATTTAGAGTGATATTTAATTTTTTTTAATTTTTATTTTTTCTCACTAGTGACCATTCAGGCCTCCTAGAATGTTTTAACTTTCGTAAATAACGACGTGCAGTGACATCATGTGCACCCCCCCATCGTGCTGCGCGATCAGTCGCACCTTTGGGACGTACGTCCTGAGCAGTAAAGTTTATTTTCTTTTAAAGAGTTTGGTTTGGCGCCGCCTGAGAGGGGTCGGGTCTGGATCAGGCAGGAAACATTTACCTCAGTCACTCAGCAGCATCACTCGGTGTAAATGTCTCTCTCTCTTTCTCTCGCTTTTTCTCTCCGACGCTCAAAAAGCATCTGATCTCAGAGCTGATGGTTCAGCACCAATAAGATGGAAATAATAAAACTCTGAGGGTCAGAGTGATAGTATTACATTTGTCTTTGTTTCGTACGCTTCATGTTACACTTGTTCCGACTCATCTTGTGATTCAGTTCAGATGTTTGTGCCTTTTTACGTTTGGGGATAAAAAGAAGGAATGATGACGATATAGGACTCGTTGTGCAGGTGGCGGGATCCCTCGCCCTTTTCAGTCTGTCCCCCCCCCCCCCCCCCCCTCCTCCTCTGCCTCGTCCTGCATCATTAAAATTATAGCAGCAAATGTCGATGAAATACTTTTTCTCCTTGTGCCTTTCTGTGTCGTCTCATCACCTCTGCCTGCATCTGTCGCTCAGTTCATTTACTCATGTCATAGCCCACCCAGTCTCGCTCTGCTTTCCTTTGCTCATGTACTCGTCTGATCATCATCGCCATCATGTTCTGTGTCCTTTTCTCAGTTTCAGAACTCTTTGTGCCTTTCTCTGTCTCTTTCTCTCTTTGCTGGGACCGTGTGTTTGAAGCCGGACGGCAGCGTCTGTCTGGCCTGTGTGGTTAGTTTCAGGTACTACATTGAATTTAATGATATAATATAAATATAGTGAAACGTACTGCTGTGTCTGTGGTCTTTTTTTTTTTTAAAAAAAACCTTTCCTGGGGTGTTATTGTGGTTTTATTAGACGTTGATCAAATATGAGTCGGGTTCATCCAACTTTAAAAAGCTGACAAAAATAATTGGTCTGAAATTTTCTGAAGTTGCTCCACAGCAGATTTAAGACCAGATGATCAAAATCCCAGCAGTATATTTAATCATGTAAATCAGTGTTTTACTGATTTAATCTCACTTGTTTTTTATTACATTTAATTGTAGAATGTAGTTGCAGTGCCTGACACCAGGGGGCGCTACACTTATTGTGCATTGTGCAACCATTAGATCAGGGGTGCCCAATCCCAGTCCTCGAGAGCTACTACCCTGCAGCTTTTAGATGCATCCCTACAACTCCCTGAATCAAATGAATGGCTTGTTATCAGGCCTTTGCCAAACACGAAGAGGTAATCAAACCATTTGATTCAGCTGTGTTGGAGTAGGGATGCATCTAAAAGCTGCAGGACTGTAGCTCTCGAGGACCGGGATTGGGCACCCCTGCATTAGATAAATGTGGAGGTTCTGGTTTTAGCATCACCCAGACTAAGATACCGGCTAATTAACACTTTCATGCATTATGACAATCTGGATTGGTTTTTAAGTATTTTTATTCATATTTAGGAATGAAAAAGATTTCTAAACTTTTTTTCATTTCATTTTTGTTTAAACATGTGCTTTTCAAAGACTTTTACATGTCCACTTAGGTGGACAACATCACCTTTGGAGTGGGTGGCAAGTATGGGGTGACATCAGTGTCCAATGTAGTGGTTTATGTGAAAGTATACCATCAACACAAACAAGCAAACAGCCTTTGAATAGCTGTAACTGTAGTGACCACTGTGTGAAACGGTTAAATAACATCCAATCAAATCCAGCAGTTTCACAGAACTGGAGCTCACACCTGTTGGACCGTCTGTTAGTACAGTGACCTCACAGCAGCCATATTATTGGTCAGAGGGCTCCAACAACACAAACATGGTCCAGAGGTCCAGTTCAGGTGAAGCGAGCGGCTACAGCTGCCTTTCACCTCTCGGTTTGCCTCTGGTGGATGTTGCAGGAACTGCAGATTTCTGAGCTTCTTCAGCTCAAAAGAGAAGCTGCTTCGTCTTCAAGATGGACATGGGTGTATTTGGACAGTCGTGATCTCAAAATGATGAAATGTTTGGAACAATCTGGAGTCCATGGTGATGCAAGGTGTGATGCGAACAACCTGAGGTGGTATTGGACAACATCACAGCTCATTTTTAGACATGGGCGCATATTTAAAATGCAAAGTGCTTCAATAAATCTGAACTTTACTGAAAGGTGCATGCATTACTTTAAAGTCAGTAAATTATTGGTTTGCTAATTGATTCTGGATGAAAGCCAGTGAAGGATGATTGAACCCGCTCTCAGGTTTGTCCTTTTTTGCTTGTGTTTTTGTTTTTTTACTGTCGCGAAGTTAAAAACTAAACAAAAACAAAACGCACGCGATCGTCGATGTAACATTGCTTAAACAGGGTGACGTATGATTGACAGGAACTCTAACCAATGAGGAAACGACGGCGACAAAACGAACGAATCGGTTGCCTAATGTAGATAAGTGGGCGGGGTTTGCGTTTAGTGCGCTCGTTTTAATTACCGGGGTGGGCCTGGTGAGTATGGGCGTAGCGTGGAAGTTGCCGCATCGGGGCAGCTAAGTGCTTACGTCACAGGGATGGTCATTTACACGCAGTCCAAGCTGCTCCGCTCATGAACGCGTTCGTTTGAATTTGAACTGGAATCCGTGGATCGGGCCGCCAGCCACAGTGGGGCCGCATCACGTGGGCGGCGGGACCCGGGTGCGGTAAATCGAGCGCACCTGGCGCTGTTTTGTTGTTGTTTTCCAGGTGCGCCGTGTTCGGCCTGTCAAACCGCGTGACTTCGTACCGGGACGGCAACACCGGAGTAACGGGGATGCACGTGACTAAAAAGTATTATTTACACGCTAAGCCTCGTGCACGTGTCACTCTGGCCATTTGTGGCGGTTCGTTTGTTTAAAAGTCGCCGTGTCCCTGAGCTAGCGCCGTTAGCCTGCTGCGCTAGCTTACTTTACGATTCTGCGGTAAAACTGCGCCACCTTTGCGGGACGGCGCCGTGTGTGCGGGCAGGGCCAGATCATTGCATGCTAGGCTTCAGCTGGTTTGGCGGCTTTCTGCAGAGGTGGACTCTTTGATGTCATTGTTCGCGCAGAGGACGTTTTACCTGTAATTTGTCTACCTGACGCTTTCCCCTCCTTTTTCAGGAGCAGGAGCACCATGAAGCCACCTCCACTGACGCAGTCTCCTCCTGTGCGCAGCTCTGTAAGTACAGGTGACTGCTGGTCTCAGACAGGTGTGTCTGGTCAGCTGACACACCTGCTGTTTGGAAACACAGCCTGAATAAAAGGCTTTATTATGAAACTCCATCAAAATAAGTCATCACAGGCTCAGATGTGGAAGCTTGTCTCTGCCACTGAAACGTCTTTTTTCCATCCATTTTCTTCCATTTATCCAATTCAGGATTGTGTTTGAGCTGCAGGTTATCCCTGCTCTCATAGGCCGGGAGGTGGGGTACACCTGGACAGGTAGGCAGTCTGTCAGGGCTCGTTAACCTTAAATCTCTGGCCTGTGGAGAACTCAGACTGGGACAGGTTGGGTTAGCGTCTCAACCTTTAACGTTTTCTTCTCTCAAACAATAAAACAACTAAAATGTTGACTTGTGGATGTTTGAAACGTGTTTTCATTGGACTCGAGCTGTCAGCCGAGACTTCAGTGCTGAGGCGGCGCTGCGCTGTATTTAATGAAAGCTTAAATGTTTGAGGGCTCGTTTATTTCAGGGCGGTTTCCTGAAGCTGAGGTTTATTTCTGTGCTCCTCACCATGGTCCACGTGTACTCGTGTTTTCCCACCTGACCCCTCACAATCAGCTGACTTTACCTGCACTTTAAGTATGACCTGCTCTCACGCCTCACCTGTGTCTGCAGGTATTTGAAGGCGTCTACAACAACGCGCGCATGCTTCACTTCCTCACAGCGGTGGTGGTGAGTCCGTTTCTGCCTTTTTGTTTCTGGTTGCTGTTTTTTGGCTGAGTGCCGCAGATGCACTGAAGCCGTCCTCTCTGCTGCTTCCAGGGCTCCACCTGCGACGTGAGAGTGAAAAATGGTGCCGTGTACGAGGGAATCTTCAAGACGCTGAGCTCGCAGGTGACTTTTTTTTAAAACGGCTGATATTTTGACCTTCAGTGTTTTTGCTTCTCAGGGGTTCAGACACACTGCTCTCTCCTGCTGTCTGTTTTGTCTCTTTGCTCGTGTCTGAGTCTGCTCCCGTTGAAGGTTTCTTCCTGTTAAAAGGGAGGTCTTCTTCCCCAATGTCACCAAGTCCTGCCCTTAGTGGGGGTTTGTCTTTACCATCACTGAGTCTTTACTTTGCAATTTGACGCAGTTCTGATGCATCAAACTGCCGTCTGTGAGGTCACTCCTGCAGAAGCTTCACTGGTTAAATGGCTGTAATCTGTCTGCATGTGTCAGTGTGAGCTGGCTGTGGATGCTGTTCACAAAGTGAGTGACGGAGGAGGAGGGAGCCAGCCCTCTGCTCCCAGGATCGAGGATGTTACTGACACCATGATCTTCAGCCCCGCTGACCTCGTCACTATGACGTGCCGGGACGTCGACTTGACCTTTGCCGTCAGAGGTAAACGGGCTCCGCCCACGTTTAGATTAGAACTGCATTTATTTTCTTTAAAAAAACAAAAATCAGGTTTGCGTGTGAGCTCCAGGTCTCAGGGGAGAGTCGGAGGGTTAATGGGGAATATTACCTGTGCGAGTAATAAATATTCAAAACTGGATAACGTGATGATCAGCGGCGCGTTAACTGGTTTGTGCGTCGGATGCTGCAGAGATGAAGGATCTGAAGTGGTCGGACCGAAGCCTGATTTTTTTTTTTTTTTTGTCTGCAGACTCGTTCACGGACTCGGCCATCGGCTCGTCGCGGCTGAACGGGGAGCACCGGGAGAAGGTGCTGCAGCGGTGGGACGGGGATGGAAACGGAGACGGCTTTGACCTGGACTCGGACACGGTGAGGAAGCTTTTAATTTCGAAGGGAAAGTTTTACACTGACCCGCAGCACCCCCTCTGCTCTTACTGACCTCTACTGCTGCCTCTGGTGGACGTTAGAGGAACTGCAGCTCCTGTTTCAGGCCGTTCTCTCACAGCTGAACCGAGCAGACGATTTCACAAAAACTTCTTACTGAAATGTTTGAAAACCAACGACACAAATCAGGTGGACTCTTACCTGTAAATCTCAAACGTACGGTTTTATTAACAAATGAAGCAGAATTATTTCCAAAGAAAGGTTTTATTATTTAGGACAAACTGATGCTTTTGGCTTGTCAGCACTGCCCTGCTGATTTTGAAGATATTTTCCTGTTGGGTTCACGTGGAGTACCTCGCTGAAATGAGACGTCTCCGATTCATTCGTTTTTTTTCCCTTTGTGTCAGTCGAACGGCTGGGACGCCAACGAGATGTTCAAGTTTAACGAGGAAGCGTATGGCGTGAAGTCGACCTACGACTCGAGCCTCTCCATGTACACGTAAGGAAACAAACCTTTTCAGGTTCACCAGCTGTGTCTCCGTCTGCCAGACGTGAAACATAAAAATGTTCGCATATGTTGTGAAGCGTCGGTTTTCATGATTTTAAATGAGGGTCTCTCCTTCCTTCTGTCATGCTTTTCCCAGCATGCCTTTGCAGAGGGGGAACTTGGAGGTGTACCGGCAGCGGGAGGCTAGGGCGGCGCAGCTAGCCAGTGAGATCGAGAGCAGCCTGCAGTACCGCCGCCGCGTCTCCCTGGAGAACGACGAGGGAAGGAGCGAGGAGGACAAGTACAGCTCGGTGGTCCGAGAGCGGGAGGAGAGGACGAGTCCTGGGTTCGCCTCCACGAGCAGGTAACGGGAACGTGGCGCACCTGGCGAGGCAGAAAATAATAAAACATTTTAAAAATGACCAAAAATTCCCAAAATACAAACTTTCCTGCCTGAATTTGCCTCAGAAGTTCCCAGGATGTTTTCCCGACCTGAAGCTGCTCTCGCTTCCTGTTTCCCTCCCTTGTTTCTCAGGGAGGCGAAGTACGTCCCCCTCCCTCAGAGGGCTCGAGAGACTGGCCCGTCTGCTAGCAGCATCAGACCCGGGGCCTCCGGCCGAGCAGCACCGCCTCCCTCCAGACACCTCCCGCCCAGCTGCTCCTCCCCCAAACCATCCTCTGATAGGAGCAGCCCTATGTCTGTCAGGACCGCCTGCTCTCCCAGCCAATCACGGAGCAGCCCACCTGCCGCCAGCAGCCCGCCCCACACCAACCACGTTCTTCCACACTCGCGCTCGCACCCGCAGGCGCTAACCGACACCACGCGCTCGTCTGTAAACGGTGGTACGAAGCTTCTGTGTGTGTCGAGCAGCTCCCTCTTGTGGTCACATCATGCACTAACGTCTATGTTTGATCGTCTCCTTCAGTTTCATCCAGAATGTCTCCGAAATCCCTTCAGAGATTCCAGAGCAACAGAACGCTGCGGAGCCCGAACTCCCAGTCCACGCCTGCAGGTACCGCACACACACACGCACGCACACATGCACACGTACACACGCACACGCACGCACGCACACAAAAGCTGAGCAGAGCTTCCTCCTTCCTTCCTCCTGGACGCTCACCTGTTCCTCCTCTTCCTCATCTCCGTCTGTCCTTCAGCATCTCGTGCTATGAAACCAGACGCCCCTCCCCAGGATCCTCCGTCTGTCGACCCCGGTTCCTCCTCCCTTTCCACTGTCACCATGGCGACCACCACCAAACCCACTGGCCCCACCCCCCTCTTCCCCGTGGACGGTGAGCTGATGTTTGATTTATTTGTCGCGTGTGCAGCGCTCACAGACCGCTGTGTGAAACCTGTGCTAACGTGTTCCTCTGCAGTGAGTGAAGTCCTGGGCAACGCCGCCAAAGAGCCGCCTGAAGGTCCGCCCGCTCCACAGGACGGCAAGAACAGCAAAGGTACAAAAACCTCCACCCGCCTGCCGCTGCCTTCGTCAGCCCTCCTCACTCCGCCTCTCTTCCTGTTCGCAGCTCCGTCTGTGCAGCAGAGGTCTCAGCTGGAGGAGCTCCGCAAGTTTGGCAAAGAGTTCAGGGTAATCACGGTGGTCACATGATGTCACCTGCTGTGATGTCATTTTAAAAAATGAAAGAAATGGAGCGTCTGCAGTCGCTGGTCTCACCGAGGTCTTCCTCTTTGTTACTCAGCTGCAGGCGAGCTCCTCCCCTTTGGCGAGCCCCGCCTCTGTAGACACCCTTCAGGATAGCCCCACCCCCTCCACGGAGTGTTCCTCCTCCTCCTCCTTGTCGTCCCCCAGCCCACCGAGGCCTGTCGTGGCTACAGAGGTAGCTCCACCCATCTCAGCACCTGCTGCCCTGCTGCCTGCAGCTCCACCCGGCCCCCGCTCCTCAGGGACGGAGGGGCCGACTGCGACCCCGATCGGAGGGGAGCTGAGCAGCGAGCGAGCGGAGACGGCGACGCCGACGGCAGCGTGAGTGAAGCGAGTAGCAAATGTAAAGACGCCGTGATGGCGCTGTAACACGTGTTCACGCGTCTCCGTGGTTCTGATGTTTTCAGGCAGGTGAAAAACTCGACGCTGAATCCAAACGCCAAGGAGTTTCTTCCCGTTAAAGGAAACGCGGTAAGTCCTCAGAGGTCGCGCCCGAGTCGTGCTTCGTGCACACTTCTCAAACATGCCGCTCATTGTGACTTGCAGAAACCCGCCTCGAACCCCGTCCCGCCTCGGCCGACCCCGCCCAGCCCCGCGGTGGTCCTCCCAGGACAGCCAGGAGGAGGGGCCATCTACAGCAGCCCACCTGCACACTACCTGTCCTACATCTCCCCCATCCCCCTGCAGGGACACTCCATCCAGGTGTGTTTTTATTTAAATGTCCGTCTCAGGGGGCGGGGTTGGTGATGACACTGATGTGATGTAATGGCGTCCTCGTGTCCTCCTCAGGCTCCTCAGCTGTATCAGTACACCGTGTCGACCATCAGTCAGGGGAAATACCCCAGACCCAAAGGTACACGCCGCACTCACGCCTCCATATTTGGTGTCCCTGTGAGAAACGAGCGCTTTTCTTTTCCTGTGCCGCCGCCTCCAGTTCAGATCAGGACGCTGTGTGTCTGTTAGTCCTGCAGTTTGATCGTTGGACGTTCAAATTTATTGTGCTGGTTGAGTTCAGTGATCCAGGTGTTCTTCTGCTCCAGGGTTGGTCGGGGGTCCGCGTCCGGAGCACCACGGCTCCCCGGCCTCCTCCATGATCTCGGCCTCGGCAGCAGGGCCCCAGCTGGTGGCTTCTCCTTACCCCCAGTCCTACCTGCAGTACAGTCAGGTGATCCAGGCCTTGCCCCCACACTTCCACGGACAGGTAAGTGCAGCGTGCTCTTCGCCTGTCGCTGAACCAGGTTTCTGTGAGACGTGCTATCGTGCAGTCGTCACAAAACATGTGACCTCAGTGACGGCCGCTCGCTTACTGTTGATGTCTCTGCGGCGGTTACGGAAACATTTACAGGAAGATGAGTTCACGTCTTCTGTGCTTTTTAAAACGTGGTGCTGACTTTGTCCTCTCTCTTTAACCATAGCCGATTTACTCGATGCTGCAGGGAGCGAGGATGCTGACCGCCGGGGCCGCTCAGCCGCTCGGGCCCCCGGGCCCCCAGTTCCCCGGGCAGGCCGACGGCCCGCCGGGCCCCCAGCAGGCCATGTACGGTAAGAGAGGAGCTGCATGTTAAAATTTGAGCTTCAAACACAAATTTATCTCCTTTTGTTTCACATGCACCTCAGAGTTGCTGCTTAATGACCCACACAAGTAAATATTTATTGTGAAGCAGATTCAGCTTTCAGTCTGAACGTGTCTTCAGCTGAAACAGGACGTTTAGAGACGTCTTTACAGGAACAACAGACGATTCGACGTCTTCGTGGTTCAGACAGATTTGAGAGCTCTGACTGTTTGACCTGATGCGGCGTTCGACTCCTCTGTGATGAAGCTGACATCAGGAATAATATCAGACTAGAGATGAGCTCAAATACATGCAGAAGAGTGTAGGCAGGGTGGAGTGGGTGGGGACAAGTGTCGGGGTGACAGATGGTCTTGGTGGTGTCAAAGAGCAGGTTATTGTGAGAACCCCACCCAGTCAGGTGCTTCACCTCCTCCCTACAGTCTCTCACTGTGGTGTTGGTGGAGAGAGGGGGTTCAGGATGAGGGTGGAGGAGACCTGTTGGGGTTTGCTGGTCAGAAAGCTCAGTATCTGGGCGGACCTCGCCAGTTTTCACTCTCAGCAGAGCATCCAGGGGGCCAGATGTTTCGCACCCCTGGAGGAGTTTGGTGGTTGCATTGTGTCGTCTGCATAAAGACTAATAACATTTACAGGTCGTGCAAAAAAAGACGTTTAAACTGGAGCTGGGCATCGTCACTGATTTCTAGAATCGATTCAATTCGATTTAAATCTGGGAAATTTTGACAGACAGAAATATTATAATTCAGATCAGCACATTTACATATTTTTGTATCTATAAAAAGGAAGCTGACACACGCAAGACTTTATCAAAGGTGTGAGCATCACAGCAGAGGCCTTTGTGTCAAAGCAGCTGAAGATAAAACAGAAAAACATGAAGCAGATTTTCCTGTTCTGGATTTTATAAAAATATTCTGCAGTCGATCAAAAACGAAAGAAAACCATTAATCAGCACATGAACATCACCTCTGAAGTTACAGCGGTTTTATTACAGACACAGCGTTTTGCATTTTGTATCATTTAAAAAAGTTTAAAAAGTATTTCAACAGCAGAAATGAGGTCTTGTTTTCGGTAGACTTGTGCGTAACAAGCAAGCGAATAATGCAGAAAACAGATTTTTAGACAGAGAGCGGTGCGCTTTTTATTGTGGTGGCAGCAAAACAGCAAAGTCAGAGTGAATCCATGACGATGTTTGTGTGAAGCGTAGTTTGTTTGGAGAGAGATCAAACTAACAGCTTCAGAATCAGCACAAAAAGGGCGTGAACACAAAGCTCGGCCCGCCGACAGAGTCAGCGAGCTGTCGGCTTTCAGCCCCGACCGTGTCCGTGCCGTCGCTGAGAAAGTCACAGCTCGCTGATCCTGATGCGTCGGCGGGTCGAGCTTTGTGTTCACGTCTCTGTGCAGAAGCCTGTTCCTGCTCTCAGTTACTGTTTTCATCTTTGGTGGTTGTTGAAGTTTTGTGAGGTTTCACCTGAGATTCTGGCATTTCGGGAAAAATTCATCTATATTAAAAAATCGATTCAGGATTTGAATGAATCGATTTCACGTTATCCAAGCCAGAATTGATTTTAATCGATAAATCGATGATTAAAACCCGCCCCTAGTTTAAACCAGACTTTGACCACCAGGGGGCAGCGCTTTAGAGCGGATCGTAGATGCTCTTTGTTCGATCCCCGTTTCCTCGGGCTGCTGTTGTAAAGAAGATGCTTGTTATTTGTCTGCTTAAGTAAAGGTTAAAGGTCACTGCGCCATGTTGTGCTTCAAATTGTTTTTGCACACCGTTCCAGCTCTGGTCTGTTCGGCTTCTCTCAGATGATAAAGTCATCGTGGACATTTCCTCTGTGAAAACTCTTTAATTTACAATAAAAAGCGTAAAATCGTTGAAGGTGTGACTGGTTTAACCCACCTGTGTGAGGTGGGAATGCTGATTAAAGCTCATCCTTCCTCCTCTCTCAGCTCCTCAGTCCATCCATACTCACCACTCGGGCTCCCTCCATCCTCCTCAGCCCTCCAGCACACCCACTGGGAGTCACCCCCCACCCCAGCACACGGCCCCCAGCCCAGGACACGCTCAGGTAGGTGCATTCTGACGCCAACGATGACTAATTCATCGCATCTGAAGCTTTTGTTCAAAGTCAGGAGAAACTGATAACGCTGCCGTCAGGTTTGTTTTTCTAAATGTTTTAATGTATTTATTGGTTCACACTCCTCAGGTGAGTCAGGGCGCCTCTCAACCTCAGTCCTTGTTTCACTCCGGAGGTCTGTCGGCTCCCACGCCCCCTAACCTGCCGCCGGGCCACGGCTCGCCGCAGGCCGCCTACGCCATGCAGGGATACGGCTTGCCCACGCCCCAGCAGCTGACCCACGGCTTCCCGTCAATCAGCCAGCTCACACAGGTGAACAGGAAGAGCACCTGCCTGAGATAAACCGAACGTGAGGTGTTTCTGCCGCTTTAACCTCTCCTGTTTGTCCTCTGCAGGCTCACATAACGGGCGGCATGTCGGGACCGCACCACGCTGCCGGCCACGGCCCCCCGCCTGTCATGCTGCACTACGCCCCCCCTCAGCAGGGTGGCGGCTCCAACCCCCAGCACGGCCCGCCGCCCCAGCAGGGGGCGCCGCAGCACTTCTACATCGGACCCGGTCAAGGTGAGGGGAACAAACCTCCCACAGACTTAAATCTCAGCTCCTGCTGCGACCGTCAAACACAGGCTCGCATGAAACTCACAGCAGAAACAAAGTCGACGGTCGGGTCGTCTGCAGGGAAACCTGAGGGTTATTGGCCACTGAATTATTAGTAAATGAATCAAATCAATGATAATTGGCCTAATCTAAGCTGTGGGAGTGCATCGGCGCCATCGAGCAGGAGACGGTTGGCTCCAGATGGCGCTCCGGGCTGTGAGGAGGATTTAATCCCGAGCTTTTGTGTTTCGTGTCTTCCAGCTGTCCAGGTCCAGGCTCACCCCGCCCAGCAGCTGTCCTTCCATCCGTCCGCCAACTGAAGCCGGCCGGATTCACGATAGCGGCGTCGCCTCCACCTTGTAACATTCCCCGCACGCCTGACACGAGTTGATGTTCTCACCTGGATGTTTTTTAAAAAGCAGATCAGACGGAAACGCCTCGCGTGAGGCGGAGCTTCTCGATTTTTAACACGTAGGCAGAGACCGTCTGTACACACGGACATGAAACTGGACTGAAGACGTTCAAACTGGTGGAAACTTTGTGTGCCCCATTCTTCCTCTGTCCTTTTTACAGACGAAACCAGTTCATTATTAATAAAAGCACTGAAACCGCTTTGGTTCTGTCTCCGTGAAGAGTTTGATTCACTGTAACCTCCAGCTGGGCGCAGATAGACTCGGATTCAGGTTTTCTTTAAAACATTTAATTTGTAGTTCTTTAAAAAACATTTGTTCTCACACTCAGGTTTTTACAGGCCCAGAGACGACAGCAAACAGCAACTGCACATAAATACATGAAAAACACTGGATGGATGAGAACGTTCTCAGGAGGTGTCATCAAAGTAAAGCTCAAACATGTCGCCCCTCATGACGCGAGGCGTGTGAAAGGAAGAGTTAACCAATGAAATAAAACCTAACGTATTTAAGTCAAATATTTAAAGAGAGAGAGAAACCTGTGAGTCAGAGTCACGGGAGAGAAACTGATCTGACGCCTCCTCGCACTGCTGGATTTGTCGCTGCTACAAAAGCGAATAACAGGATCCTAATTTAGTGTTCCCACCTTCGTGACTTATAAATACTCTATGGTGTCTCTATGGTGACGCTCGGGGAAACCTGCACAGCGACTTCCTGTTCCGGTTCCAGCCTGTAGGGGGAGCAGGTTTGAAAATGGGACGGCAGTCTACCCACTAAGGAGGAAACGAAATCTGACTGCCGGTTATTACTTTCATTTATTTAAATAAGGTGACGGCAGAGATCGGCTGGCGTGAGGCCGTCTGCGGTCGCTGTGACGGGCTGGCGCGATGATCGGGCTCGTCTGCCGCAGGGACGCTCGGCCGGTTGTATTCTGCTTTTATTGCCGAGTGTGTAATTTTGCAGTTTTTGTTTCAGAGCAGTGACGTTTGGGCCGGATACGCCACACAAATACAAATCCTCACCGTAAACAGATTACATGTCATTTCCGGTCGAGTCGCGCCGCTCCAGGTTCCCGAGTGTAACTGCAGCGTAAAGGTCCAAAAACACTCCAGCAGATATTTACACAAAACCAAAGAAGCAAAACTTGACTTCCTGTTTGGACCGAGGACGCCGCTGGAACAGGATGGATTCCTCCAGAGCACGGCTGGCATTTACCTGGTTTCCAGGTATCTGATGGCCAAAGTGGAAGTTTCAAATGTGCAGTTTTACGCCTCCGTCAGTCTGATCACACTGACACTGCTGAGCCTGCAGGAAGTGGGGAGGAAGGTGTTTCAGGTCTTCATCTCAGTTTCTTATCTCAGTCGTTCAGCTTAAAAAAAACACAAAACAAAAAAAACTGGTCGGGCGTCGTTATGGAGGAAGGTGAACGCTCGATGTGGTCGTCAGTGGTTGACTAGTCCCATCTGAAAAGAAGAAGACAGCGACTGAGCCGACGTCTCCAACGAGAAGCTGAATGTTGGCGAGTCGCTTCGACTTACAGGTTGGTTGACGTAGTTGGACTCTTCGTACTCGTCTTCGCTGCTCTGAGCGGATGAACCTGGAGTGGACCCTGAACAAAAGACAAACATCCGACCTTTTATAACCACGTGTGCTTAAAAACCAAAACATTCAGTGAGTTATTTTGTCACAGAGGATTATCGAAGCTTATTTGCTGATGACATGTCAATCAAAAGAAGACAACTTTACTTTGATAAGTCGCACGACGAGGGAAGGTACCGGACAGTTGGAGCATAGCGTCGGGTGCGCAGTGCAGTATACCTTTTGGTGCCACGTTCTCATAGGGTTCGTCGTCGTCGTCTTCTTCTGAGCAGAGAACAGAGGCGGCGATGCGGCGTGATTAAAAATGAATTCTGACTTCTGTTTGAACAGCTGCTTGTTTTGGCGTTCAGACATTTTAAAACTTGTCATACTTTCCTGTTTTGTTTCCGTTTTAAATAAAAGGAAAAGAAACGTTTGAAACGCGTTGAAGCTGAACAACTATGTTGCCTTACCATCGAGGTTCACGTAATTATGATCTGTGAAAGAGCACAAACAGCTGATGAGTCCACATTCTGTTGACTCCCCAACGTCCGTGTTTTACGATGAAAGATCCAAACTGCACCTGAACTGGGCGTCGAGGCTCGGCTCTCGATGTCCGCCGGGACTCCTTTGCTCTCCTCCGGATTGTCGGGTAACACCTCTCTGGGGAAACCACAGAAGAAGAGGAAGATCAGTTTAGAGCGTCATCACTGAGGTGCAAACACCAGCTGGAAGCTGCACGTGGAAACCTACATGTAATTATCATGATCGTCAACGTCCTTCTCAGGTTCTGTGGAAAAACAAAAGTCAGCTAAACATCACGTTCCTGCACACTGACATCACAGGGTCAAAGGTCAGAGTTTTCTTCCTGACTTCAATCTAACAAATCCCAGATTCTAATCCGAGTCTGCAGCCCAATCCCGGTCCAGACCAGCTCTCCCAGTCCACTACAACCATAACCAGGTTAAAGAGGTCCAATATTAAATCCCAGGTCCAGTTTAACTAATCTCAAAGTTAAATAAATCCTAAAATCTCAGAGTTAAACCTATTAAATCCAGTCTAACAGTTTCCGCAAGTCTCACTGATAAATCGCTTTTGGAGGCCGAGAAGCTTCAGGTCTTGGAAGTCAACGCCAACAAGACAAAGTGATGAAAGTCAGTCACTGGTTTTTGTTTTTCACACAGAAATGTCACAATATTGAGATTAAAAGTAGATCTTCATCTCCCAGCTGCTTCCTTTAGAGGTCACCGCAGCGGATCATCTACCTCCACCTCCTCCAACTCTGCACCAACCAGTCTAAACTTATCAGATCAGATGTCAGTTCTGAACTGTGGCAGCCTGAGAGGTGAAACATCTTCACGAAGCTCCTCTGAGCTGTTCCTCTGAACAGGCAACAAGCCGGTGTACTCCTGGCATAAAGTCTAATCGTGTGGCTCATCAAAAATGACTCTCTTTAATCCAAAACGGCTCAGATGGGTCTGATCCTCTGGACCACAGCTCTGTCTGTGCATCTGATGATCTGAGCTTCATCTGACTGATGCTGGGCTCACTGTGCAAATGCAAATGGGTCTGATTGCAAAAAGAGGAGGGTGTACCCGTACCTGGATTCTCATAACTCGGGTTGCTCTCTGTAGGACAGAATTGGAGCAACAGGTTTGGGTAAGAAGGTAAAACAGAAAAATACAACTTAAATAATGCGTTGTCCTTTCCAGGCTCACCAGTTTCTGTTGGGGTGTAAGGTCTGTGCTCAGGTTTGGTTGAACTGTGAAACACAAAAAAGAGATCTGTGCACATCACACAACGATTTCTAAAGCTCTGCACGCTCCCAGGAGAGCGTCTCCTGCTCGCCAACGTTCATCACCTGAACCAGGTGCGCTCATAACACAGAGGGACTTACAAAGGAAGCCGCAGGTGGGGGTCAGGTGGAGGGGTTGTAATGATGACGGGGTTCGGGGGTAGGGTCGGCTGGGCTGGAACACAGATCAGTGTTAGCTTCATCATCATCAGCATAGAGAGGTATAAAGCACTCGTATCCGTTTTTAAGAGCAGTCGTCCATCCTCGGGGAGGGGACAACTTTACTTTCTCCTAAAAGCTCAAAGTTTCAGTTTTTATTATTTCGTTTACCTGCGTAAAACCAAACCAGCAGATTGCATCAGCTAGTTCCCATCCTCGCTGACCTGCATTGGCTTCCCATCAAATACCGCATTGATTTTAAAATGATAAATGACTTTGCTCCCAGATATCTTACTGAACCTCTCAGCTTGTACACTCCTGGCAGAGCACTGAGATCAACAATCGCTCTCAGTGCAGCCTGAGTCTCGGCTGAAGGCCAGAGGTGATCATGCTTTTGCCATAGCTGCACCCGAACTCTGGAATAATCGTCCTACTGCTGTTCACTGAATCAGTTCAATCTTTTAACTCGTGATTGAAACCCATTTATTCAATCTAGCCTTCCCTAGTTAGTGCCTGTATCCTGCAAATGTTCCCTTACGTAGTTTTAATCATTTTATTTTATTGCTGAATAATCTCTGTGTTTTGTATTTACACTGCGCTGAGGCTAATTCGTGCGCTCCACCTGTTGGTGTATTTAGACCCTGTTATTGTTCCTATCTCTAATTTATTGTATTACTGTGAAGCACTTTGGTGTACCGCTGCTTTTTAAATGTGCTATACAAAGAAGGTTGTATTGTATTAGTTATTTCATTTGAAGTCAGCGTTGATGTTAAATGTGACCACAGTTTGAAGGTACGCACACAGAAAATCCGTGCACGTCGGACCAAAGCTCAGGCTGATTTCAAAGCTTACCAACGCTGATGCTGCCGCTCGCAAGGCTTCTGGAAGTCGGCATGGAGAGAGGAGCTTAAAGAGACGAGCAATAATGAGACCGATTATTGTGAAGTGTGAGTCACGCAAAGCTGCACAGAGTAAAAACACAGAGGTGGAAATGTGAAGGTGATGAGTGACCGACATCGCAGAGCAGAATCGACCACGTGTTCATGGACCGTTGGTTTGAGCTGATGGTTGGACTGATGTTTCAGACTTACCTGCATGGATGACTCTGAATTCAGGTGATCTGAAAAAACAAACATCATCGTTTCTAAGCTTTGACTCATCGATGAAAAGTTCCTCTGTGCTGCAGACGGGAACACTTACGTGTACTCTTCTGAAGCTGTTTGTTGGATGGACCCTGATGGGCGAGAAAAGAAAGATTATAATGTGTCAGTAGCTCAAAGCAGAAATCTCAGAAGACGCTGTGCTGGACACGATGGGTGTGAAAGATCTGGTCTGAGTCAGAGATAAAAGGCGTTTCTGAAAACCACAGGGTGGTTTGTGCTCGAGTCAGGTCAGCCTGTGGTTAACAGCGGTTAGCCGCAGGTTGATACAGTGTCAACTGCAACTTTCACCCACGCAGTGGACCTTTGTTCCTGCAGTCCAAACAGATGACGGCCAGGAGGACGATGGAGACGAAGACGGCGGCCGACACGAGGAGAAGGAACCAGGAGAAGTCCATGGTTTATCTGAGAGGGAAAGGAGAAGATCACAGGTCAGGTCTTAACCTCCGTCACTGCAGATAAGGACGACTGAGGTCGAGTAACTTCAGTTATTTAAAGCAGACTTTGATCAAACCTGGAACAAACAATCCTGAACTTTATCAGATGTGTTTGAGCCTAAAGTGATGTTCAGATTCTGAAGTTTACTTTCACTTTGTTATCAGTCATCAATCTGCACAGCAGGAAACCAAACAGCTTACTGTTGAACTTCCTCTGAGGTCTTCCTCCTGCCTGCAGCTCCATCGTCATCATCCCCCCTCCCTCCTCTGCACATGCTCAGACTGTCTCAGCCTCTCTGACTCTGAGCCGTGCCCCTCACTCCCAGTGAACATCTGAACATCTGCTATCGATCTAATCAGTCAACAAATAAAAGGATGTCCTGTTCACAGAAGCATTCACATCATCTGCTGCGTTGAGCAGTCCAGGCCGTGCCAGACTGAGTTACTGAGACATAATTAGCAAAGGCTGGATCGGATGAAAGCAATCTGATTGGTCAAGGCTCGTGGTGACGACGATTGGCTGGGAATAGTTTTTTGCTTTAGTCATTAAAAACTTTAATCTTCATCATGATATATATAAATATATATAAATACACACACACACAGTCATGAGCTGGTCATGAGCTATATAGCATGGCGGCGGCAGCGTCATGGCGTGGGGGCATTTGTCAGGTTGATGGTTTAGTTAGTGCAGTGGGAAAAATACAAATCCACTCTGAGTGAAAAACCTTTTCAGGTCATGTTTTCACTGCTGTTTGTTACTCAAAAGGCTACAAGCTGAATCTCAGGAAGCTGGGTGAAGACGAAGCAGCACGTTTTGATCCGGACTTTCTTTAGACCTGAAAGAAAGAAAATTCCCTCGAGTGAAGGATTCGCTGGCCGAGTGCTTTTGTTCTGTTTGGATTAAGAGTAACTTGTAAACCTGTGTCAGGTCAGTGCTGACCCACCTGGGGTTATGGTTAGGGTTTGGACTAATCCACTCATTTCAACAGACGAGTGGGTTTTTTTCTTCAGTTTTTACAGGAGGACAAAATATTGGAGACTTTGTTTTACAGGCAGCGTCTTCTAGTTTGAGCCTGTTTATCTGAAGCGGGCGTCCGGTGGCCTGCAGAGCGCGTGAGCTCTTGTTCTCTGCCGATGATTGTGTTTCACCATTTAATGCTAAAAAAGGAAGCAGGAAGTGTCCCACAAACGTGCACACACACATTCTGGTTAGAATAAAAAACAGAGTCTCAGCCGTGAAAAACCTGCTCCTCACAACAACAAGTCTTTAAACGTGAGCATGGAGGATTGTTACCGCGAGCCGTCTCTTCTCTGGAAGTTTGGTGTTTTTCATTCTGTGGTTTTTCTCGGCTTTTGAACACAACAACTGGAAACTTCCACCAATGAAGCTGCACAAACAAGTCAAATTTCCACTGGCTTCAAACACAAAACAAAAGCTTCAGTTTAATTCAGATTTTGAAGCTAAATGTTCAGAAGTCGTGCGATCAAAGCCGTCCTCCTCGGGTTCATAACGCCGACCCGAACTGCGCTGGATGAGACATAAAAACCAGAAACCTTTGTGGTCTGGCTGACAAACGGTTTCATGCTACATTTCTACATCACTGGAGGAAAAGTGCATGTGTGCAGAGCTGAGGGCTGCTGCACCCGCTCAACTCTGACTGTTACCTGCAGTAAGGTCAGAAAAAAGAAAGGAAAACCTGCAGAAGACATGAATCTGAAAAGTGATACCGATGCTTATGATGGGCCATATACATGTTACATCACATCACAAACACCAAATTCCTGCTGGAGCAACACCCTGGACCCAAACATCCACCCACAGACGTGAAGAAGCATCTTCATCCAGCACAAGTACAGACAGTGCGTCGGTGAGCCGGGACTCTGTGGGATCAGACGACCAAACTAAAGTCACATTTTGACATACTCGGGTCTACGTGTACTTCATGTAAATGATGTACCGTCATCATTTACATGAAGTACAGACGGCCACAGGAACCTGGATAACATTAGCTAACATTAGCTAACATTACCGGTAGCTAACATTAGCGGGCGGCCTCTGTCGCTCCACAACAAGTCACTGAAACTGAGCAGAGAGCAGTTTACGTGACTGAGGTCTGGTAGGGTTTGATTTTCTAAGCTGTCTGCAGGTCATTGACAGCAGGTCTCTTTTGCACCAGCACATCATACAAAATACAGATTTTCACAAACTTGTCAGGAACGACCAGGAAAGCTCATCTCACATTATAATCGGACTCATTTTGCCACAAGTAAGTTTGAGTTTGACAAACGCTCGTGTGCTCGTCTTCATCACACGAGGCCGTGAACACGAGGAAGCTGTTCAAATGAAACCGGCTGTCCTATTTTCTTAAATAACTGGTGGTTTTTACCTTCCTGAGTTATCACAAAGAACAGTGTGATGCTAATCTGCTCTCAGGGGTGCGTCACACAGGAAGGAAAACCATCCACCACGTGGTGCGACTGACTGGTACTGCTCGCTTTCTTTCCCCTGCAAACCCAAAAGTCTCCAGTAAACAAGGCCAGCCGGCTCCGAACGCTGGAAACACACTTCAGAGGAAACAAGATGATGGAAACCCGACTCAGACGAACATCTTCGGCCTCGGCTTCGCAGCTTTTACTGCATCTCACAAACATCAATTCCACACTGCAGCGAGGAAGGCCGCCATCTTGCAAATGTAGAGCCCGCCACAAAACCCCCCGAAAGGTTTTATTAAACTCTGTCAGCAAACAGAAGCTCGTCTAATAAGGTCACAGCTGTGCAAAGGAAACGAACTGACTGATAATGATCGGTTTTATCTGAGCTGCACATGTTTCTGAGCTAAAAATCAAATATCAGCAGTGAAAATCATGCACCACACCTCAAAGCTCAACATCAAACTCAGCTCATGAACGATTACATCCTTTCATATTATTACATCATCTTCTTAACGATGCTTTAATTCAGTTTCTTCAACTGCCATGAAATCCATGAAATTAATCAAATATGTTTTGAAATCTTCAAAAGCAGGTTAGAAATCCGTCCAAAGGTGGATCTAAACCTAATCCCTGAAACCGCATCAGATCAAACCAAAGATAAAATTAGGTAATTGAATTAGGCTGAAACCAGTCTAAAACCAAGCCCAAAGCCACATCTGAAAGTCTAAAGTCACACAGACAGACAAAAGAGACCTCCTGAATTCACAAAAGCTCTGCCGCGTCTTTCAAGATTCTGCCAAAACAAATTTGTTTGAAATTTATTTTTCTTCTAGTCCAAAATAACTTCAGTCAGAAACCAGTCAGTGTAAAGACCAGTCTGAAACTGGGTCTCAAATCACCTTTAATACAGAGTCTAAACCCAGTAGACACTGAGATGGTCCGAAGACACGAAACTAGGTCAGCTCAAAATCAGTCAAAAAACCCCCACGTCCAAGACCCAGTCCGAGCCCACGTTTGGAAATCAAACAAAAAATGGCTGAAAACCAGTCCTCAACCAGTCTATAACCAGTTATAACCCATCATAACTAATCTATAATGGTTATAACCATTCTATAACCCATTATGACAGTTTTAACCGTCTATAACCAGTTATTCAATTCAGTTCAGTTTTATTCATATAGCGCCAAATCACAACAAGAGTCACCTCAAGGCGCTTTATACTGTAAGGTATATAATATTATAATAATATACATAATATATATATAATTATAATATATATAATATAATAATATACAATAATATATATCATCTATAACCAGTTCTAATCCATCTATAACCCATTTTAACCAGTGTATAATGATTATAAGTATCTGTAACGGTTTATAACCAGGCTAAGTCTTTAGCACTAACTCATGAATCCTAATGATTCTTGAGTTTCTGAGATCTTTACGTGATCAGCAGGATTTTTTAACCCTAACATCCTCACATGTTTCTGTTTGTTCACGATTATCAAACTGTGAGCAATAAAATACACAAAAATGTCGAGTGCAGCAAAAATGAAAATGAGAATTAGCGCTCATATTTTCAAAGTGATATAGATATTTTTAATTTGTTAGAAAGTCCAAAAGCTCCAGACTGAAGCCAGACCAGGCCCGAGTCCAGACCACAGCTCTGATGTGTGGAGTTGGACTGAAGACGCTGAGTCTGACTGAGTCAGGGGGATCCTGCGATTCTCAACAGAAAGTAGAAACACTAAAGTCAAGTAGAAACACTGTGCTGCAGGTTTTCTGGCATCATCAGGGTGAACTTCAGGAAGTCACATGTTCCAGTCTTCAGATAAAGTCCTGATAATCAGCTCCGTCAAACTGTCAGCGCGCTTCAATGTGCAGCTCAGACAGGATGCAAACAGGCTTTGAGCTGCAGCTGGAGGCTTACACACCAGCCTGCTGCTCATTTTAACTCCATCACTCCAACGTG
>NC_140529.1:38256953-38289453 GCF_057382185.1 Mchenga conophoros
GGAACATCTGGATGATGTGGTCACTGAAGTTTCTGCTCCATCTCTGACCCGTTCGCTTTTTGGGTCTGATGAGGACCTCCATCACCTTCAGTGAAAGTCCACCAAACACATGTTCAACACTCAGCTCCCGATCCTTTACTCGTTTTATCGTTAAATAACGAAGGCACAGCCTCACCTGGGCATGAAATCGCTCTCTCGAACCTTTGAAAATGGGTTCGAGAGAGCGAACCTGCTACCCTCCCCCCCAAAAACCCATCTCCATAGAGACTGTGTCAGCTCCCAAACAGACAAAAAACAAACTAAAAACCAGCAACAAACAACTTAAACATAAACAATCACAAAGAAAGAACAATAAAGTATCCACATCTGAACCAAAGAGTAAAACAGTGAAATGTGGATTATTAAATATTAGGTCTCTCTCCTCCAAGTCTCTGTTAGTACATGACTTAATAATTGATCAACAAATTGATTTACTCTGCCTTACAGAAACCTGGTTGCAGCAGGATGATTATGTTAGTTTAAATGAATCAACACCCCCGAGTCATTCTAACTACCAGAAATCTCGAAGCACAGGCCGAGGGGGAGGTGTGGCAGCAATTTTTCACACCAGCCTATTAATCAACCAAAGACCCAGACAGACTTTTAATTCATTTGAAAGCCTGATGCTTAGCCTCGTCCACTCCAGCTGTGAAACTCAGAAACCAGTCTTACTTGTTATCATCTATCGTCCACCTGGACCTTACACAGAGTTTCTGTCTGATTTCTCAGACTTTATATCTAATTTAGTTCTGAGCTCAGATAAAATAATTATTGTGGGTGATTTTAACATCCATGTAGATGCTAAAAATGACAGCCTCAACATGGCATTTAGTCTGTTATTAGACTCAATTGGTTTCTCTCAAAATGTAAAAGAACCCACCCACCACTTTAATCACACTCTAGATCTTGTTTTAACATATGGCATAGAAACTGAACATTTAACAGTGTTTCCTGAAAACCCTCTCCTGTCTGATCATTTCCTGATAACATTTACATTTACAATAATTGATTACACAGCGGTGGAGAGTAGACTTTATCAAAGTAGATGTCTTTCTGAAAGCGCTGTAACTAAGTTTAAGAATATAATCCACCCACTGTTATCATCTTCAATGCCCTGTACCAACACAGAGCAGAGCAGCTATCTGAACGCTACGCCAACAGAGGTCGATTATCTTGTTAATAATTTCACCTCCTCACTACGTACGACTCTGGATACTGTAGCTCCAGTGAAAACTAAGGTCTCAAATCAGAAGTACCTGACTCCGTGGTATAATTCTCAAACACGTAGCCTAAAGCAGATGACTCGTAATCTGGAGAGGAAATGGCGTGTCACAAATATAGAGGATCATCATTTAGCCTGGAGAAATAGTTTGCTGCTTTATAAGAAAGCCCTCCGCAAGGCCAGAACATCTTACTATTCATCACTGATTGAAGAAAATAAGAACAACCCCAGGTTTCTCTTCAGCTCTGTAGCCAGGCTGACAAACAGTCAGAGCTCTTTTGAGCCAACCATCCCTTTAACGTTAACTAGTAATGACTTCATGAACTTCTTCACAAATAAAATTTTTATCATTAGAGAAAAAATTACCAATAATCATCCCACAGATGTAATATTATCTACAGCTACTCTTAGTACCATTGATGTTAAGTTAGACTCTTTTTCTCCAATTGATCTTTCTGAGTTAGCTTCAATAATTACTTCCTCCAAACCATCAACGTGTCTTTTAGACCCCATTCCTACAAAACTGCTCAAAGAAGTCCTGCCATTAATTAATTCTTCGGTCTTAAATATGATCAACCTATCTCTAATAATCGGCTATGTACCACAGGCCTTCAAGCTGGCTGTAGTTAAACCTTTACTCAAAAAGCATCTCTAGACCCAGCAGTCTTAGCTAATTATAGGCCAATCTCCAACCTTCCTTTATATCAAACATCCTTGAAAGAGTAGTTGTCAAACAGCTAACAGATCATCTGCAGAGGTTTATTTGAAGAGTTTCAGTCAGGTTTCAGAGCTCATCACAGCACAGAAACAGCTTTAGTGAAGGTTACAAATGATCTTCTTATGGCCTCTGACAGTGGACTCATCTCTGTGCTTGTCCTGCTAGACCTCAGTGCAGCGTTCGATACTGTCGACCATAATATCCTATTAGAGCGATTAGAACATGCTGTAGGTATTACAGGTACTGCGCTGCAGTGGTTTGTATCATATCTATCTAATAGACTCCAGTTTGTGCATGTAAATGGAGAGTCCTCTTCACACACTGAGGTTAATTATGGAGTTCCACAGGGTTCAGTGCTAGGACCAATTCTGTTCACATTTCAAATTCAAATTCAATTTTTATTTGTCACGTACACAGTCATACACAGTACGATATGCAGTGAAATGCTTGGACAACTGCTCGTGACCTAAAGAAAAAAAGAAAAGGCTATGAATAAGAAATAAATATGAAAAATTAAAAAGGGTAAATTTAACTAGGAAGGAATAAGATAAAATATATAAATTAAAGTTGAAAATAAAATAACTGTACAACAAAATACACAATACACAGTATAGAACTATATAAGAATGTATGAAGAAATATAAATATTATATACACAATAACAGCAGCTGTACAAGTATTAACTGGAAATGAAGAATGTAGTGACCAGTGTTGTGCAATCCACATTATGTCTTCTGCAGTGCAAATATGCTTAAAGTGATTTAAGTGAAGACAATGTCCAGAAAGTCCAGTGTGTGTGTAAGAACCATATGTGTGGGTCAGTACTGTGTGGTGGTGTGATTGAGAGACCGTATCGCCTGCGGGAAGAAGCTCCTCCTCAGTCTCTCTGTGTTGGTCTTCAGGGAGCGGAATCGCTTTCCTGACCTCAGCAGAGAGAACAGTCTGTTGTTGGGATGGCTGAGGTCCTTCACCATCTTCCTGGCCTTGGTCCAGCACCGCCTGCTGTAGATTGAGTGCAGGTCAGGGAGCTCGGAGCGGATGGTGCGCTCAGCTGACCGCACAACCCTCTGTAGAGCTCGTCTGTCCTGCATGGTGCTGTTCCCGAACCAGGTTAAGATGTTTCCCGTCAGGATGCTCTCTATGGTGCACGAGTAAAAGTTCCTGAGCACCTTGGAGGGCAGTTGGAAGTCTCCCAAGCGTCTGAGGTGGTAGAGACGCTGTCGGGCCTTTTTCACCACGGTGTTGATGTGACAGGACCATGACAGGTCCTGCGTGATGTGAACTCCGAGGTATTTGAAGCTGTCCACTCTCTCCACTGGGCACTCGTTGATGACAGGGGTCTGGTAGTTCCTCTCCTGCTTAGTGCTGAAGTCCACTATCAGCTCCTTTGTCTTACTGACGTTTAGAAGGAGGTTGTTCCTCTGGCACCAGTTCTCCAGATTCCTAATCTCCTTCATTATACATGCTTCCCTTAGGCAGCATCATTAGAAGACATAGCATACATTTACACTGCTATGCAGATGACACCCAGCTCTATCTGTGCATGAAGCCAGATAACACACACCAATGAGTTAAACTGCAGGAATGTCTTAAAGACATAAAGACCTGGATGGCCGCTAACTTTCTGCTTCTTAATTCAGATCAAACTGAGGTTATTGTACTCGGCCCTGAAAAGCTTAGAAATATGGTATCTAACCAGATTCTTACTCTGGATGGCATTACCTTGGCCTCCAGTAACGCTGTGAGGAACCTTGGAGTCATGTTTGACCAGGACATGTCCTTCAAAGCACATATTAAACAAATATGTAAGACTGCTTTCTTCCATTTGTGCAACATCTCTAAAATTAGAAATATCCTGTCTCAGAGTGACGCTGAAAAACTAGTTCATGCATTTATTACTTCCAGGCTGGACGACTGTAATTCATTATTATCAGGAAGTCCTAAAAACTCCCTGAAAAGCCTTCAGCTGATCCAAAATGCTGCAGCAAGAGTCCTGACAGGGACTAGAAAGAGAGAGCAGATTTCTCCTGTTTTGGCTTCCTGTTAAATCCAGAATTCAAAATCCTGCTCCTCACATACAAGGTCTTAAATAATCAGGCCCCATCTCATCTTAATGACCTTGTAGTACCATATCACCCTATTAGAGCACTTGGCTCTCGCTCTGCAGGCCTACTTGTTGTTCCTAGAGTATTTAAAAGTAGAATGGGAGGCAGAGCCTTCAGTTTTCAGGCCCCTCTTCTGTGGAACCAGCTTCCAGTTTGGATTCAGGAGACAGACACTATCTCTACTTTCAAGATTAGGCTTCAAACTTTCCTTTTTGCTAAAGCATATAGTTAGGGCTGGACCAGGTGACCCTGAATCCTCCCTTAGTTATGCTGCAATAGACGTAGGCCGTAGGTCCTCCCCTCACCCCCAGCTGGTTGCAGCAGATGGCCCCGCCCCTCCCTGAGCCTGGTTCTGCCGGAGGTTTCTTCCTGTTAAAAGGGAGTTTTTCCTTCCCACTGTCGCCAAAGTGCTGCTCATAGGGGGTCATATGATTGATGGGTTTTTCTCTGTATGTATTATTGTAGGGTCGACCTTACAATATAAAGTGCCCATTGTTATGATTTGGCGCTGTATAAATAAAATTGAATTGAATAAAAGTCTAAACAGTTAATAAACATTTTTATGAACCTTGTGATCAGAGGTGAAATCCACAGTCACATCATGATCCTCTGTGGATTTCTCCACGTGAAGCTCCAAGTTTTTAAACAGAGAAGCTGATAAAACTATGTTGTCAAAGAAAGAAGCAAAGTTACTGCATCCAGCCAGAAACCGTCCTACACAGACATCAGGCGGCGGTGGGCGTGTCGGGTTACCTGCGTGAGCCCGGCTCACCGCGTCAGCCCGTCTGTACGATAACGGCACCATCGACTGTTTCCTGTAGCAGCAGGTGGAGCAGGCCCGGGACTCCGCCTGCATCCTCCACGTCATGGTGGAGGATGCAAAATTAAATCAATAATATTTTGTTGTAAACAGCTGAACGACAAAACTTTGTAATACAAAGTCAAGAGTCAAAAATCAAATTTAAAACATATTTCTGGTCATTTTGTGACATCACAGAAATTTATTTCAACTTTGATAAAGATGTTTTTATAAATGTTACAAAAAAAATATAAAAACTCGTTTTGATTGTTTTGGTCAAAACAAAACATTTTTTCCACTTTTGACATTATATCAAATAAAATTTAGCATTTAGCTAATTTGATACTTTTTAAAATTCATTCTAACATATTGATCAGTTTTAATATTTAATTCAACAATAATGTAAGTAAAGCTGCTATATTTAACACTAAAAGTATTTAATAAAATAATGACTGTAGTAGTTGATTAATATAAAATTATTTTAATTTAAGAGTAATATACAAATATTGTTTTTATTTATCTAAACCTTCTTTATTATCGTGGATTTTAAATATTTGACACAAATATTTATCATTTTTATTGTAAATTTAAAAAAAATCATATATATATATATGAATGATAGTTAGGATATGCTTTTGCTAGATTATTGATTGTTAAATGAATTATGAGAACGTCGACGCACAGCTGTGATCATAAACATTTCCATTGTAAACACACACAAACAGCAGGTTCATTTTCCTTTAATAATTCAGAAAAGTTCAGAAAAATTATTCGAGGTTAACATTCAGTGAAAAGCCGTTTCCTCCGGGGGGGGGGGACAACAACCGTAACCATGGAGTCAGAGTCGCCACGGACAGTTTTCATGTGTCAGTCATGTTGGAAGGAAAATGTAATAAAAACATTTCAAAAAAATTTAAAATTACATGTTTACAGTGTCCAGGGATGGGGTCAGAGGTCAGGGGTCAGGCCTGGGGTCGACGTGGGATTCAAATAGAGGCTCTTTAAAACCATGAGAGGTGAAACGGTCGAGGCGCTGAAGGAAACAGGAGAGAGTTAGTGTTCTAACTAAAACAGCTCAAACGCGCTTATCAAAGTGATTAACGAAGCTTCTGCTGGAAAGACGCGAGAGCACGACGTCATCCGTCTTTCTGCCTCCGGGCTGATCACAGATCAGCTGCTGAGTGATGACAGCGGGGTCAGTAAAGTCCACGGAGCAGCTTCGGTCGAGTCTCGACGCCATACGCGCTCTGAAACGTGGCCGCCGAGCCGAGAGGCGAGCTGAAGAACACGCTGTCCTCAAGCCTTCCTGGCAGAAAAGGTTATAAAAAGTAATCAAATCTGCAAAAATAAAAAGTGTCCTGAAGCGTTTCTGCACGGCAGAGAGTCTGCGACACCGACAGGTGAGACACAACCAGCCGCAGGTGGCGAAGAACCTCCGCCAGGTTCCTCAGATCAGGACGCTGGACACCGGAACCCGAGTGGAGCGCCCGCTTTTCGGCACCACGATCGGCTCATCTGTTAAAAACAAACAAACACGACAAGTGTTAGGAGTCACGGCAGAAATGATGTCACAATTTCACCTCCAATCAGCTGCGAGCACAACACACAGGGGCGTCTCACCTGTGGGGGCGTAGTTCTCGGCTCGCTCGCGGTCTCTTTCGATGTAGACTGCGGTCCCGAGGAAGAAAGCTCCGCCCACCACAGCCACAAAGGCGCAGAGCAGCATGGAGAACTGCAGAGACCGAAACTGCCACAGGAAGGAGTCGTTCTTCCTCAGAGAGTCGGAGATCTGACACAGGAAGAGGAGGGGCCAATGTTCAAGATGGACGTCGATCATCAGTCAGCAACAACAGCCTGTGTGTGTGTGTGTGTGTGTGTGTGTGTGTGTACGTACCACTCCTATCAGGTAGGGACTTCCTGCGTCTCCCAGCAGGTGAGACACGACGATCTGCAGAGCCTCGGCTGTGGAGCGTCGAGTGGGGACGACTACGTACTGAAACAGACGGAGAATCACTCGTCGTCTTCACTTTCTTTAATATTGTAAATTCTGCATTTTAGATTCTGCATCAGCCAATCACATTTAGCTGTAATCAAATTCATTTGGTTGCTTTCAATTATTTTTATTTTTTCATGTCACCATCACGAGCTATCTGTGAGTAATCAGGAAGTTCGCGTTCGAGTCCAACAGGAGACATCTCTCACCAGAAGAATATCCGCCACGATGGCCCAGTTCATGGACAGGAACGTCTCCCCGAAGAAAATGAAGACCTGGAGGGACGAACAGAAAAGATATCAACGAACAACCAGCAGGTGGAGCTGTTCTAAAGGTGTGTCAGCCATCTTTGTGTCGTGATTAATGCTGAAACTCAAACACTGACACCTCCCACGACCCTCTGACTGCTCAGATGGATGCATGTATGGAGGCTGGACGTTAAATGGTGACGGGTGCGTGGACAGATGCGTGGACGGGTGGCTGCGATTCTATGCAGGACTCACATATGTTGCGACGGTGCTCGCCTGGGCGAACATGATGGCGAGGTAGAGGAACGGTGCACAGAGGAGCAGACCGGCGGCACAGACCAGCGGGTCGGCTCGGGCCGTCTTCTTCCTCAGCTGTCGGCTCACCTGCACGCCGCTGGCCACACCCAGCACGCCGGTGACACAGGTGATGGCCCCAAAAATCAGACTTGAGGAGAAAAAAACCCCCCAAACCATCAGGATGCTGCATTCCTCCATCGAGGTCGAATTTAACAAGTAACCGCCCGCCCCGCCCACCTCAGGTGTAGAGTCACGTTTACCTGTCTGAGGACTCGCAATGAGCCTCCATGCAGGGAGCCCTCTCCCCGTTGAAGACGGCCGCCCTGAAGAGGAACGTTGGCGCCCAGAGAGCCAGAGAGCCCGTCACAAACGCCACGGCCGTGAAGCCGAACGTGGACAACATGAAGCTGCGGCTGCGGAGGAGAGAGATGGAAACCAGCTGAACGTCAAAGCATTAAAACCACGGCATGGCTTTACCAAAGAGACGCCGTGACAGAACGGCGTGAGCTCGGCTGTTTTGGGGGGAGGAGAGTATTTAAGTGAATCATTGTGTGAACGTGACAGCAAAGCTCTTCCTCTGCCCTCTAACCCTTCACTGAGTCCTCATCCTCATATCCCAGTATTACAGCACTGTGACGAAACCAGAACCAAGCTGGACGCGGCCCGTCAGAGGGAGCAGAGTCCCGTTATTAAACCCAGTGAGTGGGTGAGTGTGCACAACAGCATCTGTGTGCTTTTCCTCAGCAGCGCACACGTCAGATATCACTCTTTTGTTTCAGAGTCTCAGTATTCAGTCCGTTATGCGCCATGAAGAAATGTAACGTAGGATCGTGTTGTTCACTGGGAGTAGTCGTGGATGTTGCCCACAGGCGTCTGTTCACAGGGTCGAGATCTGATGGGAACCTAAAAGCTGCTCAGACTTCAGGTTTATAAGCCGACCCGTCAGATTGACCCGGAGAACAGCTCCTCCGCCCTCTAACCGAAGACTTCACCCTCCTATCAGAAACGTGACTCAGCTGGCTTCCCTTGGCCTGAGCTGCCACGCTGTGTTCAGAGGGAACCGCATATTTAAAACCTGCAATTACACAATTACTCAGGCCCTCATCGCGTTTGCTCATTTTTGACCCGGTCATTTGCGCTTGGTAGTTTGAGTCGGTCATTACTGAAACGAGCTGGCTGTGTCCTTGTTTAGCCCACGAACAGCAGACCAGAACCTTCCTCTCCCATCAGGACGAGACCGCAGCTTCGCGCCGAGTCGTTGTCGAGATATTCAGAGCCTGCAGCTCACTGCAGCATGCATGCATGTTTCTGACTGATGGATGGAGACGATGTGATCAGTGATGGAGATTCTGTCGAACGCGACTTTATATTCTGAGCCTAGAAATAAGCTGAGGCCAGAGCGTCTTCTGAGAATAGCGGTGACCTACTTCTTGCTGAGATCGCGCAGGTCGGCGAGCCAGCTGGTCTGGTGCAGGCGATTCTCGGGTCGGGCCTCGACGGCTCCTCGTTTCGGCTCCTTCACCACAAACAGCAGCAGCAGCACAGCGATCAGCCCCAAACCCGGAGTCACCTGAAGGAGGAAGGACAACGCAAACGCTCATCAGCTGGGGGAAACAGCAGGAGACCACACAGCTGCAGCAGATGTTTGCCTGGCTCACCCGCAGCGCCCAGTGCCAGTCCTTCGCCCTGCTGCTGACCTGCGAGCCGACGATGTAGCCGAGACCGCTGACGGGAGGAGGAGACAAAGAGAGGTCAGCTATTCGCACTTCCTGTGTGACAATGAAAACTCCCAGGAAGTTCATTCATGCTAACCACATAAATATTTTTATTTTTAGTCACTTTTAAAGCAAAAATTGTGGAACGATACAAACAGAACACTGAATATTTAATCATATCAATAATAATGATTAATAATAGTAAATGTAGTAACAAAGACTGCGAGGGAAGTTTAATGACATGGATTTTTCAGGTGCGATTTAATAAACACCAATAATATAAATATTTAATTTAGTTAGAATTTTGAGTTTTCACTTTCTGGATCATCGTTAACACGTCTGCAGCTACCTGCCGACAGGGATGGCAAAATAAAAGATGGAGAGCATGTTGGTCCTCTTGCTCTTCACGTAGAGGTCGGCGATGATGGTCGGGGCGATGGTGGAGTAGCTGGCCTCGCCGACGCCGACCAGGCCTCGAGTCAGCAGCAGCGCCCAGAAGTGCTGCGGCAGGAGAACACGTGCGTTTGTGGACATTCAAACCTTCACAAAAGTTTTCCTCCTGAGTTCAAACATTTATCTCACCTCTTTGGGCGTGTAGGAGCTGGCGAGCGTCACCAGCGACCAGAACGTTATGCCGCCGCTCATGATGTACTTCCTGTTGTACCTGTCGCCCAAGTAACCAAACACAGGAGCCAGGAACATGTAGCTGCAGATAAAAACTGGAAGGAAGCACAAAGGTGAGAGCTGGAGTCAGGAAGTGAAACACCTGAAAACGTGACCAAAGAGCACCTGTGGTCATGTGACTGCAGTCAGTATTTACCAGTAACTGTGAGACAGAAAAACCCTGTCCCACAGCACAGGTGCACTCGAGAAGGTTTGTATTTAGGTTCGTTTATGGTTCCAACATGAAGACCACTTCTACCAACGTGCCAGACATGTGTCGCTCGCCAACTCTCTGAAGTGAACGACGCGAGCGGGTTTTTTTTTTCTCTCTCTCTCTCACTTTTTTCTGCACGCGAGCCTTGTGCTTTGCGCTGGGCAGAGGGGGGCGGGGCGGTAGTTACACTCACAGTAGCACAGGAACAGAGCGGGAGGGAGAGAGAGAGAGCCAGGGACAACAAGGTCACATTAGAAAGGTATAGTAATCATCCACAACTATTTTCAGCTGTGGATGATAAAGGATTCAGAAAGTTTATTCATGCAGGTCCATATGACAGAGAATGTGCATGTTCTTTTTGTTTTCATATTATAATTTATATTTAATTGTGTTGTGGTTTGCTGTGTTTTGTGTTGTTTCACTTTAAATTTGTAAAAGGAAAAAGCTGAAATTTTAAATAGTTGGTTTTTGTATTATATGATTTATTTATTACATTTTATGTGGAGTGAATAAATAAAAGTATATTTACGGTGGCCCCTACAAAACACGTACAAAACACAACAGCAGTGCTCCAGGATGCTAGGGGGCAGTGTTGAGCTTTTGTTACCTAGAGGCTACACAAGCCAGCAAGTACCAACGACCGGATTTGGTGTGTGGTAGTAACAGGTACATGAACAATCTTTTTTAAATTATTTGAATATATATGAGTGCCTGTGTATAAATACACAAACAATACACACATGCTTTCAATTGTGTAATTTAAGTGATCTAGTAGCTCTGCTTTGAAGTTCAGTTAAAGCTAGAAATGTGTTTTGGAGTTTGTACGTGTTTTGTCTCTAGGGGCCACCATATACATTTATATATAAACATATATAAATAAAACCACGTTTTTTTTTTACATTATAATTCCTTTTGTGCATAATTTTATATTGTTGTTGTTAATAAATTAATTAAAGCAACAAAACAACCTGAAGAGCCGGTTCTCTAAAAACAGCCGTCACTACAACGGGCACAAATTCTTTAGTCTGACGCTCAGTCAAGTAACACGTGACCATAACCATTAGCAGCTCATCGTGTTTGTCTGCAGCAACATTTGTGCTGAAAGAAAACTTTCTTTTCATGAAACATAAGTCCTGCTACATGATGAGGGGGTGGAGTTCTCCTTACCTGTTTGAAGTAAGCCAGACTCTGTGTCGCTGATCCCAAAGTAGTGCTCTATGTCAGGGAGAACACCTGGTGGACAAAACAAACGTCATTTACTTCACTCATATTTCACTCACCTGCACCTCTGGCATCAGAAGCAGGTGTTACAGAAATAACTTCCACGCATGCATTGGACCAACACGTGAATCTTCGCACGCATCGCTCACGTGAATGTGAACAAACGTCCCCGGCAGCAGCGTACCTGCCACGGTGAACCTGTCCATGTAGTTGAGCAGGTTGATGTAGCAGAGGACGAAGACGATCACCAACGCCCGGCCTCTGGACACCCCGCTGGGCGACTCCTCATCTGGCTGCTGATTGGCCGTCGCGGTGCCCTGATCCTCCGGACCTTCCGCCTCGCTGTCAGAGGAGAAGAACGGAGCAGAGTCCGACATCGGCTCGCCTCGAGACATGGCCGCCGCTGGAGAGAGATCAGATAGTTATTACTCACTGATCCGTCGCACTGACCCGCGGGGGCCACAGGGCCCCGTTCTGGGTCCTCTGCCAGACGGACGCTTCACTAAATCCTCCTTCTACCGGTGGTTCAGTCCGTTTGTTAGCAGGATCGCTCAAACAGGTGTGACTCCAAACTGATATCGAGACATCGCTCACCTGCAGCAGACAGCAGGAAGTGACAAAGTCACGCAACAGCGAGTGTGAAATGTTTGCTTTCCATGAACAGCTCGTCGAACGCGATGTTCTTCCTTCGTTGGCAGTTATACTGCTCACAGAGCAGAACTACATGGATACAGTTAATATGTGTATGAAGCCTAAAAGTGCAAACGCGTCTTCAAAGAAGGTGAAACCATGTGAAGTTTGTGTAAATGGTGGTGTTCATGTTTCCACATGCAGAGGAGGTGAACGCTGAAAAGTGGCTGGAAAATCCAGTTTATCTACTGGTGAGGTTCTTGAAACTTCCGGGTGAACACATGACGCCGTACTCGCAAACCTGCTCCGGCAGCAGAAAGCTCTGCAGGAGCTCCGAGGATGAAGGCAGGAGAAGAGGAAGAAGCGGAGAAAGGAGAAGCTGACCGAGTGAAACCGCGGCCATGTGACGCTCTACACGAGCACAATCTGCTGACACGGTGAACATCAAACGCTCTGCCGCTCTTTTCTTTTTGTTTTGCCTTTATTGAATTAAAAGTGCGACTCTGAGGGGGTCCATCTCTCCCTCTGCTCAAATAAAGGCACTTGGACATCAGAGGAGTGGAACTGAATGCTGGCTTTATGACTATGATTACATGCAAATAAACTGAAACAGTCCACCACCCTGGACTCTGTTCAGCACCAGTCGTCCATCCTTACTGCTCTTAAATGAGCTCATATTTGATTCAGGCTGATGTTTTGCTTTCATACAGAAGGAAGTGCTCCTGTTAAGTGACTCCAATAAAGATAAGACATGTCCAGGTGACCCTTTGCTCATCTTATTGATCAGTGGATGATTGGATCCTCATCAATACCAGGGTGCTGCTGTTGCTCTGCACTCGTGCACAAGTCAACAAAAGGCTATTTGAACAAGGCAGCAGCTGACGAGGTTAAAGGAGAGGAGAGCGAGCACAGCACCAAACTCCATTCAAATGTCTCACACTTTTTCTATTTTGCTAATAAACGTCATTCAGCTTCAACACGTTCTCAGGAATCTTGACATAAATTCAATATTAATGTTTAAAGTGTGTTTAAACTGTGCTCCGATCTCCATTCAACGTGTTCCCAATTAGGAACTTTACTTTTAAAAGGCTCAAAGAAGATTAAAGGTCTTAAAACTCGCTTCGTAATCATCACAGCTGTGTTTGTTCTGCCATCAAAGATAATAACAGTTAATGATATTGACCTGAAATGTGGTTTAATACCTTTTAATGCGTGCTGCGTTAAATTCGGCTCTTTTATTGCAGAGTTAGGAAATGTAGGTACAGCCAGGCAGCGCAGCAAAGCCCGAACACCAATGGTAAAATGGTAAATGGCCTGTATTTGTATAGCGCTTTACATATCCAGTCATCCACCCATTCACACACTGGTGATGGCAGCTACATTGTAGCCACAGCCATCCTGGGGCGCACTGACAGAGGCGAGGCTGCCGGACACTGGTGCCACCGGGCCCTCTGACCACCACCAGTAGGCAACGGGTGAAGTGTCTTGCCCAAGGACACAACGACCGAGACTGTCCGAGCCGGGGCTCGAACCGGCAACCTTCCGATTACAAGGCGAACTCCCAACTCTTGAACCACGATCGCCCAAAGAACATGCAAAAAAACCCTTTTATGTTACTTTTTTATCAGCTGAGATTTTTCAGAGCACATTTTAAACCTCTGCTGATAAATTCGGTTAACATTTGATTACATTTTTAAACGCGTTTTGTTTTAGCGGAGATTAAATGATAAGTTCTTGAAGGCTTCTTTAAGTAAATCACCGAGCGGTCAGCGCTGATAAACGAGTCAGGAGCAGTGAAATCTAATTATCTCCGATAAGGAAAAATCAAAGCCACCCTAAATTCACTGTTTTTTAAATGGACCTCTGCAGAGCAGGTCTGTGGGCCCGCTGTTGTTGTTTACCTGTGAGGATGAGTCAGGCTGGCGCTTCTTCTTCTTTGCTCCAAATCTTCACTTCCTCTCACAAAGCTAAGCGCTCGTGACAGACTCCATCCTGACGCCGTCAAACAGAAACACGAGCCGTGCGCCGGGTTAGAGACGTTAACGCCAACGAAGCGTTTAAAGCCCGACGCTCCAGGACAGACGCTTCTTTCCCGGCGCCATGACACCTCTGACGGCCACTTCCGCTCACATGACGCCATGACCCGCTTACCGAAATTCACGTGACAGAATCAATCCCGCGATCAGCCGTGATGTGAGTGGGTGGAGAAGCTGATAGTGGTTCAGTAACGTTCCGTGGATTTATCTCCAACCGTGAAGTGACGCAGAGTGGGTCCCCCTCCACCCGCTGATAGAAACACTATTTTTTTAAGAGTAAAACTGGGCGGAGGCTGCTTATGTCCGCTTTCATGTTTTAAATCAGGATTTGTTTTTGGTAACTTTATTTCTCATAAAACCGAAATAAAAACAAACATTTCTTAAATAGTGAATTTAAATAATAATAATAATAAAATTGAACTTTTTTTGTTGGCAAAACTTCCCTTTAAAAAAATTACACTTTTAATAATGAAATGGTGACTTTAATGCAGACATAAAAAAGCTTTTGCTAAACTTGGCTTTTCGTTCTCTTTTGTGAAAGAAAATAAAGAAATTCTCATAAATTGGCCATTTTCTGACACACCTTTTACTTTAAAGGGTGAACCGCAGCAACATGCTAGCAACTGAAGCAATCGCGAGGTTTTTGCCGACCAGTTGGGGGATACACTTTTTTCCTTAGTGACCGGTGGTTGCCACGGTGCCAGCGACTGTAGGGCAGTGAGTCTGTGACCGGATTTGTTTGTTCCTACACGGTCACCGACATCATCACGTCCAAAAAAGCCAACAGGTCATTTCCTTCACATTTCATCAAACACTGTAAACGTCACCTTTCAGGACCAACTGTGTCCATCTTTTATTTACAGTACTCTTCCACATTCACATTGAGCCTCCAGGGCGGCCATGTTCTTGCCCTTTACAGGTGGAGGTTTTTCATCATGACCTCACTCATGCAAATAATGTGAGGTCAGCTTGTTTTGCTTTTATTTGATTTTCATAAAAATAATACTCACAAACAAAAACAGGAAGTGGCTTCAGTGTGGACACAGAAAGGTTAAAGACCTGATTGGTGCGCTTGGATTTTGCTGTCATTTTGTCCGTGTCCCATCGTCAGCACCTGACAATAAAGTGACCTCTGAAATGATCGCAGTGACGCTTAAATAAACCGTAGAGCTGAAGTGGGCGACTCAGACCCAGACTTCGATGATGTCACCGTCCTCCATGTCGAGCTGCGCCGGCGTCTGGCTGCCCGTCACTTTGGAGCCGTCGAAATGGAAGCGCACTTTCTTCTGATCCTTGTTAGACATCTTGGACACGTACTGGAAGAAGATGGACCTCAGCGGCGCCTCCTGAGGAACAAACAGACGGCGTCATTACATCATCGGCGTTAACGCCCTGCTGTGAGAAACAAGGAGAAGGAGGAGGTACGAACTCTGTGCAGAGAGAACTCCTGAGAAGAGTCTCTGTCTTTGCTCTGCAGCCTCACAGTGATGATGCTGCCATCACCGTCTGACTGGCTTCCATCCTCCGCCGCCATGACCACACACTCTGAACACACAAAGAAGAAAACATTTTGCACTCTGGGACTCCATCAGAGCAGCTTCACATGAATCACAGTTCAAAATAATCCTTCTTTGTCTGATATCACCCTCTGGCCACACACAGGAAACGGTGCTGGGCAGAACCCTTTCAACATAAGAGTCCCCTGCTCAACACAGTGAGCCAGTTAATCTTTATTATCACCGAGCTGCACACCAAGACAGCTTCAGGACGGTGGGAGCTGTTATTGTGTCGCTGATGGAGGTGGTTACACCTCTGAAGCAGTTTTTCTGTCCTCCTGCACTTTAAATGTTTTCTGGTCTTTTACTGTTGCTGAGCTGCTCGGTGCGTTCGCTCTGTTCTGATTGGTGATTTGGTCTCTCGTACCGTTTGATTGGCTTGTTTTGGTCCTTCACCCTGATGATGACCTCCCCCACCTTCACCAGCATCTCTCTGGACCTCACGTTGAGAGTTTCAGTGAACAGCAAATACAACAACTACCAGTTGAACCCGTGGAATCGACCTCGGATCTTGTTGAGCGTTTGTTTAAAATCCACGGTGACGCCGTGCGGAGGACAAACTGCAAACAGGGGCTCTTTGCGTTTGGGACTCACCTATAATGTCGGCGATGCCGAGGCCGAGCTCGCTGATGGTGGCGCTCGTCGGCAGCTCCTCTTCCTCCCTCAGCAGCAGGAGGCGAGGAGGCGGGACATTTAGGATGACAGACAGCTGCGTCACCACATCGCTTAAAGGCGTCGACTAAAAAAAGACAATCAATCAATCAATAACTGACAGGATGCTTAAACATACATTACGTTAAAAGGGCCCATAATCCTCTGGGTTGGGTGTCTGGTCCCCGGGTCAGTACTTCTCAATCAATGTGACTCTGACTGCTGTGGAGGCGGAGCTTAACACACCTGCTGAAACGCGGCACAGTGGCCTTTTATTAACCTGCGCTGCTGTTACCTGTACGTACCGACAGCACCGGGATCTTGTGGATCTCAGTCCTGCAGCGGATCTTAAGCGGGATCTCTCGCACTGAGGAGCTCTCTGACTCCGGCTCCGGGCTCATGATGATGACGTCATCGTCCTCATCGTCGTCCACGCGCACATACTCAGGATGTGACATGGGAGGACCTCGGCGCCGTCTCGACAGGCCGCCCTGAGGCTCTGGAGAGAGGAGGGAGCTCACCGCCCGGAGCTTCTGGTCGATCTCACTGAGGCGGGAAACAAAAACAAAGCCAGCGCTGATCTTTAGCGGATGTGTCTGGAGAACGAAACAGGAAGCACACACGCGGACTCACCTGAGCTTCTGTTTCATCGCCCTGGACTGTTTCTGTACGGGACTCTCTGGAGGAGGAGGGGACGGACAGCGCACGGCGTCTCTGAAATAAAGCAAGAGGCTCAGCAACGAATTCAAACTAAACTCGGCTTAAAGTTCGGAAGCTCGGGCACGATGCGGGTTCTGACTCACGGCCGCTGCTCCGCCTTCTTCTGCACGTGTTCATCTTCGGAGTCGCTGAGGGTGACGAAATGCACCGGCTCGGTTCGAGATGAAAACTCCAACAACAAACTGTCGTCTGCGTCGTCATCTGCTCACAGACAGGAAGTGGTTAAAGCCAGAAAATCACCCGCTCCTCTGAGCGTGGATAAAAGCGCGTCAGCTGTTACCTGTGTCGGTCTTTTCAGTGAGCAGCGCTGCCGTCGGCTTCAGCTGCAGACTGCTCTTCACCTGCAGACACAAAACACAGGATCAGGACAATCTAGTTCATGTGATACAGGTTGATGTTGCATGAAGATGTATTTAAGCCCCTCCCACTGAAGGGACACAGCACTGCTCTACAGTGAATCACAGCTTAATGTCTGAGGAATGCATGACACGTCATTTATATATATGTACAATTTTTTTTTACATGTTTTTCAATTCAATTTGACTCACAGAGGAAAATCACAAGAACAGCTGATAGATTAAAGTATCATATCTATCTAATAGACTCCAGTTTGTGCATGTAAATGGAGAGTCCTCTTCACACACTGAAGTTAATTATGGAGTTCCACAGGGTTCAGTGCTAGGACCAATTCTGTTTACATTATACATGCTTCCCTTAGGCAGCATCATTAGAAGACATAGCATACATTTACACTGCTATGCAGATGACACCCAGCTCTATCTGTCCATGAAGCCAGATAACACACACCAATGAGTTAAACTGCAGGAATGTCTTAAAGACATAAAGACCTGGATGGCCGCTAACTTTCTGCTTCTTAATTCAGATCAAACTGAGGTTATTGTACTCGGCCCTGAAAATCTTAGAAATATGGTATCTAAGCAGATTCTTACTCTGGATGGCATTACCTTGGCCTCCAGTAACGCTGTGAGGAACCTTGGAGTCATTTCTGACCAGGACATGTCCTTCAACGCACATATTAAACAAATATGTAAGACTGCTTTCTTCCATTTGTGCAACATCTCTAAAATTAGAAATATCCTGTCTCAGAGTGACGCTGAAAAACTAGTTCATGCATTTATTACTTCCAGGCTGGACGACTGTAATTCATTATTATCAGGATGTCCAAAAAACTCCCTGAAAAGCCTTCAGCTAATCCAAAATGCTGCAGCAAGAGTCCTGACAGGGACTAGAAAGAGAGAGCAGATTTCTCCTGTTTTGGCTTCCTGTTAAATCCAGAATTCAAAATCCTGCTCCTCACATACAAGGTCTTAAATAATCAGGCCCCATCTCATCTTAATGACCTTGTAGTACCATATCACCCCACATAATGTATTTTACTGAGTTTCTTCTGACAGAATCCAGCTCCTCTGAAGTCTGACAGCTGAAGCTCAGAGATACAGTGTGATGTATGATTCTTGGTCCATGTTGTCCGGCTCACTTTAATCCAAACAAGCTTCCATGGCTCTTATTGGCTCCTTACCTTGTTGGAGTAGATGGGCACGGGGACAATGGCTGACGGGTCGAGGATGCGTCGGCGCTTTGGCGGTGGCTTTGGGAGTGGAACGTCGCTGCTGTGAACCTGAGAACAGAGACAGAAGTAAGAGAAACGTCCAGCACGAGACGCCTTCAACAGACACCAGGGGGCAAAATATTAGGAACACTTCTATAACGTAAGGCAGCACAGGACTGGGGTTATAGTTAACTAAAACTAAACTACGAATAAAACTAGATGTCAACAAAATATTTTTGTTAACTAAGATACAAACATAAAGTCTACACTAGACAAAACCAGCCAGGAGTAGTCCCGGGGCAGACCCAGGACACACTATATCTCTCGGCTGTTCCCCCGGACAAGTTGGAGAAGGTGGCTGGGGAGGTGGGAAGTCCAGGCTCCTCTGCTTAGGCTGCTGCCCCCGCGACCCGGCCCCGGATAAGACGAAGAAGATGGACGACCAGAACCACTTGAACCAACGTTACTACAGTTAACTAAAGCTAAAAAACACCGTTATTAAAAAGAGCTTTATTTAAAAGTTTAACTTCAGTGCTCAGTGGGAGCAGCATGCTCAGGCTCAGCAGTCAACCCTGCTTAAAAACACTTTGCTGACTTTAAACACCTCTACCACCATCACGCCAGGTTCCTCTGATAAAAGTGTTTGATTCTTCTGCTTTAATTAAATATCACAGATGTATCTAATAAAGTGGCATGTGAAAGCATGTGTTCCTCAAAGCCCCAAAGTTCACACAGAAATGTCACAGTACTGAGTTTAAAAGTGAATCTTCCTGCTGCTCCCTGCAGAGATCACCACAGCAGCTCATGTGCCTCCTCCTATCCCAGCACACTCCTCTGTCACTCCAGCCCTGCAGCTCCATCGTCATCCTCCGCACATGCTCAGACCATCTCAGCCTCCCTGACTCTGAGCTGTCCCTCTGATGTAGTGATGGGATTTCCGGCTCTTTTTAGAGATCCGGCTCTTTCGGTTCGGCTCACTAAAAAGAGCCGGCTCTTTCGGCTCCGAACCGGCTCTTCAGGTTGTTTTGTTGCTTTAATTAATTTATTATTAACAATAATATAAAATTATGCACAAAAGGAATTACTAACGTAAAAAGTGGTTTTATTTATATATGTTTATATATAAATATATGCGGTGGCCCCTAGAGACAAAACACGTACAAACTCCAAAACACATTTCTAGCATGAACTGAACTTCCAAAGCAGAGCTACTAGATCACTTAAATTACACAATTGAAAGCATGTGTGTATTGTTTGTGTATTTATACACAGGCACTCATATATATATTCAAATAATTTAAAAAAAGTTCATTTACCTGTTATTACCACACACCAAATCCGGTCGTTGGTACTTGCTGGCTTGTGTAGCCACAAGATAAGAAAGGCTCAACACTGCGCCCAGCATCCTGGAGCACTTCTGTTGTCTTTTGTACGTGTTTTGAGTTTTTATGTGCTTCTGAGTTTTTATATGCTTCTGAGTTTTTACGTGCTTCGGAGTTTGTACGTGTTTTTACGTGTTTTGGAGTTTTTACGTGTTTTGGAGTTTGTACGTGTTTTTACGTGTTTTGGAGTTTGTACATGCTTCAGAGTTCGTACGTGATTTGAAGTTTGTATGTGCTTTGTCTCTAGGGGCCACCGTAAATATACTTTTATTTATTCACTCCACATAAAATGTAATAAATAAATAATATAATACAAAAATCAACTATTCACATTTCAAGTTTTAACTATTTAAATTTTCAGCTTTTTCCTTTCACAAATTTAAAGTGAAAAGAACACAAAACACTGCAAACCACAACACAATTAAATATAAATTATAATATGAAAACTAAAAGAACATGCATATTCTCTGTCATATGGACCTGCATGAATAAACTTTCTCAATCCTTTATCATCTGCAACCGAAAATAGTTGTGGATGATTACTATACCTTTCTAATGTTGTTGTCCCTGCCTCTCTTTCTCTCTCTCTGGCTCTGTTCCTGTGCTACTGAGTGTAACTACCGCCCCTCCCCCCTCTGCCCAGCGTAAAGCACAAGGCTCGCGTGCAGAGTGAAGCGGGAAAAAAGTGCGAGAGAGAGGCTGAGAGAAAGAAAAAAAAAAAAAAAAAAACCCACGTGACGGCTCGCGATAAGGAGCCGGCTCGCGTCGTTCACGTCAAAGAGCCGGCTCTAAGAGCCATTTCGTTCGCGAACGACCCATCACTACTCTGATGGACTCGTTTCTGATCCTGTCCCTGCTGTTCAACATCTTCACCTCGGCCTCCTCCGTCTTCAAACCACGTTAAAGCTTCTTCCCCCTCGCGCTACTCTCCACCTGCCTGTACTGGTATTTCCCCCTGTCTAGTGCACCGTCTGTTGTTTTGCGTAACTGACCCCAAAACAAACCAAACATCAACAAGAAGTTTAAAAGTGATTACATTTGTTTAAAAGCAGAGCTGGGTTGTAGTTTAACCTCGCAAAAAGCTTTCAGCGATCCTCGGCGCAGTTTTTCTGTTGTCTTAACGCCATCGGCAGAAACAAGAAAGCGAAACTATACCTGACTTTTATTTTGAAGCGCTCTGATTAAGGTTAGCTAACGTCGCGCTAACGCACAGTTAGTCGATTTAAACGGACTTTCCGCCAAAGCTGCTCACCTCCGTCTTCCTGTAGGTCTAATCAGGAGGCCCCTAACCTTCTAATTAAACACAACATTCATGATTTCAGTAACGTTTCATCACTAAAAAAGCACCAGCAGACCTGTCACCCACTCACCGCTTCCGCCATGTTTGTTTCTTTCCGCGGGGCGCCGCAACATTCACGGACTGTGGGATATTCTGCCTCAGTAGCGGCAGTGCTGCCTTCAAGGACTCTAGTGGATCCGTAACTGTAAAACTTGTAGATGCAAACTAACAACAACTGATATCAGACACACTGAAGGAAAAACTAAGGAACCAGTTTCAGTATTTTCAAGGTTATTTGGAATTTCGGAGAAAAAACTTAAAGAAAAATCTGCTTTCTGCAGAGAAAAACAAGTGTCCAGTTTACAAGAACAAAAAAAAACTAGCAAAAATATATTTTTGAGGAAAAAAGGTTGAAAATTGAAGGATTATAAGAAAAATTCCCAAACTTATAAGAACAAGATCAAATTAAAGTACTTTAGAGTATGGAATTTATGTGGAAAAAACAAACAGGTGAGTTTACTAGAATTAAAAACACTTCATTTAAACATGGACAAACTTATAAAACAAGCTGTGAATTTAAGAGAAATTCATATAATATTTTAATATCACAAAAATAACAAATACAACAAAATCTCATTAATATCTGGTAATATATGAAATGGAAACACTACGTTCCTGAGATCAGTGTGAATGAAAACAAAGCTGGAGATTGTCGTCCTCCAAACTGCACACTGACAGTTTGTGTGATGTTTCAGATGCTTCATTAAAATAAATAAAGAGAGGAGCACGTGCGTGGGCTCCTCGTGCTGCCAGGAGCACATTAAAAGAACTTTCTTCATGTGGAGGACTATAAATACCTCAGAGTACACATACACTGGGTTAAAAACACCACTGCACTTTACAGGAAGGGCCAGACTCGGCTCTATTTTCTGAAGCGGCTGAGGTCATTTAACATCTGTCTGACAATTCTCAGGATTTTTTGTTACGGTCAGTGCGATCCTCTATGCTGCTGCATGCTGGGGCAGCAGGTTGAGGGTCGCAGACCCCCACAGACTGAATAAACTGATCCTCAAGGCCAGTCATGTTGTGGGGACGGAGCTGGACTTCCTTAGGGTGGTGTCGGAGAGGCTGGTGCTGTCTAAGACAAAGACAATGTTGGATAACACCTCCCACCCACTCCGTGACGTGCTGGCTAGCCACAGGAGCACGTTCAATGAGAGACTGAGATTACCCATAATGCACCACTGAATGACACAGGAAGTCATTCCTGCCTGTGGCCATCTCCCTGTACAACTAATGCACAGTTACACCCTGAGCAGCTCCTTCATCTGCTGCACCCACGATGTGGGACGGAGATTTCACAGGTCTTTCCTTCCAGCTGCTGTCGGTCTCTGCAGATGACCACACCTGTGCAGACTCACACAGCTGTAGCTGTCTCCCTGATGTGCAATTTTTCCTACTATGACAAAGCATTTTACTCTTGTTGTGTAGCACGTTATTCTATTTTTAACTTATTGTTTTTCTGAACTCTTGCTGCTCTTAAACTTGGCCACAATATTTTTGGCAGTGACCAACGTGTGGGACTAATAAAGCTTTATGTCATCTCTCTGTTAAATTTGTAAACTCTGAACATATTGTATGGTTTAAACAGTTCAGTCTGTTGCTGTCCTGGAGCAACTGTAACCCACATAATTTACTTAGGGACGAATATTCTGATTCTATTGATTGTCGTGTATTAATCTGACTGAAGCACCTGGTTTTCTTTTAACCTTCAAGTAAACACAGCTGGAAGTCCAAGCATGACCCGAGGACAGTGACCCCAGGACCTGTACCCTGCTTCTGCTCCTCGTGCAGATCACGTTTCCACGTGTCACAGCTTTTAGTTTCAAACGAGAGTCGTGTGTTTCACCGACTTCCTGTGCGTCTGTACTTTGGAGTCATGCTCAGTTTTACACAAAGAGAAGAGACGTGGACACAAACCTGTGCACAGTTTTTTTAAACAACAAACACGAACACGTAAAAAAACAAAACAGTCTGAATAAAACATGAATGAGTTTTTTTTACTTCCTGAAAATAAATTAAAAAAACGTTTTTTTCTTCTTCCTCGAGTGCTTCCTGCTGTTCAACATCTGATCAGCTGATCAATACAAATCCCACTCTGATGAGAGCTGACAAGAAACAACATCAGTCCCAGGGATACAAGCATCAGACTGAGGAACACGTGTTCTTATAAACATGGACGTTTGGTCCCACCGCCGCCGCTCACTTCTTCTTGTTCTCTTTGCAGGCGACCACGTAGCGCTGGGCCACGTTGAGCGGCGGTGAGTAACCGTCAGGGTACGACGTGTCCTCAAACAGCACCGAGTAATCGTCCTGAGGCTGCGCACACACACGCACGCACGCACACACACGCACACACACACGCACGCACGCACACACACACACACACACACACACACACACACACTTTATTAACAGCTCTCAGTCACAGTTTCTGTCTCTGCGGCTGAAGCAGCTGCAGTTCCTCTGATGTCCACTAGAGGCTCCTATAATGAGTCAATCCCCACAGACTGTACAGAGAAGATGGAAGCAGTGTCTGTGACATCACCCAGTGGTTTTCGGCTGATCAGCTTTGGCTCTAAGTCGGCGCGCCGTCACTTCCGACGCCAAAAGCCAACGTCACAGTAACAAAAACACGAATGTTTGGAAACCAGAGGATGACGTGACAGTGGCCACGTGCATCTTTTATCTACAGTCTATGCAGAAGCTATAACGACTCTGGAATAAACGTTACACAGAATAAACTCATAGAGGATAAAACATGAAAAGACTTTTATTAATCGGCGTTCCCTGAGCTGAGGCTGACCCGTCACAGACGCGCCTGTCAAAATAAAACCTCACCCTGTGCGGCGGCGTGTGGATGAGCGCTCGGTAGAAGCAGGTGGTCTGAGGGTAAAGGGCCAGCACCAGCTGGTCCTTACTGAACAGCGCCTCGGGGTCCGTCTCCGGGTTGGCTTTCCACTGCGGCAGAGGGATGATCCGCCGTCTGCTCAGCATGTGCCGCCTGCTCGCTCAGAAAACAAAGAAGAAGAAGAAGAAGGAGGAGCAGATTTGTCACTTTTAGAGAACAAGCTGCTGAGATTCTCCCACAGACCCGGCACAGTTTACTCCTCTGTGACAAGATCAACACACGTTTCGCGCGCTGAAACATACAAGCCCCGCCCACAATCACTGCATTCATGAATGAGTCAGAGGCGTGGCAATCAGGTTTAACGTCTGTACACTGATCTGAATAATGATGGAAACTGAAAATGGAGGAAAGTCCACGAAAAACAGGCGAAGGGACAAAAATCTGCAGCACGAGAACGACTCTAAGAAGAAAGACGACGAGGAAAAGCGGGAGGAGGAAAACACTGAGAAGAGACGAAGAACCAGAGCAGATGTAAAATCCTATAAACACTTGCTTCTGGCTAAAGCTGGGAGTCGTACTCGGCCTCGCTCACAAAGCCTCGCTGCGGTCCGAGCTTCAACGTGAAAGCCCTTCACGTTGTTCCTGTCAGAGAACATAACGAAGAGGAACTCACTCTTTGCCCTCCTCGTCGATGTCGTCCACTTCGTACCTGCAGGGGGAGCAGAGGAGGCGTCAGAGGCTGATGATCGCATTACACCACGCAGGCGTCGCCACAAACGGTCACGTGTTCTTACTTGTTGGTGGAATGGTTGTAGCTGACCACCTCAGCCAGGATCCACTGCTCGTCGCCCTCCACGCTCTTCACCCTCGCCGCCACCTTGTCTCCCTGTTTGGCTACGTAGTCACTGCTCGCAGGGGTCGCCCCGCACAGAGGAGGAGGGCTGGAGAGGGAGGAGTCACAGAGAAGATGCTACCTCAGAAAGTCAGCCGGAGCACACCTGAGCATCGGGTACAAGCTACCGACAAGCCGGTGCCGCTCGCTGCTCATGGCGGGAACAGAAGAGACACTCGGCGGATAAACGTGACGTCCTCGTTTTTAAAGAGAAGATGCCTCACCACCACCGTTTAACGTGATGGTGAAAGAAACGCATAAAAGCCTGAAATAAAGACGTGACCTCACAGGAAGCCTGGGCGAGGACACAAAGCTGCTCTTTAACACCATCTGAGGTGTTTCCATGGCGCTGTGGGGACGTCACTAGAGCCCAATATTGTGGCCACCGGCGTTGGGGCAGTACCACCTACCTCTCCCCCGGCTTCCCGATCCACAGAGGAAGTGTCATGGCCGACTGCTGGAGGAGCGTCATGAGGACGCCACGCCTCATCGTCTTCCTGGGAGGGTCACTGTCGCTGTAAACGCCCGCCATCTTTGCAGCTGCAGACAGACAGACAGGTGAGTTTTGTGTCACATGAAACAGGAAGTCCAGCTGCAGATGTGAGAGGCCGAATACCGGACACGCACCTATCCGCCGCTCCTCCAGCAAAGACTTGATTTCTGCGATCTTATCGAGGGCGTGACGCAGAATGCTGAGAGGCGGAAGGAAAAGACACAAAAGAAGAAGAAAAAGGTGATTTTCACTCACTCTTAGTAGAAATGTGAAAACGAACAGGCTAGAAAGGCGACATGAACGGAAACCCGAGCTCAGGTTGTTGGGCCGCCTGTTCGTGCAGTGACCTCACAGCAGCCATATTACTGGTCACATGATGTCATTAAAAAGGCTCCAACAGAGTCTCAGTCTGTACTCAGAGGAAATTACTGCTTATTGCGCTTCAGTCATGGTGTTCATGCATCTGTCCCCCTTTATTTTTTCATTTGTATAACCTTTATTTAAACAAAACAGTAACAAGCTTGAGACTGGAAGTCTCCTGTATAACATATAAGTGAGATCACCATGATATTTAAAGGTTAAAGGTCATGCTCAGTGGCCTCTCACCTGCACTCCGCCTCAGCGTCTGCCTTGGCCGTGGTGTAGAGCCCCCTCAGCTTGGTGCGGTAGTATGGAGAAGCTGCAGGAGACACACGTCCACGTTTAGGACCACACGACAAATTCAGCACATGTGCTCAAAGCTGCTGACACTCACTCTTGTTCTCAGTCTGCATCCTCTCGTGCGTTTTCTGGATGTTGAGCAGGTTGTGTTCACTGCGTGACCTCTCCTCCTGAAGCGGGCCGAGTGCAGGTAATTAGGATGTGATCAAAGCTTGACCTGATCAATCACAAAGGAAGCGGATCAATACTGACCTGTGTCTGCTTGATGAGCTGGTGGAGCTCAGTGAGCAGCTCCGCAATCTTGGGGTCAGCGGACATGATTTAACCTGTGAGGATGTGGAGCATCAAACAGCAGCGCTTAGTTACAACATACAAAACCTCATTTAAAAAACGTCTACTTTAAGGCGGTTTTAATGACGGTGAACACTTCACAAAGCACAAATAGTCTGAACATTTCGATCACCGCGGTCATAACATACTGGATATAAAGTTCCGAATCAATACTCGTATGTAACATAACTGAAGTCGTGCTCTATGTGTGTTGGGTGTTTTCTGGAAAACACGGGATGTCTTAAATAAAAGATTTCTGAACGGGGTTTGGTGTAAAGTTCGCTACAGACAAAAACGGCTCGGAAATGCTTCGTAACGCCAAAAATCGGATTAAAGAAAACCATTAGCAATATATATTCAACTCAGATAGATCAATGATCGGAATAAGCGTCATATTTCCCTCAAAACTAGCTCCCAAACCTCCTCACCGAGCTGCTTTCTTCTATTATTTGCGCTCAACTCAGGAACCGCAGGTACTGGCCTTCTGTTCTTCTTCTTTGGTACTAATCGTGTGCAGCAGTTTCGGTGAACACACTGCCACCAACTGGGAGGAGTGTGGTACTACAGACACGGGGCGCTTAAAAAACGTAAACATTTTACTTTAAAAATTGTATTTCTTTTTGTTGTACTTATGTGACTTTATTATACCCTTTGTAGCCATTCATTATTTATCTGTAATTTATTTGTGTGCAGTTATTTTCTGGTTTTTAAAGATTTTCCCAGCTCTTTGCTGTTATTTTTTTGTGTACAAACATTTTGTCTCTTTCCCGTTACCTGTGCTGTTTACAGTTGCCTCTGTGGTAATCTAGTGTTTCCTTGGAGGAAATTTGTGATCCTTTGTCAAGATATAGGCTGGGGTAAGAAGAAGGAGACAGAGCGAGTTTAAAAATGGAAATTTACAAGAAAGAAATATTTAAGAAATATTAAACAGAAAATGTGTGTGTGTGTGTGTGTGTTTTTGTGAACTTGCAACTATAATGTCACAAATTCCAGTTTCTTCTCTCCTAGCCTGACCCTGTGTTTTGATTTATGTTTTTTTACTGAGTAATCTGAATCTGGAGTCTGTCCCTGCTGTCACAGGGCGAGAGGAGGGATAAACCTTCCACAGATCCCCTTCATGTTAAAAAAAACGCTTTAAAAAAAAAAAAAAAACAGACCAGGCCGATACCAGGATTCACCATGGCTACGAGTATATGAAGAGCAGAGCCACGTTCGAAAGAAAGATGGAGTCCATGGCTTTAAAGATTCAGCCATAAACTGAAGATAAAGATCAGATTCAGTTTTCTGGTGGACGTGTGATCCATGTGATCCATGTGATCCACATGTTTGATAACTGCACACATTCACGCTCTGCAGCCTCCATTAAAAGCATCAACGCTCTTAGTTTCCTCGGGTTTGTCTCTATCACTGCGATTGATTACAGTGATGGACAGATGCAGTGATTGATCGCTGATCAGTGTTTCTGGGTCTGAAGCTTCATTAAACTCACATCGATCACTGATTGATCAGGCCGATTGCACTAGCCAGTATTTTATCTAAGGTGTTAGAAAGAATCTTGTTTGACAGAGTTAGTGTGTTCATCTCTTCTCTGGATAATCAGTTTGGCTTCAAAGCACGGCACTGACATGTGCATATATGCACTCAAGGAAATAGTCAGGTTGTATAGGGCTAAAAATTCATCTGTCCTCATGTGTTTCATTGATGCCTCTAAGGCTTTTGATCGAGTGAACCACAGAAAACTTTTTGATAAATTGAAGACACGGGGAGTTCCTCAATACATCGTGAGGATTCTCTCTTACTGGTACGCTCATCAGAACATGCAGGTTAAATGGGGAAGCAGTATTTCTGCCCCCTTTGGTGTCAGCAATGGTGTCAGACAGGGTGGGATTTTGTCTTCAATTTTATTTAATTTATATGTTGATGATTTGTCCATACAGCTGAGAGCCTGTAACACTGGGTGTATATTAGGTGAAGCACTGATAAATCATCTTATGTATGCAGATGACCTGGTTGTTTTTAGTCCAAGCAGTGCTGGGTTACAGGATCTTCTTAATGTCTGTACTGAATATGGTGTGCAATATGACAATGCTGCTAAAAGTGCTGTTTTGATATGTAGAACCAAGCAGGATAAACAGCTAAATTTCCCTTTGTTTAAACTGGCACAAAAAACTCTTGAAGTTCATAAAAAGGTGAAATACCTCGGGGACTTTATTACTGAGCAAATGAATGATGATGATGACATATACAGACAACGGTGTGAGCTCTATGTGCAGGCAAATTCAGCTTTTGTTCACTTCCAGTTAAAGTGGCTTTGTTTAAAGCGTATTGCACACCGCTATATACTGCCCCCTTGTGGTCATCCTACAAACAATGTAGCATGCAGAAGCTGCATGTTGCATATAATGATGCGATGAGAATCCTTTGCAGGATACCTAGAAGTGGTAGTGCCAGCCAGATGTTTGTAGCTGTGGGTGTTTGGACTTTTAAAGCACTTTTAAGAAAGTTAATGTTCAGTTTTAGAGAACGACTGGATGGTTCGAGTAACAGTATAATTTTAGCACTTACAGATCCGACAGTGAGTGGTTCCCGTTACTCATCCAGTCTCAGAAAGCACTGGTTAAAGTGTTTGTGTATTTATTGATTTATTTTAAGTAATTGTGTTTTATGTATATTATGGTTTTATATTTTTACTAATGCTTTATATACTTATTTAAATACATATATATATTTAATGGTATACCTTGTGTTGTGTGTGTGTGTGTGTGTGTGGGGGGGGGGGGGGAGTTGTGTGTGTGTGTTTCTTGTCTTGTTTTTATGGACATATAGTCTGCCAATAAAGATTGAATTGAATTGAATTGAATTGAATTGATCATAAATACAGTTCATTAAGATTTCAGTGTGCGAGCAGATGAAGGCCTCTGATTGGTTCTTTGATATCAGCTGCATGAAAGAGGAATAAACTTGTTCCAGGCTGAGGACAGAGTCTTCACCACTTCTGAATAGTGATGTGTCGCTCGCGAACTAAACGGCTCTTAGAGCCGACTCTTTGAAGCGAACGACGCGAGCCGGCTCCTTATTGGGAGCCATGTTTTTTCTTTTCTTTCTCTCTCCCTCTCTCTCGCACTTTTTTCCCGCTTCACTCCGCACGCGAGCCTTGTGCTTTGCACTGGGCAGAGGGGGGCGGGGCGGTAGTTACACTCGCAGTAGCACAGGAACAGAGCCGGAGGGAGAGAGAGAGCAGGGACAACAAGGTCACATTAGAAAGGTATAGTAATCATCCACAACTATTTTCAGCTGTGGATGATAAAGGATTCAGAAAGTTTATTCATGCAGGTCCATATGACAGAGAATGTGCATCTTCTTTTTGTTTTCATATTATAATTTATATTTAATTGTGTTGTGGTTTGCAGTGTTTTGTGTTGTTTCACTTTAAATTTGTAAAAGGAAAAAGCTGAAAATTTAAATAGTTGGTTTTTGTATTATATGATTTATTTATTACATTTTATGTGGAGTGAATAAATAAAAGTATATTTACGGTGGCCCCTACAAAACACGTACAAAACACAACAGCAGTGCTCCAGGATGCTAGGGGGCAGTGTTGAGCTTTTGTTACCTAGAGGCTACACAAGCCAGCAAGTACCAACGACCGGATTTGGTGTGTGGTAGTAACAGGTACATGAACTTTTTTTTTTTTAATTATTTGAATATATATGAGTGCCTGTGTATAAATACACAAACAATACACACATGCTTTCAATTGTGTCATTTAAGTGATCTAGTAGCTCTGCTTTGAAGTTCAGTTAAAGCTAGAAATGTGTTTTGGAGTTTGTACGTGTTTTGTCTCTAGGGGCCACCGTATACATTTATATATAAACATATATAAATAAAACCACGTTTTTTCTTTTTACATTAGTAATTCCTTTTCTGCTTAATTTTATATTGTTGTTGGTAATAAGTTAATTAAAGGAACAAAACAACCTGAAGACCCTGTTCTCTAAAAAGAGACGGAAAGCCCATCACTACTTCTGAAACAGGAAACCTGATTTCCTCGTGTCAGGTCTTCTCTAAACCTGCTGTCTGATAGCGGCCCTTTCAAAATAAAATCCTGCTGACTGTTGTTTTTCTGTTAGAAGAAATGGGTGGTTATCTCTCAGGTGAGAGGAGGAGGAGCCTGTTGTCGGGCGTGTGCTGCTGGTGTCGTCCGACACTGACACGACTCTGCAGGTAAACATCCTGACAGTTAATCATTACCATCTGTGGCGAGGTGACAGAGCAGCGACGTGCAGGAGACACTCAAAGGAAAAACGCCGCAGATAAACACAGCGACTCTCTACCTGCAATCCAGATGTTATTGGTTTTATTTATTGATCCCTGAAGCAGTCAGAAGGTCAGCACACACCTGACAGATAACCAAAGTGACGCCCATGAACAGCAAATATCAAGTCCAGAGTCAGGCTCAGGCAGAGTTGTGCTGTGTGTGCTGATGGGAACCACAAGCAAACCTTTATTTAAGCTGTAAAATAACAAGTCCAAACTGTCCAAGCATGCGAACAGGCACATCCTTAAAGTCACAGAGGACATCATCATTAGTCCTCTGACTTCAGAGAATCTCACCCTGGACTGCAGTCCAACATCAGGCGCTCAGATACCGGAGGGAGCAACAGAAACACTTTGGGCCGTGGCTGATGTGGAAGCAGAGGTCAGGAGGAGCCACGACGCCTGGGCTTTTTCTGATAGAAGAGAAATGACGTTTTTAACTTTTGTTGAATCAGTTTAAATATTTTCCTTCATCGGTGGAAATGTTGGAACCAAACTAAATACTGTTTACGAGCAGCAGGCAGAGCAACAGGCCCGAGCTGCTGTGGATTCTACCGCATGAGTAACAGCACCAAAAACCTCTTTAAATCCTTTTATGTGCCATCGGAGCCATCCCCGCACCGTTTTAGTGGTTTTTACACACAGTAGTGATTTTTTTACTGCAGGATTACGTGTCATGATTTTGTATATTTGGTGTATTTTGGATGTGGAGTTCTTTCTGCTCTTTGTGGATCATTTCTCGACTGTCTGTAAAAGTTTCCAGTCAGGACAATAAAACGCCTGAATCCTGCACACAGGGAGACACAGGTGATAAGAATCAAGGCCAGGAGAGACTACCAAAATAAAACAGGAAGTGAGCAGCAATAACTACACATGTGGGAAGTGACAAAAGAGCAAGAGACAGGAAGCACCGAGGTGAAAATATTCGGGGTTGCTCCATTTCTTCTTGACCGTCAAAGTTTGAACAAAAATGTTACGGTCCAAAGTTTGAGCGGCTATAATGTGCACGCTGAAATTTTAGCTTCATACATCAAACACATTGTACAGGGTGGGCCATTTCTATGGATACAGTGTAACAACATGGGAATGGTTGGTGATATTAAAGTCCTGTTTGTGGCACATTAGTATATGTGAGGGGCAAACTCCTCAAGATGGGCGGCGACCATGGTGGCCATTTAGAAGTCGGCCATCTTGGATACAACTTTTGTTTTTTCTTTTTTTTTTTTTCTTTTTTTTTTTTCGCCTGTCCCATTTGGTTCTTTAGCCATCAGAATTGTTGTCTGAAGACCAACAAGGATACCCAATGGATTTACTTTGCCAAATGGATCATCGTGGCATTGCCGTATTGGTCCATTTGGTCGATCTTTGTTTTTATTATTTATTATATTTTATTTTCAGATGTTACAGACGGGACAGACATGAGTGAGAGATAGGAAAGGGAGAAAGAAAGAGGAAGGAAAGGAAAAACAGAAGGGGAGAGGGACAGTGAGAAAGGGGGGGAGAAAAAAAAATCTCCTGGATCACCTGTTGAGAGAAGAATAGAAAACAAGCAAAAAAAGACAAAAAAACCCAAAAAACAAAGCAACATACTAAACACAACACCATCGCATTAATCTAGCTAAGTGTAAACAGCAGTAAATACTAAATATTCAATGTTGTTGTGCAGCACGCAGGACAGATGTGCTTCGAAGTAGCAGCCAAGAAAGGTGTAATTTGGGTCTACGAGCAGTGAACACCTGTGTGCATACCTGTGTGGATCAGCATGCTTGTATTCCAAAGGTTTCTCCATGTAATGATCTGCTAGGGAGTGTGGGGGGGCCACAGCCCCGTCCTCCAGGG
>NC_140529.1:38294453-38351953 GCF_057382185.1 Mchenga conophoros
AAAAAAAAAGTAGAAACATGAGACAAAAAGTTGTGTATTTGACACAAAGAGTGTGTTCTTGTTATCCAGAGCATGCAGCTCTGTGGCTGATGCAACATTAGTGCAGAGGAAAGAGGAGCCCTGCAGGAGGAGTCAGGAGGAGGAGAAGGAGGAGGAGGTGCATGCTTCTCATATATAAACACAGAAAGACGAAAAACAGACAAACCTGCGAACACAGAGGCTTACTGCGCAGACGCAAAGATCTCTGACAAACTTGTGGAAAAACAAACATGAGTCACGTCGACGTGAAAAACATGAAGCCCACCAAGTTTGAGGACGAGTACTACGACGAGTACGAGTACTATAACCTGACGGATAAATACGCAGGTGAGCTAACCTGTCCTGGTTCGGTCCGGTTCGTGTTCCGGGCCCGGGAAACTCACTGCTTTAGTTTTTCTGTTGCAGAAGGTTCGGCTCGGAAGGGCAGGACAAAGAAGGAGGCCAGCGACAACACCAACAGAAACAACCCCGCAGGACATGAGCGCAAGATCGTGGAGAAGCTCCAGAACAGCGAGAAGAAAGACAAGGAGTGAATATTGAGGTAAACCCGGGAAAACCGTGTTTGTGTGTCAGTAACTGTGCGCCGAAGTAAAGCAGGAATGCTGTTTCAGTCAGAGCAAAGGCGTCTGACTCACATGAGTCCGTTTGCACTGACAGAGGCCATAAACACGTCAAAACGGGCAGATTTCTGAACGCTGTCTGGTCTGTGGCTGTTTGGAACGCTGGAACTGGGCAAATGTGACGCCAGACGCGCCGCGTGCAGAACTTGAATTTAAGCCTCTACCGCAGCACTTTTGCTGCCACGCTTTGACTTTACAGCCCTCAGAAAAGAGTCCAAAGTTAATTTTTATATCGAGTCGTGCGCCGAATTTTAGGCAGCGTGTTTCCTGTGTAGGCGGTCCACTTTGAATCCATATTCTCGGTTTCTTTGCTCGAGGATCGGTCTGAATCTGAAATCGTCGATTTTTAAACGAATGTTTGGAACACAGCATACTGTACCACATCAGGCCTTTTCCTAAACTGCGCTTGCTCCACAGTTATTAACAATAATTAACTGTTAATTAACAGCTGAATTTAAAGCCAGCTGTTAATTAACAGTTAAGGTTGAGGAGTAGTGACGTCATGTATGAAAAAACAGCATAGTTGTTGTTTTAGCTAAAATATATGTAATATATTTCCCGTAGAATACGAATTCCCTCAGAACAAAACTGTTTATTAACTCCTGCCCTTCGCCTCCTGCACGTCATCACCAGGTTCATAGTTTGAATGGGCAGATTTCCAGTAGAAGTTTGTACACTTCTACAATCCTCCTCCTTCTTATCTCCTCCTCCTGCTCCTCTCTCTTCCTCTCCTTCTTTGCCCCACCCCAAGCCTTCTCCATCCTCCTTCTTTTCCACATCCCTGTTCGTCTTCTTCATGTTCTCCCTTGTCCTCCTCCTTCCTCCTCATCTCTTTTCTTCTTACGTGTCCTCCTGGTGGCCTGTGCAGGTACTGCAAGTCATTTAGAACCGATACAGTTCTTACATCATTTTTAAGCTTTATTATGATTTAATCCTACAGGATAAACTCGTAGATGTACCTGACAGATCACCTAATGAAACTGTAAATGAAGAAAAACATGGAAAATTTTAATTTTGGATTTTTTTAAAACAGATTTTTAACACATGGTGCTGCTGTTGGTAAATAGATGCTTGAACTCCTCGTGTTTATTTATTTTAATTAATTATTTTATATTTTTCTTTTCCACTAAAGGGAATCTCGGACGGCTCATCCCGGAAACCGACCATGGCGTCCTTGGCGACAGAACGACACGTGCAGATGGCAGGAGCATCTGAGCTCCGATGGGCCCGCAGGTGTTAGAGAGCTCTCACCTGAGGCGGCGTGCCCCTGGGTCCCCGCTTGGACCGCGACCGCGCACCGAGACTGCGGTGGCGGCAAATGGCTCATTCTTAAGGATGTTTTTTAAACTTGTTTTTACGATTAAAGACTTGTTAAACTGAAATGAGAGTGTTCATTGTTTCTTCCTTTTAGGCCTCAGTGAAAGAACACAGCCTGTATATAAAAGATGGATGTAGTGAGGCGCCAGGAAAGAGAGCCTAGATAGTTCAGAGCCACACTAACGTGTTTAAATACCAACGTCTGAGCTTTTGTGGATGTTCTAAATGTGAAGCACACTCTGACAGCTTGTTGAAACAAAGCACCAGACTCCACTGACAAAAGCAGGAATTAAAGCTTTCAGATCACAGGAGTGATGCACTGCTGCTGAGTGCTGCTAAGGGATCGGGAGGACATCTCTTATGACGGGTAAACAGGTGAAAATGTTCTAAATATAACCGTTGCAGTTGGTGGGCCGTCATTTGAAGCAAGAAAGGTTTTAAAGCGAACCAATCACAGCAGAAGCAGACAACTCAGTTTATGAGGTAAAATCTTGTTTTTGTGAATGGAGTCTGGTACGGCTAACCCCAGCTGCACTTCCTCAGGCAGAGCTGTTTGAATGCAGGTGAAGAGGTGAAAATGTGCAGGTTAAAGGTCAATCTCATCTGCAAAGTGATGAAACAAAGTGATTGTGACGCCACGAAGATGGAAACACTGAGAACGTGTAGCAGCGATGTAACTTCACCAGCAGCACTCACACAGGGTTACAGTGAGTTATGGTTAGAGTAAGGGGCTACTGTAAACTAAACGAGTAAAGTAAGGGATTACTATTGCAAAAACAGTAATTAGATTACCGTTACTTTCCAGTAGGAACGCTGCGTTACTGCGTTACTAAAACCGTGATTTTTTTGCGAGAATGTCTCACGACAGTGACGTAAGCGAGTGCGACGTTCGTGACAACAGCTGTGTGCAGATCAACAGTGGATCACATATCGATTGTGGGAGAGAGTATGAGCGTGCAGCGTTTAAAGCGTGGAAGTACTGACCTTACTTTGAGTTTGATTCCATAAAAAGTGACAAAAACATTAGTGTCCGCTGTGCGTGGGAAGAAAACTTCTTTTTACAGCGAAAAAACCCTAAACTTCCAACAAGCACTGAGTAGCTACGACGTGATGGGAAACTCACAGAGAAACTCGCGGATTCTTCCACTGACCGCGGCACACCTGCACCAGGGTAAACCTCCGCCTACCGCAGTCCATCTTTACAGTGAAAATAGAGCAACAGGACCGCTGAGTCTTTGACTTTATTTATTTTCTGCTGTGTTTTACTTGCATCTATTTGAAAGACTGAGTGTAAACACACAAAATATTTTATTTTATGAGCTGGAATGTGCAGAAAATAGGTTTAAATAATAATGATAATGGATTGGATTTATATAGCGCTTTTCAAGGCACCCAAAGCGCTTTACAATGCCACTATTCATTCACTCTCACATTCACACACTGGTGGAGGCAGCTACAGTTTTTTTTTTTTTCAATTTTATTTATATAGCGCCAAATCACAACAAAAGTCGCCTCAAGGCGCTTCATAGATACAGAGAAAAACCCAACAATCATATGACCCCCTATGAGCAAGCACTTTGGCGACAGTGGGAAGGAAAAACTCCCTTTTAACAGGAAGAAACCTCCGGCAGAACCAGGCTCAGGGAGGGGCGGCCATCTGCTGCGACCGGTTGGGGTGAGAGAAGGAAGACAGGATAAAGACATGCTGTGGAAGAGAGACAGAGGTTAATAACAGATATGATTCAGTGCAGAGAGGTCTGTTAACACATAGTGAGTGAGAAAGGTGACTGGAAAGGAAAAACTCAATGCATCATGGGAATCCCCCGGCAGCCTACGTCTATTGCAGCATAACAAAGGGAGGATTCAGGGTCACCTGGTCCAGCCCTAACTATATGCTTTAGAAAAAAGGAAAGTTTTAAGCCTAATCTTAAAAGTAGAGATAGTGTCTGTCTCCCGAATCCAAACTGGAAGCTGGTTCCACAGAACAGGGGCCTGAAAACTGAAGGTTGTAGCCACAGCTGCCCTGGGGCAGACTGACAGAAGCGAGGCTGCCATATCGCGCCATCGGCCCCTCTGGCCAACACCAGTAGGCGGTAGGGTAAAGTGTCTTGCCCAAGGACACAACGACCAGGACAGTAATTAGTTACTGATTACCTTTTTCAAGTAACTTGACCAACACTGGTGGAGAGCATGGATCGTCCAGCAGGGGGCAGCATCTCTCAGCCATTGAGAGTCTGGTATGTGTGAAGTGTGTGAGGACTTTACAGGTCACAGTGATGTGTTGCCTGGCTCCACTTGGACTCTGGCCCTGTTGTTCTGTGAGCACAGACTTTGAGCAGGACTCAGAGAAAAGTGTCTGATCACACTGAAGTTTATTGTGCTGCAGTTTTAGATGCGAGCTTATGCAACAGCGCAGCGTTACGTAACACGGACTCTGCGGAGCTCACACTGAAACTCGGGACAAGCTGCAGAGCTGTGAGCAGCAGCAGGTGATGAAACCGCACTCAACGCTCAGACGTCCCCGCAATCAAAGACGTCCCCACAATCAAAGATGCGCCGATGACCTTTTGGGTTTTTATGTGGAGTAAAAATCATCCCACAGGTTTCTACACTCAGCGAGCACTTCATTAGGAATTAGCATAGTAACCTTCAGCTTCTCAATTTTAATAGCACACAAACTGTATATAAATGATGGACATAGGCAAATATGACATCATCCATGTCCTGCATTAACATTTGATCGTGTTCTTGGGTTTTTGTTTAAACTAATGAAACTGTTCAGAAAGAAGCACACGGGGGTAAAGAGCCCGGTCATTCAGGAGGAGCTCGGTGTGGAGTCGCTGCCTCTCCACATGGAGCCCGTGGAGGTGATTCAGGATGTTCTGGGCAGACCTGAGAGTATGTCTCAGCTGGCTTGGGAACCCCTCAGTACTCCAGAAGAAATAGCCTGAGGCCCTGGGCAGGAGAGCGATGTGGGCGTATCTATGCTCGCCATTGTGATCCCTGTTATCACCAACTGGGGTTTAAGTTTTGTTGGGCCAGCTAACACAGAGCAGCCGGACTGTGCTGAACTTGTTTTGAGTGCCCAGCCTCAGGAGTCCAGGACAAACCGTCCACATCACCTCGACCTGTTTGGGTCTCCCTCTCGAAGCTGTTTTATTCTTCCTCATGGAAACATTTTGGGTCAATAATTTTTTGTACCTAATAAAAGGATCAAATCAGTCTTGTTCTAAAGTCTTGGCTGGCTGGCGAGATCAGGTCTGTGACAGCGATGGTTGTTGTTGTTTGCTTGTTTTTATAAAGAAATGTTTGATTAGTTTGATTAGGTGACAGTTTAAAAAAAGCTTTTCAGGTATGAGCTGGGTGTGGTCATGTGACCTGCAGGTTGACTGTGTGTTTGCAGCTGTGCAGATGTTTCTGGCCGTGTGTTTATTAAAGTGAAGCTCCGCGTACCTGCAGCAGCTCTCCTCTGAATCTGAACCATCGCTGTGATTGGTTCATTGCCCGCCTCTCTCCGTGTGAGCGCAGATACGGCGTGAGGCGGGACGCTTATTGAACACAGGCGCTTTCGTGTGTGCCGTCAGGGCTTCAGCGGCGGAGATGCCTCGCTGACAGCCGCAGACACTTTTCATTATTATTTCATATCTGAAGTCTTTCCAGAAAAAACAGGAGTTCGCTACTCTGTACTTTTCCTCATCTCAACAACAAATCTCATGTGTGGCATAAACCCAGCTGTGCTCTGCTGGACCTTTGTTTCTTTAACAGCCCTGAAACTGGACTCAATAGAGACCCCAATACTCAATACAGAGTAATTTGCTGCTTTTTCCTGATTGGTTCCCCTTTATTACTCTTGTTTTTTAAACTGCACAAACTGTTAATAATAGAAGCACGTAGGCACCCTTCAACATTAGTGTTTTGCCATATTTAGACAAGAAGGTGGAGTGCTGTTATCAGCTAATTCTAGCTTGTTAGACTGTATCTGGTCTTTAAGTGATGACGTATGAACCCTGGTTCCAAACTACTCTGTGTTCATTAAGGCTGTTGTGTTTCTAACATGTTTTAATGTTTGTATATGTATATAACCTGGTATTGTGGATGGATTATCTCAGTTGTTCTCCTGACTGAAGTTCGTTTACAGCATCCTGCCATGCGACTGCATTTAACTGTGTTGTTGGTCAGATGATGTCACTAAAAATGGATGTTAGAGGAACCTACAGGTGGCAGTTAGCTACAGGTGGCAGTTAGCTACAGGTGGCAGTTAGCTGCTAGCTGTCTGCAAAGATAGCTAGCAGCTAACTGCTAGCAAAACGTGTTAGCATCAGTAGTAACTTGTGGAAACTTTAAAATGCAGACCTCAGAAACCTCTGGGTCACGTCACCATGGCGACATATATCTTTTATAAAAGTCTCTACTGAAGGCCCAAAGTTTAAAGAAGTTGACAAGTCATATCTATAATTTAACATCCAACTCTGCGGCGGCTTCACTTGCCTCAGCTGAGGGAGTCGGGAGTTAGCCGGGCGCCGGGCAGGATGTGGAAACTTCAGAGACTGGAGGCTGATTTGTGTCAGAGTGAAAACAGAACACGCTTCATCAAATCTACACCTGCAGGCTAAAGGATGCTCATCCAACGTTTTATCGGTCTCGGAGAGATGCCTGTAAATGATTTATATTTCTAGGTATTTTTGCCCCCATCCGTGGAAAAACGACTTTGCTCCCTTTAATGGAGGCCTTCTTCAGTAAGAGGCTGGAACAAATAAATGGCTCCGTATCATCAAGATGCCATCAAAGGGACCAAAACGTTCAGATAAATCTATTTATTCATTCATTTACGTAAACGGGCATGTTTGGAGTTTACCTTCATATTTAATTTAAAATGTAATATTTTTTTATTTATAGCTGTCTTATTTGTGATTCTCACAAAACCAAGCATGTATTATTATGTTTTATATTTTTGATGCATTTGATGGATTATTTATTCCTGTATTATTCATGACTTTGGCATCGTCTGCCTGTCACAGCGTGAACCCTGCCGCTCTGATCAGCTGAGGGATTTGAGGGTTTTTCAGTCCACGGGCTGACGCGCAGCACACCTGAACCATCTCACCTGTTTGCAGATCATGACCTTCAGTCCGGAGCCGTCATGGGCCTCCTGCTGCCGGGAAACCAGATCCCGAGCATTTAGTGAGACAGGATCAGCTCGTGCGGTGCGAACGGGCCAACTAAACGGTCTATTTCTGCTTAATCCTGACTTCCTGTTTGGCTCCACCACCGTTGTAAGCGATGCTGCTGGAAAAATCTGCTGCTGCTGGACGAGCGGGGAGCAGGACGGATCGGATCCCCCGCACACCTGCAGGATTTGGCTCTGATGTGGAAACAGGGATCAGGAATATTTATACACGCTTACATAACCAGCCTCACCATTCAACATCCAGATCAGTGTTTCTGTACCACTATCGCACACACACGCCTCCCCCATCACCTCCCCCTCTGCAGAGGAGATACCAGTGCTCTTAGAAACTCCCCTGGTTGCCTAGCAACTGGTCCTGAGGATTGCCAAAGAGACAGAGATCATTCGTCTGTTATGAGTGGGTAATATGATATTGTGTAAGTGGGGGTGTAAGCTTTCATGTCCATGTTTGTGAGGACCGACTGAAGTTTTTTTGGAACCAGAGCGCGTTTGAGGGCTCAGCTGTGATGAGTCGGGACGCCGTCCACGTCTGCCCTCGACCGTCACTCGTGCACCACATGTTCTGCATGTATGTACGCAAATCAGACATTTCATGGAGTTTCTGTAAAGTTGGGACACATTTTGTGTATTGGGACAAACGTTTATCAAATATTGAACCATTAAAGAAAATATTCATGATATAAACTGAAACATAACCAATAAAGTAAATTTCCTTTGTTGAAATCTGATTATTTCTACGTTATGTTTATATAAATGTATCTGTTTGGGTGTATAAAGCCTGTTAAGTAAACTTCCAGCTTCGTTACAATTTCATCCTCTTTTTGCCCCACAGTGACACGCAGGAACATTCAGGTCGAGGCTGAGTACTAAAGGTTCAGTCCTGGTTACTAATCTGGCCTCCATGTTTGTGGACAGCAGGTTAACAGCGGTTAAAGGTCAGAGAGGTCGGACTAAAGCACAAAAATCTATAAACCTGTGTCATACAGTGAAATGAAAACAAAACACATCGACTGGCGAGGAGTCCGTCTTCGCATCATAACGAGTCTCATATCGAGGCTGACGGAGATAAACACGCTTTCAGACGTGATGGAGACTCAGGCGGTGACGAGGATGCGGAGAGCTGAATGAAATCAGCCCAGATCGAACTTCCTGCTGCCGATGGTATCTGCTGTGTGAGCTGCTGGTTTTATTACAGGGAACAGCGGGCGCGAGGGAAAGGTCGCCCTGCAGATATTGTTTTCTCGTTCCCGGCGGCCTGCGGGTCACAAATATCGACTGGGCCGCTTCCTGTTATACGAATGAAACCGTGTTCGGGAGAGAGGACGCGAGCAGGCGGGCAGAGGGAGCTGAACACAAATGAACTTTAATGTTACAGTTTGGCTACAAGAACACGTAACATACGCGAACTGTCTGCAGAGTTTATGTCCTGTTACAGCTGCGGCACATTCAGCACGAAGCTCTGAGGCAGCTGCTGTTAACAAAGGAGGGAAGAAAGTAAAAGAAAAGAAAGAAAGGAGGAAGTAAAAGGAACCTAAGAAAGGAAATGAAGAAAAGATGGAAGGAAGGAGGCAAAGAATGGAGAAAGAACAAAAAAGAAAGAAGAGAAAAGGTAAAAAGAAAAAGCAGCAAACGAAGGAATATGAGGAATGAAAAGGAAAAGGCGGGATGGAGGAGAGGAAGGAAGGAAGGAAGGATGAATTCCTCAACCACTCGTCAAATATGTAGGTTTCATTTCAAAAATAAAAACATTGTTATGACCTGTTTTTGCTTGCACCACCTACACGCTGCTATCACACCTGATGTAGCTGCTTTCAGGGATTAGATTGGAGGTGTGCAGTGCTGCATACGCTCGCTGCTACACGAAGATGCAGCGTTACAGGAGGAAGTGTGGTGCTGGTTGGGGCAAGATAACCATTTACAAACTCATCAAGCAAGAACAAATCCACACAGGCAGGAACACCATCTCCTCCACCGCAACAGGTAAGTGAACGAAGGGAACAGACGTAAACACACCGGTTCTCATCCAGCGCTTTTCTGCTCATTCACACAAGAACGTTTGCTCTTTCTCTGTAAGTGCTTTCCAACAGTCACACTCTGATGGATGCATCAGCAACTTGGGGTTAGTGTCTTGCCCAAGGATATGTGCAAGGGTTAGGCAGGCTAAGGTGTGGTTAGACGCACAAACACAAACACAGCTCTCTCTCCAAATGTAGCCCGAAGCCACGGGAATGTTCTGTTTGTGGTGACAACAGAAACTAAGCAGGAACTCGTACTGATCCTTGGGGAACAGCACAGATAAAAGAACAGATAAGAGGGAAACCAAGCAGTCCTTAGCAGAGCTGCATCTCTGCAGATGATCACTGAGGACTTTGAGTGTCTGTGCTGTTAACGGTAGATTGACTTTCAGAGGACGCGTCTGAGCTGGCCGGCCATCCGAGGCCCTCGTTTTGTTCAGAAGAAGCGTTCCTGTTCTCCTCATCTGTGAAAACATCCTAAATATCTGCTGGAGCCATTTAATCCCAGCTACAATCATTTATTTACATCTGATTTACACAGTTTAAAAAAGCAAAGTCAGTTTCTCTTCGCAGCTTTTAATCTACTGCAGCTTCCAAATGATCAGGTTTAAACCTGTTTCCACTTCCAGTAATCGCGTCGTCTTCTCTGTATCTTATACGTCTATTTGTTTTCCTCGGATTCTTCTCATTTGCATTTGAATGATTTGCTGTTTTTAAAAAGTGCTTTGAAATGTCTTCCTGTATAAAATGTGTTAAATGATCTCGCCGTGGCCTGCAGTGGTAACAGTGACCCCAGCAAAGGCCTGAGCGTCTGGGTCACGTCATTTTTCACCTCAGTTGTGAATATCTGACACTGTAATATAAATATTTGCTAAAGAAAAGGAAAAGCATCATAAAGAGGTTATTCTGAGTAAAATGTTCCCGCCCTGAGACTGGAGCAGCAGTGAGTGAGTCTGCAGTTAATCTCGTCCACAGTGCAGCCTGCAGGTCTTCACAGAAGTCATTATGGCTGCTAATGATAAGATGTTAAGAAATGTTAAGTTCACCGCGCAGCGACTCCCCACGAAAGCACTGAGCTGACTTTGGTCTTAGTGGAACGCGACGATCCCCGAACATCGAACGCTCACAAACGCACACTGACACGCGCTGACTCGTGCATAATGACGATGATCAGAGCACGAGAGGAAAAAAGCTCCGCTTGAAGGTTTGTAAAAATAAAAAGGCACAAACTCTTTTTCGTGTGCCAAACACTCGGCGTCGTCAGTGCTAGAAAATTTGACTTTGTTTGAAAGACGAATTTAAACTCAAAGGATGTTCATGCGTGTGTTTGTTCTGGTCCCGCCTTCAGAGAGAACGTTCTCAGCTCCAGATCGTTTACTCTGGTCTGAATCCTTTGAGTTTGTCAGCTTTTTTCTGTGGTTTCGTTTCTTGTCCACAAAGAAAGCTCAAAGCTAACTGCGAGTGAACCACGATGCAGCACTGCAAACACTCAGCGGGCTGAGGTCACACAGACTGAGCGTATGGGGTTAAAAGGGTCACCAAGACCACAACAACCTGGTGCTGAATGCCCAGAAGACAGTGGAGATTATTGTGGACTTCAGGAAGCACACAGCCCCACTCCCCCCCATCATCCTGACTGACACCCCCATCACCTCTGTGGACTCATTCCGCTTCCTGGGTACCACCATCACCCAGGACCTGAAGTGGGAGCCCACCATCACCTCCGTCATCAAGAAAGCCCAGCAGAGGATGTACTTCCTGAGGCAGCTGAAGAAATTCAACCTGCCAACACGGACGATGAGGCAGTTCTACACTGCAATCATCGAGTCCATCCTCACCTCCTCCATCACCGTGTGGTACGCTGGAGCCACTATCAGGGACAAACAGAGACTGCAGCGTGTTGTGCGCTCTGCTGAGAAGGTGATTGGCTGCAGACTCCCATCTCTGCAGGACCTGTACACCTCCAGGACACTGGGGCGTGCAGCCCGGATCTCAGCTGACCCTTCTCACCCTGGACACAGTTTGTTTGACCTGCTCCCCTCAGGCAGGAGGCTCCGGTCCATTCGCACCAGAACCTCTCGCCATAAGAACAGTTTCTTCCCCTCTGCTGTTGGACACATGAACAATAACCACATGACTGTCCCCGCCACTAACACATGACCCTACGCTGTGTCACTGCATCATGTTTGCACTGATCACCACCTGCACGCATGTATATATCATGTATATATCTATCTACTTAGCACTTTAATTATTATTCTTATTTTAATTTTTTCATGTCTATTTAAGCGTAATTTATGACAGTATGTTTGCACTGAAGCACCGCAGCAATTTCCTAATGTTGTAAACCTGCTCAACATTTGGCAATAAAACCCTTTCTGATTCTGATTCTGATTCTGATTCTGATTCTGAAAGCGTGCGCTCATATGGTTGCTGGTGTTTCTCTGCAGGACTGTTTCAAGTTTACAAGCGTCGGCAGATTTGGGGTGGGGAGTGTTGACACAAACATTGAGAGTACTGACACAGGTATTGGTGTTGAATCGATACTACCACGATGGGAACGATATTTTAGTTTCACTGTGTTGCTCATCAGAAAGAAGCTCCTCCCCCTGACTGCAGGTAGGCTGCAGCGAGTGACAGCGAGCAGCTTCACATGGAGATATTTGATGGCGTACATGAAGCAAAACTCGACTGTGACAAGACTCAGACCTGCAGCTCAGAGGTCAGAGGTCACAGGCAGTTCTTTCAGAGAGGTAAAGAATCTCCAGGTAACTGATGACGATAACAGCGATGCTTCAGTAAATGTTATCGGTCATCATGCTGGTTCTTCAGCAGACTATATTCACACAGTCCAATAAAACATTCAGCCCTCTGACACCAGTGTGTCGTTTGAGCTGGAATCCTAACCTGGAGCTCCATCTATGAAAGTGTGTGAAAATAAAAACTGTCAGGTCCATTTTTATTTGAAGAGCAGAAGCTGACCCACACGTCTCTCATTCAGGACTCCAGTAGGTTCAAAGCATGTGAAAACCTGTGAACGGTGCATTTGTAACAGTGAAGAACAGCAATCACATCATTTAGTGGTCATGTATGCAGATTTAGTATACTGATGGTCATTCACCTCAAATTATGACACGCTGCTCTCCCCTGCACACGTTAAAAATATCAGTGCTTGGTATCGGACTGTGATATCAGACACTCTTCCAGAGGTTTCCAGGAGTCGCTGGCTGGCCTCTACACCCATGTGACGGAGGAAGCAGGTGCCTTGTTTGTTTGTTTGGTCGACAACATGGAGGATCCTCCTGCATCCCAGAATGCAAAGCATATCTGAGTTCAGGAAGGTTCTTTGGTCGCCTCACCATAAACAGTCACTGGGAACAGGACTGAGACCACTCCCCTCACAGCTGTGGTTGCCTCGAGTTACACGCCACATCTGCACAAATAAACTGCAGCGAGCGGGAAAGACTAAGCAGCGCACGTGTTACACATCGCAATGCAAACACGTAAGAGCTCAGACGAACCCCGATGTGGCTTCACTGAGGATCAAAGACGATTTTATACCTGCTGCGTTGTGCAAACAGCGCCGTCGGATGTCTAACATGCAAGCACTTGGTGACAGTGGGAAAGAAAAACAACAGGAAGAAACCTCTCGCAGGCTCAGGGAGGGGCGGGGCCATCTGCTGTGATTGGTTGGAGGTGAGCAAATGAAGACAGGATAAAGACATGCTGTGGAAGAGAGACAGAGGTTAATAACAGATATGATTCAGTGCAGAGAGGTCTGTTAACACATAGTGAGTGAAGAAGAAACACCCAGTGCATCATGGGAATCCCCCGGCAGCCTACGTCTATTGCAGCATAACTAAGGGAGGATTCAGGGTCACCTGGTCCAGCCCTAACTATATGCTTTAGCAAAAAGGAAAGTTTGAAGCCTAATCTTGAAAGTAGAGATAGTGTCTGTCTCCTGAATCCAAACTGGAAGCTGGTTCCACAGAAGAGGGGCCTGAAAACTGAAGGCTCTGCCTCCCATTCTACTTTTAAATACTCTAGGAACAACAAGTAGGCCTGCAGAGCGAGAGCCAAGTGCTCTGATAGGGTGATATGGTACTACAAGGTCATTAACAGATGCTTTGTTGTCATCACACTCTGAGGTGTACAGTATGTAAACTGCTCTCTCAGCTGTTACAGACGGTGTTTACACATCAGCACATGGAGGCGAGCAGCGGAGAGGACTGGTGTTAGCGGCCTCGTCGTTAATAATGATGATTTCTGAGCTTAAATCACCACATTAGCTGAGAGGCGCCGACTTTGTGAAAACCTGATTAAATCCAGGCGGAGCGCAGGGCGAGAATCAGGGGAACATATTAAAAAAATGACAAAGTGAAGGTGATAAGCAGCAGCTGCACTATATCTCCAACTAACCGAATCCCGTGGCGTGGAGCTCATTTACATGCGATGGTGTTAAAAACTCGTAAATTCATCCATGAATGAAGCGTCGAGACGTGAAGGAGAGATTGGAAACTCTGAATCTAATCACATGGTTGCTGATGTTGGACGCGGCTGTTTAACTGGGATTTGTTGCCTCGTCTCTGCAGACCATTAAAGAAATCAATCTGCACGTGGACACCGACGAGGTCATGACTGAATCGGGGAGATACGACCCGGTGTGAGCAGATAATAAATAAAACACGACGAGGGTGCTTTTCCTCCATTGTTTCTCTGTTAGAAGCTTTAGGCGTCAGAATGAAATGCAGTCCTCCGAATAATAAAAAAGGAATCTGATAATTCATGCTGTCCAGCAGCGGAGACCCTCTGAGGGCCACGGCGAGTCTACAAAGAGCAGCAAAGCAGAGGCGACAGGAAATCCAGCTGAACACGAGCAACGTAATGAGGCTCGGAGGGAGCGGGCGCTCATCAAAGAGTTTAAGGCTCGTGGGCTCGCGACCCGGCACGTGGGCAGGAGGACGTAAACACTGGGGAGCGTTACAAATGATCCTGCTCGTCTCCGTACAGCCGCGAGCTTCAGCTGAAGCACGAGCACAAACTGAAGAGGGTAAATTAACGGTTCATTAGCTCATCGGGACCAACGAGCAAGGATTAAACAGCAGGAGAAAAATGCTCCGTGTTTCGTCTCATCCTCTCGTGTCAGTGTAGCTGAGCTGTCTCACTTCCTCTTTTATGTGTTTTGGTTTAGTTTGACTTCCTCGCCTGTGTCACCATCTTTATCTTCACCTGTGTTTTGTTACCCGTCTCAGCGTCGTTCACACTGTTTCCACTTTGAGTTAACTGCCTTTCTCTGAATCTTGCATTAGGGTCCACAGTAGACGACACACGTGACTGTACATCAACACAAAGTGATCCCTATGAGTGTCACCTACTCCAGTCAGAGACACTATCAGCTGATGATGATACAAATATATAAAAAACATAAAATTAATTAAATTAACAATGAAATGCAAAGCTGCAGGAAATCTAGTGTTTTAGCAGCAAAACATTTTAAATCCACCGAATGATTTTCTGGCTCAGTGCTGCTTTTTATTCTTTAAACTGACGACAACCAAAAGACACAAAAGAAGCACAAAAAATCAGATAAAAGAATAAAAACAACGACAAAGTAAGAAGTACAGCCGGCTGAAGCCGAGCCTGTGCTCATCAGAGAAATTCATTCTCAATCAGTGAGTTTCTGTTTCTGCTAAAATAAAGGCTGATGTTTGTTCTCTGGAGAAGCTCTGCTCTACAAAAGACACACACCGAGTGTCAAAACACACCCTCACAGTGCCAAATAAAACCTGACGGCATCACTATCTGTCACCACGTGACACCAAACTGCAACCAAAACTTCCCAATCAAAGCAACATTTGGCAGCAGGCACGTGAAATCCTCTCAGAGCGTACATCAGCTCTGGTGCCAGCAAAGGCTCGATGAGCTTCATGAAACAATAACAGGACACTTCTGGGCACTTTTAATCTTTAATCTTTTAATTCGCCCAGATGATGTTCAACGTGTTGGTTACAGCCTCAGCAGACAGGAGCACACAGATGGAGTCTGAAATGGAAATGCAGTGTAAGGAACCTCTGACTCAGTGACATTCAAGTGTTTTTCACCAGTCTGTCACTAATGGCTCAAAGAAATGATCTTCCTACACCACCGAGCTGCTTCGTCAGGTAGAGACGCAGAAAAATCAGGGAGGAAATGTTCTGAATGAAGCTTCACTGTTCAGAACGACATAGGGAGGAGGCTGGGGTGGAGGATGGGTGGACAAAACACATGAACTACACACCAGAGACTGCACTTCCTTCACCCGTCTGAGGTGCAGGCAGCTAAAGATGGCGTTAAAGCTGAACGTCACCGTCCCCAAAAACTGCGACACAGAACAGACAAAAACAAAAACCGAGCTGCAAGCGGCTCTGCAGCCCTCCCTCCCTCCCCCGGAGGACTACGGGACAACGAGCTGTGTCGAAGGAAAGTGGATCACTTTTTGCCTGGCGAAATCACCATGGTAACTGATGATGAATACATAACCTGGTGTGGAGCAGGTGATGTTCAGAGTTTTGATTTAAAATCAGCTGCAGAGCTGAATAAATCCACTGAATGAAGCACAGACAGCGTTACGAGAATGTTCATGTTTTAACACCACCAGTACCTGTTCAACCAGTCGCCTCCATTTCACTCTGATCTGAAAGGTTGGAGGGTGGAGATGGCGTGATACCTGCTGGAGGCTGCAGAGCTGCTGAGGCCAACAAAGACACATTAGGAACAGTGACCAAACTTCAGCAACATCTGAGACGATCCGTCCCTCACGGATGAGCTGCTGCGGGTTTTCTCGCGGCCCCGCGTTCGGAAGCCGAACATCCCTGATGGTGTGATGAGGATCTCAGTGGACGTTTGTTTTCTGTCATCACTGCAGATGCTGTCGGCACCATGAGGAACTTCTAACTGAAGTTTTCACCCAGAGGTGAAACCGAATCAAAAGGTTTTACTTTCAGCTTTTTTAACAAATCTAAAAGTCTTCAGGGTGATTATCAACAAAGACGTTAGTGTGAATTAATTAAGGCATGAATTACAAATGCTGTCACACAGAGCCTTAATTTAGGGGCTTACCAGGCGGCTGTGGATGATGGATATGAGCTAAGGGAGCAAAGTTTCAGCCAGTATCTTCTGCTGAGGGGGTTGAAGTGTGGACCCACGCGGTGAAGCATTCAAAGACAGTCGATGCTGAGCAGTCACTGAGACGTGAGCTGAATCTCCAACAAACCGAGTGAGATTCAGGCGAGAAGATGAACCGACACAAAGCAGGATAAAGGCTCCACATGACAACAGGATCACAACACACAACCCGAGTGAATTCAGACTCTGGGTATTGCCTCGTGTTTTCAGGACCATCGGGGTTAATAACACTCAATCTGCATAATACACAACAATCCAGCAGCACCGCATGTCTCTAAGGCAGAGATCGGCACAGACGAGAAGCCGGTTAATATTTTCAATTACCTGAAGCATTATCATCGGTAATTAACGGCATCGTTGGCCACGAGAATGACTGAAGAAAGAGGAGAAAAAGTAGAACAGGGTGAGGAAGTTTATTATACAGTGTGACCAGGTTTCTGACTAAAGGCACGTCTGTCAGAGGGCGGCTGGACGTGGCCCCAACGATCAAATATTTAACAGCTCTTATAGCCGACATCCTTCGTCCTGCAGGGCAGACGTTCAGAGGACAGACCTGCTGGAAGAAGCTCAATGAATCCTGCCCTGCTCTTCTTTCTCTCTGAGGTTTCCAACACTAAATCTACTTTAAAAAACTACACAACATCCACGAGACTGCAGATGTATAAAATATGGAGGCAGAGCTTTTCACAGGTTCTCATTCCTTCCACCAGAATTAAGATGATGAGAAGCAGCCAGGTGCTAATAATGAAACGCACCTGATTGGCTGATCATCATCAGTGTGAGCGTTAAGAGCGACACAGTCTTCCCAGGAGTGGAAGTCGCAGCAACTTCAGCCCAAGCAAAAACCCAGGAGCTCCATCTGAGACTCCACAGGCCTCAGTCAAAGGTTAAAGTTCATGACAGCACAGTTAGAAACAGCCTGAACAAGTACAGCTGCCGGAGGAAAGGTCCTCAACATGGTGCCAAAGCTTAACAAAGCTGCATCTGAACAAAACAAAGACTTCTGGAACAGACGAGGCTGAAGCGGACATGTTTGTCCGTGAAACACAAAGTGAAGAGGAAGCCTCAGACCAGCTGGCAGCATGGCGGTGGAGCGACGATGGTTTGGGCTCCTCGCGGTCACCGAGTGGACCGTGAACTCCTCTGAACACCAAAGTGCTGCGGTGGGATCTTCAGAGGCCGCTCGGGTTCATATTGTACCGTCGTTACTTTGCAGTATGAAGAATACGAGAATTAAAACAACTTAAAAAGCCTGCCACAAACGGAGTGTTCTGTCTGTGCATACACGGAGCTCATTATTAAAAACTTTATGTTTAATATCCACGTCTACAAGAGGAGCAGCACATCTGTGACAGGAAGTGAGGAAAAGCAGACGTTTGCTTCAAGTTTTGGATTTTCAAAGTTTTCTTTGGATCAAAGTCCAGGAAACAGACGAGAAAGTAAACAAGGAAGCAAAAGCTCTTTAATTACCACGTTCACCCTCTGCTGTCTCAGCAAACAGCTTCTTTCTGCACACATTTCTAAATTTCATCATCATAAAACCCCTGCAGCTCTCAACCCTGAATGCTTTTCAGAAAAGACGTTGTTGTTGCAGCTTTTGCAGCGCAAAATTATTTGTGTAGCTCTGAAGGAAAAGACATAAAATCACACAAAATCACAACAGTCCCCTCAAGGTGCTTTACAATGTAAGGTAAAGACCTCAGAGTAACACAGAGAAAACCCAACAATCATATGACCCCCTATGAGCAAGCACTTTGACAGGGGGATGAAAAAAACTCCCTTTTAACAGGAAGAAACCTGCGACCGGGTGGAAGACGGGACAAAGACATGCTGTGGAAGAGATGAATAATAACTCAAGATTAAATGCAGAGAGGTGAATAAACACATAACACAGGAGCAAAAGGCGTGTCAGCTTTATGAGGACAGCTTCAAGAAAAAGGGTGGGGCTAAAAGGGAGTGTGATTCATGTCGTTCTTGTGGGCGTGGCCACTCACTTCACTAGTCTGCTCTTCTACTTTAGAATTATTCATACGCACGCTGTTGCTCATTGGATCAACGCTGACCAGAGCTGCTGACTCCACCTTACCCCTGCAGATGGCCCCGCCCCTCCCTGAGCCTGGTTCTGCTGGAGGTTTCTTCCTGTTAAAAGGGAGTTTTTCCTTCCCACTGTCGCCAAAGTGCTGCTCATAGGGGGTCATATGATTGTTGGGTTTTTCTGGATTATTGTGATTACTGTAGGACTTTACAGTATAAAGCACCTTGAAGCAACTGCTGTTCTGATTTGCTGCTATATAAATAAAACTTGGAAGTCATTAGTATTAATTAGTTAGCAGATTTAAAGTTCTTTCCTTTTGTGCAGTTGTAATAATAATTCAACTGCCCTACCTGCCCAGACTCCCCAACGCTCTCCACCTAATCCTCCATCCTGCTCACCTCCTCAAACCTCTGCCAGCCTCCAGAGCATCATCTCCATCTACCCACAGAGTTCAGTCGTTTCACTCAGTGTACTCATTACCGCCTCTTAAAAGGAAACTGTTCCATCTGGGCTCTTAAAAACAAGAACATCAGCAGCAGGAGCAGCTGTGGTACCCGTCCTCATTTTACCCTTGAAGTGGACTGCAGGGTGTCCTGTCATGTTGCACTTGAGACCAGAGGTGGAGAAGGAGAGAGGTGTGCACGAAACGTGAGAAATAATCGCAGGGTTTCCTTGTCCATTTTGGCATGCATGGACGGAGAGAGAAAGACTGAGTGTGTGGGTGGATGAGATGCAGAGAGAAGAAGAAGAGGAGGAGGAGGAAGGATGGAGAGTGGCACATTCTCTCTCTCTCTTTTTTTAACAAGGGGTTCCTCTACCCCAGGGACACCTATCTGTGTGACCACAGGAGTGAGGAAGAGGAGGAACAAAGGGCCGAGGAGGTGGTGGGATGAGAAGGGTCGGGGGGAGGAGGAGGCCACATGTTCTACACCCTTTCCTGCAAGGGAGGAGGAAAAAATGCTATGTGTGATTGTATATGTGTGCTGGATGCACAAATGTATCATTAGGCATCATTAACCACAAATTATACAGAGAGAGAAAGACAGATGCTGCTGTTGGCACATTTTTCTGCTCCCTGCAATCTGCAGCCCTGGGAAGGAAAAAGAAGGGGAGAAAGAGGGGATGGAGGGGGAGTTAATCTAATACATGTGTAGTGTGATTAAAGGAAGAGCTTCATCGCCGGTGACGTTTCAGGTGGATGTGAAGCCCGGCGAAAGGATATTAAACACTTAAACATCGCACTGAAAACAGAGGAAGTGAGGAGGGGGTGGGGGGCAGAAAGAGTTAAAAGTCCGAATCTATGAGAAGGAGAGCTCTCTCTCTCTCTCTCTCTCTCTCTCTCTCCTCCCTCCTACCTCTCTCGACCGCTCGGCTACTCGCTCCTCTCTCACCACCTGTTAGTGCGGACCCCTCATGCACTGACATCCACTTGTTTGTGCAGGAATCTCCTCCACTCACCATCAAAGGTACGAACATTTACTCTCTTTATTCTGCCTTAATGCTGCTGCGTGTCTCCTTCTTCTTTTATTGGGGGGGGGGGGGGGGGGGGGGATTATTCACTCCCGTTCCAGTCTCCGCCTCCTCCTCCATCCCTCCATCCTCTCGTCTCTCAACAAATTTCTGTGTTTCTGCAAGTGGTGCAAAGTACATTTACTCTGATGCAGCGAGGTTTGCGTGACGCGCTGTGCTGTTTTATTGCACTTTAATGCTTTAATTACAGTTTGGAGGTATTTTAGTAGCCATGGTTAATTTTTGAGTTTGAGAAAAAAAGAAAACACTAACCTCAGATGGTCTGTTTATTGATCATGTAGCTAAAAATTGACATTTTAAATCAGATTTAAATGTTGTTATCAACTTATTTTGGTGATGTGTGATCTATGGAGGACTGAAAATGCAACAATATTATTAATATTGAGACAAAAAAATAAAAGAGAGGATAGAAGGAAATAATGTTGAAATACATGCGCACACAAGTCAGTTAATAAAGTGTGAAATCATTCAGTTTGGCTTCCTCACAGAAATATTTACTGTCAAAATGACCTCTCATTCAGTTTCCTCCGTATACAACTGTAAGTATGAATTTGTTTAATTATTTCTGTAATAATTTACATTATTTGTCAATAATGACTCGTACATTATTGATACACGAGTACAGGACACGGTGTGAAGAGGGAAACCATTTGGGAAATAAATATTTAAATTAATATATTTATAAATAAAATAAAATATTAAATGGGAGAGCAAAAATATGAACAAAAAGCGAAAACATACTAAAGCAAGTGATTAGTGATAAGTTGTTTATTTATTTATTTTTTTACTTATTCAGCTGGTTTCGACCTCCATACCAGACGAATCAGCTGTTTAAATTGTATTAAGGTTTACAGTGTGCATTATTAGGGGCGTGGCCTCTTTGACTGACAGGTGGATGGTGACACAGGCGGCTGTAGTTGCTAGCTGTCTGCTAGCTTCACCTGAGCTGGACCTCTGGACCGTGTTTGTGCTGTTGGAGCCTTTTGGAGCATCTGACCAATAATATGGCTGCTGTGAGGTCACTATAGCAACAGACCGTGCAACGAGGCTGAGCTCCAGGTTTGATTAAATTCTGGGATTTTATCTGGATGTTAATCTGAATAAAGCCCAGAGACCAAACTGTGGCATCGCTGTGGTTAAGTTTTGTCTGTTGTTTGGGTCTTTGTGCAGTTTAGCACGTCATGCATGTGCTGCATGCTGTGAATTATGATGATTTAAAACATTTATCTCAATAACTTGGCTCTGGTGGAAAAGTCGTCATGAAATAAAGACAGAAAGAAGTAAGCGCACATGATGACTCTGGAAATGATTCAGTATCATGTCCGTCACTGACTGACACTGACATTGAAGCTGCGATGGTACCTCAGCTACTTTAAGCTGAAATCAGTTTGCAAATAGAAGAAAGTCTCCACAGGTTGCCTGAAAAACATCTGTTCTCTCTGCAGAACTTTATTCCTTTGACCTCGCTGTTCATTGACGAAACTTGGATAGCAGTACTGCAAAAGCACCAACACGGAGCAGCAGCACAAAAGTGGCATCAGGACCTTGGACTCATATTTAATCCTGTCCATGCTGATGCTTTCAGCTGCTGGACTTTTGGTCTGCTAAGCTCCGCTTCAAGCTTCTGATCCAGTGAAGAGACGAACGCGATGAGACTCTAACCAAACCTGAACTGAACAGGAAACCAGGAGAATCAGATTTCCTTCCTCTTCCTGTCTCGAAGTTAGAGCGGAGCTCGTCTGTTGTTATTCTGCGATGGTTAAAATGACATTAAGTGGAGAACTGGCACCACCCACTATTCAAAGAATGGATGAAAGTATGACGGAGGCCCTGTCACTTTTTTTTAATTCAAATTACATGTTATATTATTTTAATAGTGAGCACCATGACAAAATAATGTGAGTTTACAGGCTTAAAGAGCAGAGCAAATTGTGGATGATGGGGATAAATAAGGAATGACTGACAGGTTGGAGACATCCTGATTGGCTCTGGTGAGGTCATGGCTGTTGTGCCATTTCTGGAGCAAGGACAGAAGAGGGATGGGTAAGAGGTGGTTAACGTAGGAGGGTGACCTGATGACGGGAGTTCTGGGTGGGCAGGTGGTTACAGGAGTCGTTGAGGTGGTGGTGCTCCTCGACCGCAGGTTTCAGGAAAAGGAAAAATCGACTGTAACATCAGCCATGTGACCTCTGCAGGGTGAAGGTTGGTTTTTGTTTCAGCCAAACTGATGTGTCCTTTAAACATTTCTGAGTCAGGCTCAATTAATCCCAACGTTAATCTTCCACTGACCTGGACACAGACATGACTCCAATGGTTCACTTATAACTTAATCAAAAGTTTATTTTTTATTGCGAGGTTATTGAGGAGCACTGAAAGCAACACGTTGGCAGATTTAACCTCCTAACTTCCAAACAGGTTTACCCTTAGCTTCAGGTTCATATCCACCCATTTATTTATTTTAATCCATTTAGCACCAAGTGGGAAATCTTAAACAGAAGCGAAGCCAAAGAACAAGAAAGATCTGATATGAACGTGTTCAGCATGAGGCTAAAACGTGACTTTTCCACCTTGTGTTTCTGCTGACCCGATGGAAGTGCAGTGCATTAACCAAACTGTTGGGGCCGGAGTTCCTGTGTATAATGTAGCTACAAATAATCACTAATGCTGCCACAAAAAGATATAAAATGAGCACAAAATAAGATTTTATGCCTAAAAGATAAAAACAGTAGTATAGTTCACTGTGTGAGTGTGCTGTAGTTTGCTCACCACATTAATGGCATTTAGAATAAAGAACCTCGTGGATGGTTCTCCTTGTCGGGGCTGATCTATAGAGCGACGCGTGCAGTCATTAATGATTCACGGGACCTTCCTGTATACAGCTGTGCTGTAAAGGTCATCCACTGGCTTTGCTCTACAGGGAAAAACGGGACCTTCATGCTTCACCGTGTTTCTGTCGTACGTTCCAGCCAGATTTCTTTATTCAGTTGTTCTGCTGCACAAACCGCCCCTCAGCAGGTTTCTGGATGTTAGCCAATCAGAGGAAAGTAGGCTTTTAGGGAAGGAGGTTCTTAAAGAGACAGGACCGAGCAGCACCTCGTGCGACTGCTGCTGATCTGCTGTGGCGCCATTTGGTCCCAAACAAAACAGGCCAATTAAAATCAGCAGTTAAAACATCAAAGGAAGCTGCACCACCCTCCAACAGATGGGTGGATGCTACCAAGCCAGCGAATGTCCCAAATCTAATACTTGGCCCAGCCAGCTAATTTCATCTTAATTACTTAAAGAGAACAAAGATAAGTCTGATAATTTTTAATGTGACAGACCTCGAACATGATGAAAACGAACTGGAAGCTTCTGCAGCGTCACACAGATGAACAATGAGATCAGAGACTGCGCGCTCACGGTCGTGCACACATGCACACGTGCACACCTGCACACCGACCGCCCGGCCTCGCTCAGCTTTTAATTAAGTTCAGTACAGTTTTTTTTATATAGCAACCAATCACAGCAGCAGTTATAATGTGAACACAGAGAGACCCCAGCAATAGGCTGAGCCTCTATGACCAAGCAGTTGGTGACAGTGGGAAGGAAAAACTTCCGTTTAACAGGAAGAAACATCCGTCAGAACCAGGCTCAGGGAGGGGCCGTGTGAGGAAGACAGGACCGATGACACACAAGCTTCAGTGTGATGACGATGTGTTTGCTTCTGAGGCCAGCGAGCTGTCGTGTGTTCGTTAAACTCATTAAAATAATTACAACCTCTCTGACTCCAACCAAACAACCACAACTGAAAAACCAAATGTCCAAATCCGTGTGCTTGGATCACGCTGCCTCCTGCTTCTGACTACGTGTCGCTTTGTGATGGATGCTATGCTAACGTGTTGCTGCTCCCCCCCTTCCTCCTTTTTCTGTGCCAAAGCAGCTTCCTCACATCAGCCAGTAACATCAGGCCTGGGTATTGATTTGCATGCAGCTGGTTATGAATTATAATGTGGTATTTTCTGTGGCTGGAGGATTTCAAATCCCAGAGAGGAACAGAGATTTTTTTTGGCAGAATAACTGAATTATATTAGGTTTCCTCGTCTCTCCTCTCTGCAGCACAGAGCTGATGCTCAGTTTAGGAAGAGAGGAAGCTGTGAGACAGAGTAAAAATGAAAACCCTGCAATAATAATCAAATAATCATAAGTAATTAATGAAGTTATGGAGGAGCAGCAGCTGGTTCCTGTGTGTTTGTGCTTATTCCAAATTTCAGATCTTTTGTCTCTACAGTGACTGACCTTGCAGAGCAGCTTTGCATGAGTCACAGTTCAAAGTAATCCTCATGTCTGATGCTAAAAAACTCTTTGCACCATTAGGGGCGTGGCCTCCTTGGCGAAGGGGTGTATTGTGAAAACAGCTGATCTGTGACGTCATCATTAAGAGAAAACTCCAGTGCATGATTGAATTAACAATGAACTTAATTATTGTCGTGCAATTTGGTTTGAAACTGCCAGGAGCTGAAAAGTGACAGAATCTGTCCAATCACAGCGACGTGTGCGGCTGCAGCTCCCCTCACACCTGTCACTCAGCCATCAGGTGAGCGTATATGAGGTGACAGGACTCTCTGACCACCGAGTCGCCTCTGCACAGCGAGGCTGAGACTGTTAATGCGGAGAGGAACATGAAACGGTGACAGGGCGAGTAAAAACAAGCGGGGAGGGGAGAGCGTCTGCAGACTCCAGGGTGGGAACGAGACCGGCACGAGTGAGTGGCGGCAGGGAGAGGCGTTTTGTGTGTCTTCATTAAGATCCTCCCCTGTGTCGAAGTCTCACCAGTAATCCCGCTGTGACTGCATATCTAACACTGGACGGGCACCAGGTTTCACTTTCATGTGGGAGAATGTTTTGGCTGATAAACGCCACCTCCCCCTGAATTAAACATGACGGCCCCGAGCGCCACAGACACTCGGGAAGCAAACACACGTGACAGAGTGGGAAGGGCCCGAAAATCAAAACAGGAAGCTTTAAACCCAGGAGACGGCGTCTCAGATGTGTGACTTCTAATTTATAATTACATCCTCATTACATTTTGAAATTTTACACGATGCCTGGAGATCTCCTCAGTGGGACAAAGTGATTAGCGTTCAAGAACAGCCTAATAAATTTGACTTCTCATGAAATTAAGTTCAAATTAAATTCAGTAAAGTTAAAATGTTGATGCTGAAATGCTTGAGCATCTCAAAGCTCACTCTTCTTCCCTGGAAAATTAGGTGAATGAAGATAAGATAAGATAAGATAAGATAAACCTTTATTAGTCCCACAAGTGGGAAATTTGCTTGGTCACGGCAGAAAGTGGACAGTACAAAGTTAAGAGCAGCAACAATTAAGAAAAACAATAGAATAGGATAAATTAAATAGAATAAAATAGCTGATTAGAATTGAGATTTTATCTAGAAAACGTAGTTTTCCCCGTTAATAAAGCGCTATGGCCCAAACATTAGCATCTAAGGATGAAAACTGAAGCCCCAGCACCTGCAGTTCCCCTGATGTCCAGCTGAGGCAGCTGTGGGTCAGTCCCCATAGACCCTCATGTTAAATCCTTACAGCAGAAATAAACATGTTTACAGGCTGATACACAAACAGTTTGGTCTCTGTGGATCATGTCCCCTTCATGGCACCTGTTTTTATAACTCACCTTTTTAAATTGTATTAAGGATTAAAGTTTGTATTATTAGGGGAGTGGCCTCTGTGACTGACAGGTGGATGGTGACACAGGTGACTCTAGTTGCTAACTGTCTGCTAGCTTCACCTGAGCTGCACCTCTGGACCTGTTTGTGCTGTTTGAATCTAACCATTGGGTTGATTATGACCATCTTTCGTATACAGGTGTTTTGCTGGTTGTTAGGTGTAGCTAACGTGTAAATTCGTGAGCTCTGTGTGTGTTTTTGTTTTGGGAACTGAAGGAGCATCGCAGACACTTGCAATGCTTTGTGACCCTGCTGTTTCTGTCTTGTGTGTTGCTAATAGGACTGCACTACTTCTGCCTGAAAACAAGCTTCAAGCTTCCTGCAGGCCGAACACACAGAATGAGGATTTATTCTGTTAATTTTATTTGGAGCTCTTCTCTGAGGGCCGAACCAAGCAACACAGCAGAATCTCTCCTCAGATCTCCGAGTAAAACACAAAAACAAAACTGGTGCATTCTCCAAACTGCATCCAGCAGCAGGTCGTTAGCTCCTAATCTCTTACCCTGTCTGCTCCACTGGTTTAAGTGGAATACTTAAGAACAATAAGCAACATCATGTGCAGGATGCGTCCAATCCCAAATCTTTTGTTTGATCGGCGCGTGCATGTTCGACTCGAGGTTCTGCTCCGGCTTTGTTAAGGACGCCCTGCAGAGTTTCTAAGGAAGAGACACTTAAACAAGCATGATCTCCTTCCAATTACACAGCGTGTGAAATCTCCCACTGCTTAAATGTCCTGTCGGACATCTGAGTCGTCCTCTCTCTTTATGATCACTTAACAAGAAAGAAGCTGCAGGTCCAAGCTCAGGCATTAGATAACTGGAGCCAGCTGTTGAACATTTTGGGCTAATGACAAGGCCTCTGCCTCCTTTCACTCTGAGGTGGTCTCAGAGCAGAAGGTGAACTAGTCATTACAACACTGTGTGTGTTTGTGAACATCTTCTCAGCCTGGTGAAAACTGAGCTTTAAAAACCCCCCGAACGGTTTCTACACTTCATCTAAACCCAAACGAGCAGCTTGCATCTCCTTACAGCTGCATCGTCCTCGCCGCCGCGCTCATTTAACAGCAGAAGTCTTCAGTTTGTGGACACGAATCTCAACATAACACCACTAAGCTGAAAAACACGCGCTCGTTAAACAGAATAAGGAGCACGATTAAATGTTGTCACAAACTGAACAGTTCTGTTCTCCAGCCTCGGCTCGCAGAGGATTAACAAACCTGTAATCAGGTTTCAATCAGGTTTGAGCCGCGCTACATTCAATTTACCTCAGTGCTGTCATCAGTGCACGAACGAAGGCTGATAATATTATTATTATAATATTATTAAAACTATTACATTTTTATTCAATCTGCTGTAATGTAATGCGTGTTCATAACTGCAGGGATTATCCACCCTCACACTCTGATGCAGTTTGCAGACGGGATGAGAATCAGCATCCACATCTGAGGCCACAGCTCGCAGTCAGAAAAGGGTGGATGCTGACTCCATGTTGGTGCAACAAATGCAGAAGTCAGAGAGGGAGGCAGTGGGAGATTTACAGACAGACTGAACAGCATCTGTCAAAAACTACAGAGAGAGTTTCCTAACTCGAGTTGCAGAACGAGGGAGGCAGAGCTCAGGAACAAATATCAAACTTTTAATGTCAAAGACCCGGCTGTAAGATCCAAGAGTGCACAGGGAGTAACACGGTGACCAGAACCAGCACCGGCAGGCAAAGACAGGGACGAACACAGGAGGGCAACGAGAAACAGCTGAACACAATCAAGACAACGAGGAGGAAGTGAAACTCAAAAACAGAGACGACCAGCTATCAAAGTAAAACAGGAAATGAATGAGGTGGCTGACAGAGAGAGAGGGCTGCTGGCTCCCGTGAGATGGATATCTAATAAACAAAGTAATGGATTACACACAGAGTACATAAATAGAGGGGATATAGTGTAATACAACCAAAAGCAATAATAATGCATTTCATGGCATATTGATTTATTAATTAATCTATTTTAATAATTTAATGCGTGGCCTTCCATATAAGCCAGTAATAGAAGGAAATACAAATGTAAGATTTTGAATTTTAGTCTTTGTGGAGTAAATAAAGCAGAAAAACATGGAGGATGACACTGGCGGTCGAAGCAGTGACTTGCGTACTTTTATTTTGCCTGTTGTGCATTTTTCCTGGTTAAATCGAGTCGGCTCTCCTGAGGGTGGAGCTGATTTGGAGTTGCATATTTATTGGTGTTGTTTAGCGTCCCCAGAGTGTTCGAGCAGAGGCAGCACTCGCTGCTTTATGCTCCACATAGAAGAAACTCTGAGAAAGCTTTTCTGCTTCATCATGGCCTTTAGTTAAAAGACTTTACCTTGAATAAGCAATCTTAAGCATTTCTTATAATCAGCACTTCAAGGCATGAGTCATACGTGTGCTGCAGCAGAAACCACTGAAAGTCCCATAAAATGTGTTTTTGTATCATATTCACAGGTAAATGTTAAAGTGAATCATCGTGTAATACCTCTGACACGGTTTACCTCGACCTGTGCGGTCACTCAGCGTCCACTCGAGCCTGCGGCGGCGATCTGCACTCCTCGGGTCTGGAGGGCTGTTGGCGCCACATTTGACCACGAAAATTACTCTGAAAGGTCAAAGCGTGAGGATTCAGCTCTCTCACTCAGGAGCAAGATGACTAACTGACTTTGTGTTCAGGCTTTGGAACATAAAGTCTAGAAGGTTTTATTATGAAATGTAATCAGGCATTTTAATCTGCACAGTAAATAAAGATATTTTAAATAGAACAGGATGCTGACGTCATCAGCATCAATTTCTAAAAATAATAACAGTGCATGTTGAATTCAGAGGGACTTTGCATTTATCTATGTGGTTTTTATTCAGCCTGCAGATAAAACAATGTTTGAAATGAAGCCGACGCCTGCAGTTCATCCGACGTCCACTAGGGGCTCCAGCAGACTCCTATGTTAAACGTTGCAGCAGAAATAAACACGTTTCCAGCCTGATGCACAATCTGACGTGGTTTCTGGCGTGTACAGAGATGTAAACGTGATGGCAGAGCTTTTGCTTATTTACAGCAGATCTCTGAACTGTTTTCTTGGACTCGTTTAGCTCACCTGTAGCTCAGTATTTCTCCTCGAGCTTCCTTCACACAAACTAAATGAAAGTTGCACAAACGTGAGCCTGACTCAAAGATCTGTTTAATCTGAGAGCAAAGCTGCTCTAAAGCAAACACATTGGAGCTGAGGTGAGCCGTTCTGACTGCGGTTTGTTCTCATTGCTAACGCTGCTGAGGCCTCGCTCTGCAGTCTGAGCTGCGTTCAGGCGTCTCACCTGTCTCGCTGTTGCAGCAGGTGGTCTCCCCTCAGGGGCTCGCTGATTAAATATTCTGGCTCGAGGCCCAAGAAGCTGTTTGACTTCCCCCTGCTGTTCATGCAACCTGCAGGCTGTGTGTGTGTGTTGTTAGCGAGCTAACTTTTCACTCTCGGGTCGTTCTGGTCGTGTGATTTCCCCCCCCGTTATGTCCACACCTCCTTACAGGACTGTGGTCGTTAAACTTCCTGTTTTCATCGGCCCATGTGTGTCGGCGTCCTGCTGCGACACCTTTTCTTTGTGCTTTCTATGAACCCTCCCTCTTTCCCTCTTTTTCATGTGTCAGACACACACACTCCTCGTTAAACACCTGCTGTCAGCTGCTGCAGCGGCGTGGAGCTGCTGTCAGGACTACCATGTGTCAAACAGAAGAAAAGGGTTTCCTTTAACACGGGGATCGAACACGCTCGCCTCCTGACTGTTAGCTCTGAGCTTAAACAGCTGCGCTGATCCTTTTCTGCATCTTTAACTCCCTCGGGCTGATGAACGCAGCAGGTGTCCGTCCACACAGGTGTTTCTGTTTGTGTCGCTGAGGTCCAACACTCTGCTGTTGATGAAGGAGCTCACGGTCCACTCAGTGACCCCGAGGTACCCAAACCATCATCCCTCCAGCGCCGCGCTCACAGCTGCTCTGAGGTCTTATGAGTTTGGTTTTGTGCTTCATGGACAGACTTTCAGCTCAGTCTGTTTCTAACTGTGCTGCTACGTTTAACCTTTAACCTTTGACTGGGGCCTGTGGAGTCTGAGATGGAGCTCCTGGGTTTTTACTCAGGCTGAATTTGCTGGGACGTCCACTCCTGGGACGACTGTGTCGCTGTTAACACACCTGAACGCTCCAGACCTGCAAACATCAGAAACCTCAGCTCTACAGATGTGCTCACACTGGTGATGATCAGCCAATCGGGTGCGTTTGATTGGCAGCACCGGGCTGAGACTTGGCCTCGTCATTCCTGTGGAGACAGACACCCGTGGAAAGACTTCCACGACTTTCTGTCACTCTGTCAGCTCACTCATGTCACTCTGAGGAGTATCTCTGCTTTCAGTGACATCGACAGGTTTTCGTGTCTTCTTTTGATCAGACTCGTCCGGCAACACTTAAAGTCCAGCCTGGTTTGAACTTGATATTTAACTCACTCTGGTCTTGACTTTGGTTTGTTTGCTGTGTTTAATTTGGGATATTCTGCTCACATGTTTGATGTGTCCTGACTTGTATCCCGGTCTACGTCCGCTCAGCCCTGCTGATTTTCACTGCACCCGTCTCTCTTCCTGTTAAAACAAAGTTTTTCCTTCTCACTGTCGCCAAAGTGCTCGGGGTCATATAATTGTTGGGTTTCATCTATATTATTGTACTGACGTCTAATATAAAGCACCTTGGGGTGACCGTTGTTGTAGTTTGGTGCTGCATAAATAAAGTGGACTATGACTCTGATCTTTCAGTGATGATGTGGGTTGCCTGGTTGGGTCTTGGATCTTGGACTGTACTCTTCCCCGTTAATCCAATGCTAGTTTTCTTTGCCTGCTGTTAGTCAGCTGGTCCAGATCTTCATCTCTGACCCGGCATGTTCATAGAGATCAGCAGCTGTAAAAGTGACAACAGGATTGAACATCTGGATAAAGACGGCTGGCGATGAGGCTTCTTCGCAGAGTTTAGCTGATATTTCTCCTGCAGCTCGAGTCTATTCCTGTCTTTGGACCACAACAGTAGTCGCCTGCAGTTGGCTTAACATATTTATCAGTGTTACAGCCGGCTGTCAATAAAACTGCCTCCGTCTGTGTGAGATGTGCTGTTAGTGCCAAAATAAAACCGAGTTTCTGTCAAATGAAACACTGCATTTAATTTCAGGTCAGAGGATTATTGAACAAACTGCTGCAGCAGTTTGAGACATCCTTACTCGAGTCATCCAGAGACAGCTGAGGATGTTTTAAATAGCATAGGTTGGGGAAACAAAGTGTATAATTACAGTGCAGTTATTCAGAAAGGAGGAAAAGCTGGGCGAGGATAATAAGACCAAACAGAAGGAAGAGTCAAAGTGTTTTTTCCTCGTGGATTTTATTTTGTAATGAAATGCAGCTAACAGGGTGTGACTGGCCGTCTGTCTCTGTGTTCACCCTGCGGCACATGGGTAACCTGTCCAGGTGTGCGCCGCCGCTCACAGCTATGAGTGCTGGGACAGGCTCCACTGCTCACTGCCATTATTTTACCTGATGTAACCTGAAGCTCGTCACATTCAGTTCTTAGAAAGCAGCGCCGTGTGATGAGGTATCTCTGATAGATCGCAGGTACAATTCACTACAAAGAACCCTTAAAATGATCGTGTCTTCAGGGCCGTGACTGTCAGAGATTCTCCTCAAAATATGACGACAATTTCTCCTTTCATTGCCAGGAAGACAAATCTGGGATAATTAGTCATGAACCGCCTAAAATCTGAGGCTCCCTTCAAATTCTTTTCATCTCCTGGTGGCTCAATTAAGTCCTGTGACAGCAGCAACACCTTTCCCGTGACTAATTTGTCAAACGCCTCGTGCTATTTCCTTTGAAATCTGACATCAAACGCACTCAAGTGTTCCTCAGGTGTTCATCACAACAGATCCATTCAGCTTTTATTCAGTTTTTCTGTGAGTCACTTCAAACAAATGAGTCCAAACGGATATCCAGACCCGGCTTCATGAATGTCTCCTTAAGGACACGTAAAGAAAGTCAGATCAGATGTTTGTGTGTCAGTCAGAGTTCATAATGCTCGCTCAGGTTTAGGAAACTGTTGGGTTAAACACTTATTCTGGGTCTGTAACTAACTGGGTTAACGAACCAAAGCAGGGACAATAAACCAGACTACTAATCCAAACTAACCCAAATTTAAACTCAACTAAACCAACTTAATAATATAACTGTAACCAAAGTAAACTCAATTAAACCCACATAAAGTTAAACCAATAAATCAAAGTTAATTATTATTAATCTAAATCTAATTCATCTGTATTTGAACCAATCTAGTTTAAACTAAAAAAACCACAATAAACGAAACAATCTGAATTTAAATGCTGTTAATGTGCTGAGATCAAAGCTCTCAGTGAGTAAACAGGTTTGTTTGTTTGTTTGTTTGTCTTCAGACTCTATGACGGTTCGGAGAGGAAAGAAGCTCAGCATCTCCATCCAGGAACACATGGCCATAGACGTTTGCCCCGGCCCCATCAGACCCATCCGCCAGATCTCCGCCTACTTCCCCCGCCTGTCCCCCACCTCCCCCACCCCCGTCTCCCCCAACCCCGCCGTGTCCCCGCCGCCGTCCCTCAGCCCCGGCTCGGTGGCCTCGGGAATGGGCGGGTCTCACCTCCTGTCTCCTCTGTTGGCCCAGGGCAGGCCCGGCGGGGGCGGGTCCCTATCCCTGACCAGCAGCGTGGACACGTCGGTGGAGATCAACAGCTCCGACAGCGACGACTGCAGTGAGCCTCGCTGTCGGCATGTGTCTGTGTGCGTGTGTCACCCTGCATCTGTACACATCTGTTTAACGTCACCCTGAGGCTGCTTCCTGCACGGCGCTCCGTCTCAAGTCTGTTTTCATACATTTCATGAGGCTCAAAAATATCGTGACTCGCCACTGTCACGGTCCCAGTGATGCTTTTGAGGTTTGGATTTGTTTTTGCTTCTCGGTTATCCACCGTTAGGCCTGTAACACAGCACAGAGGACCATCACAGCTGTCAGTCTACAGTTACCCTTCATTCATTTATATTTTGCAGGAAAATGGCTTCAAAATTGTACTCAAACATGCGAACACAACACTATAGAGAACAAAAGCCTGCAATGAGTTTGAAAGTGAATGCGTGTTGTGAGCAGCTTCATCCTCCAGCTCAGGCTCTGTCGGCTCGGTGAGGATCTCCAGATGTATCTCCAGGCTTCCTGGAGGACATCCAAAGCTCTTTTTGTATGTTTCTGCCTTTGCGCTGCTCCCTGTCAGGATGATCCCACTCATTGTTGCCCCTGTTGTTATTTTAATGAACACCAAAGCAGCTGAAACTCACGAACAACCCCTCTGCTACATACCTGACCAGATCAACACCCCTGCGTGGATGCACAGTAGTGCAGATAAAGCAGGGCTGAGAAACCTCTGCGTGACATCACAGCATGTTTTGGTTCTGTCAGATGGACTGAAATATTTTCTCCACGTCTCTTAAATCTCTTAATTCTCTCTCTGAAGAACAAATCTGGGGCTGAATTATTTCTCGTCTTTTTTAGTGAATCATGTTGTTTACTGGAGGCTGAAAGCCGGCTTAGGCTGGAACGAAAACAAATATTTTCATTGTGAATTTCCTTCAGACAACAGTGCTCAAGTCTCCTTTGGCTAACGTGCCGTAATCACCTTTTATGGAGATGTCGATGTGGGTTTGGGATGAAAGGTCACAGAGTCTGCAGAAGCACCACGAAGGTCGCTCGGAGTAACTGAGGGACCTAAAAACGCTGCAGCAGCTCCAGTCTGATCGTTTCATGGATTTAACCAGCAGCAACCCTAACAGCCTGTCACGGCGGGGTGCGCCGATGTGTGCGGAAACAGGACCCAAAAGCAGATGATGACGAGGAATAGTAATGATTAACAGAAAAGTGAACCTTTATTGCGATGACGGCAGGAAATGAACCAAGAGACCAAAGCAAACAGGCAAAACACTAAGAAACAAAACACTAAAGGTACTAAGACCAAAAACTATAACTATGACCGAGGTGGAAAAATAAACAGGCTAAGACTATGACTCTGGTGAGAATAAACAGACGAACTGACAATGGCATGAAGAAAACAAAAGGCTTAAATACAGACATGAGGTGATCAGGGGAAGTGGCGACACATGAGGAAACAGCTGACTGACATGAATCTAATGACAGGACCAGGAGGAGTGAAACTAAATACAATGACCAAAGAACACATGACACTGTCAGAATAAAACAGGAAACACTAAAACTAGACATGACAATACAAACTTAACATACCAAATACGTGATGAATAATGCAAGAACTCAAACAGAAAACCCAGGAACAATAACTGCCTAAACTAAAGGCAAATAGGAAATAACACAAAACTAACAACATCTCAAAAAATGAGAACAATACAAAGAAAGCTCAAAGTGCTGGGTCGGAGACCCAGCCTGTGACACAGCCGTTCCTCCGCCGCTGCACCGTGGATGCATAATTCATGTGTTTGCAGCTCACACATACGTAACCAACACATTGACGCGTACGCCTCTCGTGCTGAAGCTCGGCCAGACTGCAGATGCTGAGCGTTTTTGGGGAGGCAGGTAAATGACGCGGCCGAAACACGTCAACTTCAGAGAGGGCTGAAATGTGACGGCACCGGCTCGTCTGGAGGAGCAGAAGGAGCGCGAGTGCGCCGATCCTCTCCTTCATCGCCGCTTCAGTTACAACACGAGAATAAATTGTGATAAATGAGTCAGGCTGAATGCTCTCAGAGCTGCTGACATGTTTTCAAGCTCCGCTGTGATTCAGAAAGCAAAGACTAATTAGAGGTTTTTACCATTTTTATCCCCTCATTAACATATATTTGTTTTGCAGTCACCACTTGATGATTTTTTTGTGCTTTTTAATAACGAGGCGTCAGATTCATCAGAGCGGGGAAAGCCTGAGGGAGGAGCAGAGCGCCAAAGTTTGACAGGCCGTCTCCTCGAACAGAAACTCCAGGCTTTGATCAAACATAAAAGGAACTCTGGCTAACAAAGAATGCCTTCACAGGGGCGCTCCTTTGTGCACGCGTGATCCCTGCAGCCTCGGGCTTCGCTGCTGCAGAGCAATGATTCCTGCGCAGGACGGTCACAGGGCGTTTTGAGGTTTTGCTGACATGTTCCAGCCGTCGCTGCCTCGGGCTGCTGTAAGTCAATGTAGGTGGGTGGAAGCAGGAGTCTTTTTTATTTTTACTCAGTGTTCAGGACTGCAGTGGATTAAGCAGAGAGAGGACGACTATAGGATGGACTCAGAAAAGTGCATCCAACAGTCAGAAGCACTGATTTAAGTTTCTGAGGACGACGTCTGATGTTTTACTTACAGAAAAAAAGGCCAAAAGACTCAAAATACAGAAACTGAAGTCTGCTTCTGCCTCGAGATACTAAAAGACACACAGACTTAAAATACAGCATCATTACTAGGCTGCCTTTGTGGGACAGTTAGTTATCTTACACGATACAGAGTCGGGGCCACGAGATGCAAAGCTACCTGGATGTGACAGCGATCATGTCTTTGGGATGCAGAGTGAGCTATCAGATACAAACAGGACCTTATGAGATATAAAGTCATCATTAGCTGTTCTGTAAATGTGTCTCATAGTGTTGAGATGCTGAGTTTTACTCTTGTACAGGACAGACGCTGAGACTAAATCAACAGGCTTCCATGTCTGTGTCTCACGCTGGATGGCAGTTGGTTTTCCCGCCTTTTTCTGTACCAACTGTGTGCAGTTAGCTGAGCTAATCCGGTTGTTCAGTCTGACGTCACTAGCCATGTCTGGGCCTAAACTCCGCTGCAGGTCCATATATCAAACGATCACTATGGCATTACTGAGAGTTGAAAAACTGTCTAAAGTCTTTCATCTTCAATAAAATGATCAGCGTTCTGCTCTACCAGGTGTAACAACTGAGTTCAACATCCAGGCATCCATGAAAACGGAATTTATGACATTTAACGGAGTTAGAAGTTAGCAGGAAGTTAGCTCGCTAGCTTCTATCTAAATACAATATAGCATGTCCTGACTGCGGGGTTTTGGAAACAAATTAAAACGTACACCTCTGCTATCACTTCCAGCATTCAATTCAATTCAATTCAATTTTATTTATATAGCGCCAAATCACAACATAAGTCGCCTCAAGGTGCTTCATAGATACAGAGAAAAACCCAACAATCATATGACCCCCTATGAGCAGCACTTTGGCAACAGTGGGAAGGAAAAACTCCCTTTTAACAGGAAGAAACCTCCGGCAGAACCAGGCTCAGGGAGGGGCGGGGCCATCTGCTGCGACCGGTTGGGGTGAGAGAAGGAAGACAGGATAAAGACATGCTGTGGAAGAGAGACAGAGGTTAATAACAGATATTAACCTCTGTCAACATAAATGAAGACAGAAAACTAAACAGCAGTGACGTTTGTAGGGTTACTGAAGTTTGGCTAGCTGGTATATAATGATGTGCTACGTGACCGCTAGCGACACAGCTATGTTAGCATAATATAAACAAGCTAACTTTTTTTCCACTCGATAAAAGTTAACGTGAGTGTTCTCGGTGGTCAGGAACAAATGTAATCGCATGGCAGGATGCTGTAAAAGGACCAAACTTCAGCCAGGAGAACAACTGAGATAATCCATCCACAATACGAGGTTAGTCATTCATATACTGCTGCATGGGCTGGGCTGTAGTTACATCCTAAGGTTTTAAAAACTGAGCTTAAATAAATGATTAGCGGTAATAAAAGCCGAGGGAGGTCAACAGTGATCACTGACTGTTTTAGGAGCTTTTTGAGATCAAATAGAAGAAAATACAAAACATTAAACATGTTAACAACACAAAAGCCATATTAAACGCAGACTACTTTAGGCCCGGAAGTAGGATTCGTCACGTCATCACTTAACGACCGGATAAGTTAGCCACATCATCTTTGTACTGAAGACATAATCCAGCCTCTGAGGGATTTACTTAAGCTCAGATTCAAAGTTAGTTTTCCTCGTGTTTTCCTATTTTTTAAATGTTAAATTTTTTTCTCTATGTGGTCGATCGATTAGCGGCTTCTCCTCGAGAGATAGCGCCCCCGCCAAAAGTTGTGGAACAAACTCATTCTGGGTCCTTCTATGCCGTCTGGTATTCTCGTGATTCTTACATTATTCCTCCTGGATTGTGCCTCAAGATCTTCACATTTCTCATCTAACTTCTTTAACTCTGTAGACAAACGCTCCACAGTGGCCTGGAGAATGGCGATGGTGTCAGAGTGGTTTGAGGCACAGGCCTGCAGTTCAGTCAAAGTGTTATCGTGCTTGGCCACGTCGCTTTTTATGTCCGAAATTGAGGCCTGGATGCTCTGGTTCAAGGATGATACCTCGCCTCTTATGGTGGTAGAAATCTCTAACATGTGAGTGTCCAGTGTGGTGCACAATTTAGGCTTGATTGTATTTATCTCTGAACACAAGCTAGTCATAGCAGTTAGTAGCAGTTTATTCGACATTCATCCTTTTCCAGTGCAGGCGTGGGGTCCCCACCAGCTGAGTCCGAAGAGGCTTCCAGGCCTACATCGATCGCTCTTCTGAAGTTTGGGCTTCACCATTGTTGAAAGGCTCCCAGAAATATATCCACAGTAATCAGCAGGTTATGAATTTGGCGAAAAGATGGGTTTGACGTGCTTTTGAGAGCATTAAAAGATTTTCTTAAAGTCATTTTGACGAGGGACGTCTACACTCGCACATGCCTCACTAGCGCCCCCTATTTCTCATTTTTTAAAATCTTTTTTTGTTTGAATATTTTGCTTCTAGAAGTGTTCGCTATGTTGATCTGCGTATGAGTACTATCTACAAATAAAATATCTGAGATTCTCAATTCATGGGCAGCACAGTGGCCTCACAGCAAGGTCCTGAGTTCAGGCCGGGGTCTTTCTGTGCGGAGTTTGCATGTTTGTGTGGGTTCTGTCCGGGTACTCCGGCGTCCTCCCACAGTGCAAACACATGCAGTTAGTGGCCATAGGTGTGAATGTGAGTGTGAATGGTTGTCTGTGTGTGGCGACCTGTCCGGGGTGTATCCTCTAAGACAGCTGGGATAGGCTCCAGCTCCCCACGACCCTGCAAAAGGATACGAGCGGAAAAGAATGGATGGATTTTCAATTCAACTCAATTTATTTTATTGTCTTTATTGTCCCACAGGGGAAATTAGTTTAGCAGCAAAGGCAACAATAAGAATAAATAAAAGTGATGGTGATGATGAAATGAGCACGGGGCGACTGTGGCTCAGGGGGTTGGGAAGCGCATCTGAAGGTTGCCGGTTTGATTCCCGGGTCGTTGTGTCCTTGGGCAAGACACTTCACCTACCGCCTACTGGTGTTGGCCAGAGGGGCCGATGGCGCGATATGGCAGCCTCGCCTCTGTCAGTCTGCCCCAGGGCAGCTGTGGCTACACCTGTAGCCTCCACCAGTGTGTGAATGAATAGTGGAATTGTAAAGCGCCTTGGGTGCCTTGAAAAGTGCTGTATAAATCCAATCCATTATTATTATAAAAAGCCACACGACAGTTATTTGGATTATTTGCCATTAAGGAGACGAGTCTCAGTCGGGATAAAAGAAACCTGGAGTCTTTTTGGTCGACCTCGCAGGTGAAACTCGAAGGCAACGAGCGAGTCAAACTGAACACGAGCCTTCCTCAGCACGCGTTGTTAACTTATACATGGCCACAGGCCCTGACAGTTTTCTGGCAGTTTATAGCAAAACTCCCAACTGGTTCTTGTTCTTCAGAGTCATGTTACCAAACAGCGAATCGCAGGCTCACACTCTGCACAATCTCAGTATCTTTAATGACAGCGGCTGATGAGCTATAAGAAGACTTCCCAAAATCAATAATCACGTCTTTTGATTTTGACGCCTTTAATGAAACGAAGGACTCATCACAACAACCCACAAAGTCCTGTACAACCTGCTCGTGGCCTGACTCGGTCCTGATCACTGTGTGTTGGGAGTTTACCTGATTACCTGAATTGAAACTGTGTAAAACTAAAACATTTTCATCAGAAGACTGAAATGTACGGAGCCCCTCTGACGACATGGTCCAAAAAATAAATAAATTGTGGCCATGAAATACTATTTCGTGAGCATGAAATGCTAATTTGTGGGCACGAAACACTTGACCGATAACCGTGATCCTTCAGGCCCTTGCAGTTGGTTGACAATAAAATCCAGGTCCTACGTACATCTGTAAAGCAACTGGGCTCGCAGTATCCTGTTTAAATGTCTCTCCGTAATAATGGTTCCTTGCATTGCAGGCTTTTCAAAATGCATTTGTAGCTCATTCCCGGCCTAAAATAAAACTTCATCATACTGTCTCTGTCCACGGTGCATAGGTTTAGCCTACTCTCATGCTTATGTCTCTACGCAGCTGTCCAGGAATTGTATCAATATGATGTGCGCAGGTTATCTGTTTCGTTGCCACGTTAGACCTATTTCGTGTCCTCGAAATAGTATTTCGTGGCCACAATTTATTTCTTTTTTCGACCATGTCATCAGAGGGGCTCCATAGAAATGAACTTAATGCCAAAATCACGCCTTTGTGTTTGATTTTCTTTTTCTTTGTGTTACTGTGACTGCCATCTCGTCCTGTGGCCTCTGCAGTCATTTTCATGTCTTTCTGTCATTTGAACATTAAAATGTTCAGTCACAGCGGCCCTGAGCCGCGAGGTTCACGCAGTGAAGAATAAAAACCAGGACGTGGCAGAGGCCGCTCTCGTTCACCGTGCAGCAGAGTAACGTAGCCGTTCGTCCGCTACACACAGCAGCTCAGAGTTAGCGTATGAGTGCGGTTAGTTATGTAAGCAGTGATGTGTTAGTGTGAATCATACGTGTTATCTGAGCGAGCGTGTGTGCCCTGTTACACGTGCACGGCTGTGAATGTTTGCTCTTCTTTGTAGGAAGACTGTGAGTCACGTGCGCTCTCCTCCGAATTGGATTCCCATCTTCTGATTGCATGACATGCCTGACATGTTTCTCTGTTCTCTTGCATGCTTTCAATTAAATCTAACAGTTTTGATCTCTTGCGCTTGTTGACGCGAGGCTTGTAATCATGTTTTCTTTCATGAATCATGGATGTTGTCTGTTTCCTCCCTCTGCCTGCGATGATTCCCCAGCTGCTCTGGGAACGCTGGAGTTCGAGCTGAGGTACGAGCAGAGCTCCAACAAGCTGCACTGCACCGTGCTGCGGGCCAAGGTGAGGACGCTCTGCAGACACCGACACGCTCTTCTTCTCTGTTTTCATGCAACAGGAAGCATACAGCCCATATGGAGTAAAACCGATCAGCTGATTTACGCTGTGCAGTAACTTCAGTATATTTCATAAACCTTCATATCAGGAATGAAAGACACGTTTAAGGAGGATCCCAGGATTTTAAAGAAAAATCCGCCCTGAGCCCTTCACGTGAAAATCACTTTGTTTAGCTTTTTTAAGACAAGTTATAATCCAATAAGAGTAATAATAATAATAATCATGATATATGAGAAAGTTGCATAAAGCAGATTAAACACAGGGAACTATGTTATATAATAATAATTAAAGTCTGCTCTCAGCTGTGGATTTTCACCACTCATCATAAATTAAATCTGCTCTAGTTTCATGAACTGCTACGAATTAGATTCCCTCCACAGAGTGAAGAATAATGAAGGCTGTGCTGTCAAAGATAAATATGAGCTCTAATAGTATTTCTGTGCAAATTCAGATTTATTGAGCTACTTGGACCCGTGGGTCTGCTGCACAGATTGTTATTTGGTCAGTAAATTTCACTCACACACTTTTATTCGTCTGGGTGCTGCTGCTGAGGAGCGAGAGTAATCTCTGATTATGGATCTGAGGAAGCTGCAGGAAAACGATGCGTGCATCCTCAGCTCGTCGTTGACCCAGTAACAGTCCCAGAGCAGGTGTCAGGAGTCAGGAGGAGGTGAGATAAGAGGCGGCCGAGCCTCGGGCTGGAGACCCGTGTTTGGTGTGAAGAGCAGGCGTCGAGCTGGAGTCACCAAAGTGATGCTGATGGGCGTGCCGTGTGCTATATCCAGCAAACAGCCTAAAGTGAGATGAAACATATGACGTTTTCTGCTGTTTTACATCAGGATGCATTTGGTTTCACTGAGGTTTTACCTCAAAGTGTCATTATGAAAAACAACGTGTAATTCGTCCCTTTTAAAACTGTTCCTCAGGTTATCTGACATTTTGTTTGAATATCAGCAGCGATACACATCACTACAAACATCAGACTGACAGACTAAACGTACTACTCCGCTGGCACCAGGTACAAGCGTCGCCCACTTTAACCAAAATACCTCCTCGTAGGCGTTTTGCATAATTGTCCAGCCGTGTCTGACATCGGCTCGCTGAAATCTTTGACCTCTCTTCTTTTTAAAATCCCTTCAGCTGCAAAATGTTTGAAGGTTTTTCTCCTTCACACCACGTGGGATTCATTCCTGGCTTTAAAGCCATCACATCACACCATTTCCTGTTTTTGAGTCGTTCCTCTGAGTTATTTGAGCGCCACAGACAGTCCTGCTTAAAGCCCGGGAGGACAGGCCAGGAAAGGATGCATATTGTTGTGTATTTATGGAGAATCTGGCTCTTCACCAAAGATCACTCCTCCTTATGGTAGACGTGTGACGGCCGGTGTAACCTGCTGGCACAGGTTACACCGCACCTTGTTTTGGGTTCTCATCCGTCAGGCTTGCTCGGAGAATCATCTCACAGCTCACCATGACTGTTCACAGATGTTACAAAAGATGGCGTCGCCTCTGCGTCTGACTGCGACAGCTGTAATTCTTACTAATGTCAAACAGGAGGCGACTCTGTCAGATGCAAAAAGATTCCTGGTTGTGCAGAAGACACATGACTTCCTCTGTGACCTCAGTAAACACTCTCCTGATGGGTTTATGGGCTCGGTCACAAGTCTGAATAAAACATTGAATGCATTTTGTAAATTATGGTCCTTCTGAGAGTGAGAGAAGAATCATCCAGCTCTGTCTAACGAGCCATCAATCACAATCGCTACGAGCATCTGGTACTCCTGGTTTCGCACATCTTACACCAAGACAGTGATTTCAGACTCTCGGCTTGAGACGTCATGAAGAGAGAGCTGAAGCTGAAAGACATCCCCACCCTCAGCACGAGCCCACAGAGAGGGAGCAAACTTATCTGGGTCCAGCTTGTGGCAGAAGATGGGAAAAATCAGGAATATTTATTAAAACTCTTATTCTCTATTTTATTCTCTTCCTGATAACTACTGCGCTCAGTGTGGCCAAACCACCCCATCCAACAGCTCCACCTTTGATCCATGTATCCAGAGCGGGGTGTTCCTAAAGATCTGACAGCTGCTAATCTACACCACCTTTTTCAGAATGCAGATGGACCAACAGCAGCTCCGTGAGGATGAAGTGGAGTTACTGCAGACGTCCCAGCAGAAACTTTTTGGTGCTGATTTTACTGAAACGTCAACAAGCATCAGCTTTACAGGGCTAAAGAACCAAAATCTGCAGTTCCTCTAACGTCCACTAGAGGCTCCAACACTTTATAGCCTGGCTCCATGTTTGCATTATTAGGGGCGTGGCCTCTGTAGCTGACACAGGTGGCTGTAGCTGTCTGCTAGCTTCATCTGACCTGGACCTCCAGTCTGTGTTTGTGCTGTTGGAGCCTTCAAATTATAATAATGACATTATTTGACCCGTAATATGGCAGCTGTGAGGTTATTGTACTAACTGTTCAAGAAGCCTGAGCTCCAGGTGTGCTGAGTGGAATTCTAGTATTTTACTTGCATGTTACTGGGATATAACACTCCACCCTCTATGAAGCTTTATAAAGTGGGATTTGCAAACCACAGTAGGCTGTGGAGTCCAGGAAGTGATGGGTCGGTGTTTGATGCCTTCAGACATCAACAAAAAATGTCTATGAAGTTTTAGGTGTTTATAAAAAAAGTGGATCTAAAGAGTTATTTTCAGGGAGGAAAGAAATGAAAGGTTATTTTTGTCTGTCTCAGAGAACCTCTGAGAGGCGTCTCCCATCATTACAAACACAAATATGATGGAGACGTGTTTGTTTGCTGTCGCCGTGCGCACACTGCTGAGGCTGTTCAGCATTGCTAACCTGCACAAACGCAGCATATATTAAAGAGATTTCTCCTCCCTGCATGTTGGCGTGTGCTGCATGCACCGCTGTCTCAGTGTGCATGCACAGATCCAGAGTGTGGGGAGCTGAACCTGCTCTGACTGCAGCCCGTCGTCTCTTTACAGTCTCCGTTTGTCTCCCTCTTGTTGTTTGTGACACTTAAATTGGACTCTGCTGTGACAGCTTGATCTGAATTATGGCGCAGTCGCTTCACCTCCTGCCTTTACCTTGTTTATCTGTCCAGAGACCGTTTGTTTGAAGCAGGTTTGTTTCGTCCCCTCGGGCTGCTGGCTTTATATTTCACAGTGAGAATAAACTCTTTGTTCTCATTAAATAAACAACTCAAAAGTGTTTGTATTTCACAAAAAGCTTTTCATTAGTCACACCAAAGTTAGCTTCAAAGAACCAGAAACAGATTTCAGCAAATTCAAAAAACGGCATTTTTTCTACTCGGCTCTCTGCCCGTGTTAAACATGAGGACACGAGTGCACCTCTCACAAACTGTTTCCCCGACAAATTTCCAAACGTCCCAGTTTTATTTTGGATGCATCCATAATTTCACTTTGCACAGGAACAAAAACCAGGAGAACGATGCTAACGGTCGTCCTTTGTGCTACGAGCTGCAGCGGTTCTCACACACGTCTCCTCACCAGTCCTGAGCATCTCTGAAGCTCCTCCAGGTTTGATGGTGTTTTCACCATCAGTGGGGCTGAAGCCCATCAGTAACCGTCACTTTGGTCTTCTGGAGGTTGTTCTTCACCACAAGACCAACGTGATGACCAAACGCACGTTTCTGGTTGTCGTGCTGGAAGGCAAAGCCATGACCCTGGCATGAGAAAGATAACCGCTGTTTGTTTATCTGAACTCTTTCATTTCTTAGACGAGCTGGAAGTTTCCCTTCTGCCACATGCGTATGTTTGAAGGTTCAGGGGGCACCGTGTGATGCCTGAATCCGAGTGCTTAAATCTAACTGGGGATGTTTAATCGCTTCCTGTAACAAACCAACAAATGAAAAGGAAATGAAAAAGTAAAAGCATCACAAAAACAACAGATTCAGCTTTGTTTAATGTACACGGAGGAAGCTAACTTTAGGTCATAATGAACTACAGTCGAATTCTGAACACTTAATACAAATGAAAAGAATCTGGTCCCATTACTGAATCACACTTCGTGCTCCACAGCTGGTGACAGAAAGTTGTTGGAGCTCAAAGCTGTTCCTGTCATGTATGGTTTGTGTCCTGAAGCTGCAAAGTCTTCAGATTTTAATGAAGCAGAGATCAACACGAGCCGCTTCGAGCACAGAGGCAAAGTCCTCTCCTTCCCTCTTAGATCACCGTGACATTGATGCAGTCGGCGCTGCTCTCGCTCTGCAGTGCAACACTAATAGAAACACATGTGAGAATGAAATTGCTTCATTTCGTGAGGGATGGGAGATAATCTGAGCACCTGCTGTATCCTTTGTTTCCTCTGCTGTTTTCTTAATTTGAGTACCTACTTGAATGTCCCTCCTGGCATCGACTCATTTCTGCAGCAGATGAAGGAGCAGTTTCAGATTCGAGCAGGTGGATTAACTCGGCGCTCCCTGCTGTGTGCACACATTTCTTTCTGCAGGGACGAGGGAAAGCTCAGAATTTTTTAACACCTTTAACATCAGCAAATAAAAGACACGCCTGGTAAGCGCTGCCAGAAACGTTCAGCAGAATAATCCACCAATTCTAAGGTTAAATATTTGATAGAAACATTAAGAAGCAGCTTTTTGTGCGGGCAGTGAATCCACATTATTCAAACACGATCCAGCTCTGACCCGATGTTGCCGTGGACACGGGACCTCTGGCGGGTGCAGCGAGTCGCTCTTGTAGGTTTATACATGTGAACATTAACACTGTTCGACCGTGGCTCAGGGGGTTGGGAAGCGCATCTGTAACCGGAAGGTCGGCGGTTCGATCCCCGGGCTCTCTGTCCTGGTCGTTGTGTCCTTGGGCAAGACACTTTACCTACCGCCTACTGGTGTTGGCCAGAGGGGCCGATGGCGCGATATGGCAGCCTCGCTTCTGTCAGTCTGCCCCAGGGCAGCTGTGGCTACAACTGTAGCTGCCTCCACCAGTGTGTGAATGTGAGAGTGAATGAATAGTGGTATTGTAAAGCGCTTTGGGTGCCTTGAAAAGCGCTATATAAATCCACTCCATTATTATTAGAGGAACTGCAGGTTTTTCAGCTTCAGCTGCTGGAGCCCAAACTCAAAGCTGTAGGAGAGTCAGACACAAACGCCATGCGTCCACGTGAACGACTGTGGCTGAACCAACTAACTGCTCACACCATTCAAATGAAACTGGATGTCTGACACTGATGAACAAAAGTACATGTAATTGAAACTCGAGGTATCATAGCTGTCACTTGTGACACTGGATTATATTTCAGGTAGATGTGGAAGGTCAGATTCTGTGTGGTGCCTCGGTCTCATTAAAAATGCTGTGGGTGGGGGTGGAGGGGAATATGCACAGAAGGAGAAATCGCTTCGTCTGCCGGCACTGCAAATGTCAAAGCTGTTGAAAGAGATTTAGGAGCAATTTGTCACGATGTCTGCTCCCACTGATGAGGTCAAGAGATTCAAATCAAGTGTTTCATCTGCCCGTGTGGAAAAATCATCTGTCCTGTCGCCTCTTTTAGTTTTTATACTCCTGAGATGTGAACAGCCGGAGAAGATGTGGAGAAAATGTCAGGAATCACAGGTTATAGCGGCTGGATTTATAGTAAAGTGGGAATTCTTGGTTTTGGGTTCCTGTTCTGATTCTGTATTTATTCTAATGATACGTTCCAGGTGACATATTTCACTTCCTCTCTTAACTTTATTATTATGATAGTTTTTATAACCTTTCCTGGGTTAGTCTCACGGTTCATGTAGAGGATAGCTGTACCTGCCGTGACGTTCCTCTCGCCATCTTCGTGATTGTAATCTGGATGCAATGAAACATCAAATAATAATAATGATATGCTCACTTGCTTCTGTTATCTGCAGGGTCTGAAGCCGATGGACTTCAACGGTTTAGCTGACCCGTACGTCAAACTGCACCTGCTGCCCGGAGCCTGTAAGGTGAGAGACCGTTCATAACCACAGAGGGTTGGTGTGACAGAGCGGGACGCTGGGATTGGGCAGGATGGAGGCAGACTGTGTGGACCTCAAAAGCTCCAGTTGAAAGAAGAAGAAAGTCCCACTGAGTGTTCAGGTGTTTCTGACCTGCAGGCTGTGCCTCATGTTTCCAGCATGAGCTTGATGAGGAGCACTACAGCACTTCTCAGGAAGGGAAAGAAAAAGAGGAAACACTCAGCTGACCTCCCATCATTCCACAGTGGGTGATGGCAAAAATGACTGATGACTCATTAGTGGCAGTAACTGAAGGATGCTTGTAAGGATGCTCCAGAGTATCCTCAGGTGAAGGAGGTCATCTTAATGTTGTTATGACTGCAGATGCCTCCAGATCACTTCACTCTGTTAGAAACCTTCATGAGAAATGCTTTACTTCCTGTTTTATTTTGAAAGTATTTTTCACCGTGTGTCTCTGGTGTTTTTGCCTCTGTCTTGTTTTCCTCTGACATCTTGCTTCACCACGGCACTAATCTCTGAGATTTCATGCTTTCACTTTCATACTTTGCTACCTGCCGGCTCGTCGCCCTCTTTGTGATCGATACCACAGGGTTATACCAGTGATACCAGTGAAACATGGCGAGGGCAAGATTTGAGTGTACCGACTAATTCAACATCCCAGACTATCAGACACTACTCGTCCTTTAGATCCTGCTGTGTTTGGAGAGATGTGCACACGGAGACATCAGTGCCCTGACGAAACAGCTGAAGGGATAATAACCTTCCTGCAGATGCTACACATACTTCTGCTTATAGGGCTGTTCGATATAACCATATATATCTGATGACGATATAAAAACGTCTTTCGTTGCATTTCACGCTATCGTTTGTTTCGTGGTGTCTCAAAATAAACTGTTTACATTAATATTTGTTCATGGTTCTGATGTCACTGTAGTGGCTATATTAATAAAGTTCTCTCTTCCTCTTATATTTAATATAACCACACTACAGACGGACAAGCGCCTGTTTTTATGCGTTGTCGTTAGCAACAACGACGGTAACAGCATCGCGTGTCCGCTTGTTTATGTTCCACATAAACCTTTCACAATAAAGCTCAAGATCCTGTTGAGACTTTTCAAAATAAACTGAATAACGTGAAAGAGCAGATTATTTACGGATGAGAAGTAAAAAAGAGCCGCCAGGTGCTAAAAAATAAACCTTAGACTCAAACATTAGAACAGCTTTCCCCCGCAGCACGCCGTGTAATAAATACAAAGAAAACGGCGCCGTTACAACTTATGTCTAAACATGTGTCGTTTCATGCATCGGTTAAAACACTCGACTCCAGCTACACGACGCGCAGCTGGAAACACGTCAAGCAAGTCGAGCTGCCCGAGATTCACAGAATTTACAGAAAATGTTACATGTTTGTGATTTATATGGTTATCGGACGATAGATGTCTGATATCGGGATATGAGGTTTTGGTCATATCGCGCAGCCCTATCTGCTTATCTAGAACAAAGTTGCTGTTGACGTTCGACTTTGTGTTAGGGGAAGCCACACAGAGGTGCTGTAACGTAAGTAAAGATGATGACTCTGTTACAACAGTTCATCCCACACGAACATCAGCGTGAATTAAAGATTTTGTTTGGAACAGTTTCACAGTAAAGCCAAACTGGACCCTTTGAAGGACACGACAGCCTTCATCATGAAAGACGGGCTTGAGTCTAAACCACTGTGGGCAGGTTAGAAACTCCTAAAAAGAATCTTATGTGTTATAAATTGTTTTCTTTCATGTCACTAGTTTGACCAAAGTGCAAACTGTTTGCTCGGCGCTTGTTTCGTTTTCATTGCTGGATAAAGGAACAAGTGAAATTCTCTCCAGCGTGAGGATGAAGTAGCATCAGCAGAAAATGAACAGTCGACGGACGTGTTTCTACACATGAAAACGGGAACTTTGTGGGCGGAGCAAACACCTACAGAGAGGTGCGCAGCACAGCTAGTGTAACTGAACAAATAAGAGGACGAAGCATCGCCCTCTGACCTCTGTGTCACTTCCTGCTGCTTAAAATGGCCCATATGGAAAAGAAATAGTAAAAACTTATATGTGATTACCCATGAAAGTGGCCACTTTCTCATTACTTTCATACATTGTTTTAGTAAGTATCCAAAACATACAAGTTTCATTTATATAATTTTTAAGGGATCTTATATCTGTTTTCACTCTTGTATGCTTTTCATACAAGTTTCACACAAGACAGATACAAACTTTATAAGATTTATCTTTTCCATATGGGGGATGTTGTTTATTTCTCTCACACCAGATTTGGTCGAGTTGAGTTTTTGTTTTTTTTTAGCAGCTTGGGTAACATCGGTGTCACTGACTCATTGTCATTTTCTCTCTGCATTTTGATGAGCCGGAGGTAAAGGTGCCACTCTGCTCGTACAGCCACAGACCGACCAGATTTATTTTTCTGCTTTTTCTTATTTCCTCTCAAATATTTGCCGTTACAACGGCGTTCACATAAAACACGGTCAGGTTCTAATAATGAAGTCAGTGTTCAGCGCATCAGTACAGTATTCACAGCGCTTCACTTCAAGCTTCAAACTCAGACATGCAGACATGCACCACTGTAGGCCCGACTGGTGGCGTGCTGTAGACGCGGTCAGAGCGGCCGTCGGGTCACACCGAGTGCGTTCTGACAAAGTGGGACGTTTTTGAACTTCCTGTGTAACAAATAACACCAAACATGTTGTTTTTGGATAAAATTCATCCTCAGCGTGAAGAAAAGTCGACCTCGTGGTCTGATTGGTCAAATCTGATTATTCAGGTTCAAAAAGTCGAGCTTAGTTATTAATAACTATTCATTTACCATTATGAACAGTTAGACTACAGAAGCTGTTGGGGACACTCAGCGCTGTCGTGTCAAAGACAGGAAGTTACAGGAAGTTACAAGACGTTAGGAGGCTGGAATCACGTGACTGTTACCTTTTAATATCCATGCTTCAGAAAATCAAACTGACATCAGTTTGACAAAGTTGATCATGTTCAAAAAAGTGTCACAAGGTTTTGTTTCCCACGGAGGTTATTTTGTGTGAGAGCGCTTCACTTTGAGCAGTCAACGATGCAAAACTGCTCTAAGAATAAAAATATGCAGCTGGAAATGAGAAGAACATGATACAGTCAGCTGAAATATGTAAAAAGTGATTTTATTCTGGTTTCGTGGCCTCTGTGTTTACGTAAAGCCGCCTGTGAGCGCCTGAAATGTAGCGTCCACGGTTCAGTGGTGGTGCTGGCAGCACATTTTTGGCTTCGGCTCATTTCAGGATTTTCAGAAGCCGTTTCAAAGCCATGAAACGAAATCCTCCTCCTGACACGAGCAATGTGTAAAAATACTGAGGACGGATTGTCTTTTATCCTGATGCTAGTTAAGTCTCTCGGCGGGTTTCCGGCACCTTCGCTGAAGTGATGCTTTGATTTTTGCTTTATTAATTGTGCAATCTTTGTGAACTTGAGTTTATTGCTGTGAGGAGACAGCAATGACTGTCTGGGTCCCCAAATAACATTAAAGTTTATCTCCATCTTGGCTCTGGTGTGAAAAAGAAAATCTTCTCTCTGACCTGTTTTTCCTTTCGTCCTGTTGTTGATGGGATCTTATTTTTATTTGACTTTTGTCTTGAAGCGACGCAGCCACGAATTCAGTCTTTAATGAGATTCATACCTGAGCTTAAAAAGGTTTAAACACATTTTCTGCACTGTTTGAACTTCTGTGCAGAGCTGCTGAAATGAAATGTCAAACTGTGTTAGTAATTACTAATATCTCTGTGTGTGTGTGTCCTTCAGGCCAATAAGCTGAAAACGAGGACGATCCGTAACTCCCTGAATCCAGTGTGGAATGAAACGCTCACTTATGTCGGCATCACAGAGGAAGACATGCACAGGAAGACGCTCAGGTCTGTGTTTATATCTGCGTGTGTGACAAACACACACTGGGGATAATTCATCACATCTCATTTCAGAGCAATTATGCTCACAGCCATTAATCAGCTGCTCTTACATCCTGACATTCAAATCAAATCACAAATCAAATCAAATCACTTTTTATTGTCACATCACATGTGCAGGCACACTGGCACAGCACATGCGAGTGAAATTCTTGTGTGCGAGCCCCACAAGCAACAGAGATGTGCAAACACAACAACACAAACGAGCAAAATACAAGAATGGCCAACCTGAAACTAATAAATATATGTACAATATATAATAGTATATGCATTTCTGGATGTGTATACTAAATATTTTCCTACGTGTGTGTGTGTGTGTGTGTGTGTGTGTGTGTGTGTATACACATTTTTACAAATTAAATAGTAAAAAAATAAAATAAAATAAAATAATAATAATAATAATAAAATATATAAAATATACAGAGTTGAATATGTGCAGAACAAGTGGCATTTATATACAGTGTGGAGTGCATAATGTTGAAGTTCCAGTAGTGAAGCTGAGGTGTCTATGACGTGTTCAGCAGTCTGATGGCCTGATGGAAGAAGCTGTCTCTCAGTCTGCTGGTACGGGACCGGATGCTGCAGAACCTCCTTCCTGATGGAAGTAGTCTGAACAGTTTATGGCTGGGGTGACTGGAGTCCTTGATGATCCTCCCCGCTTTCCTCAGGCAGCGCTTCCTGTAGATGTCTTGGAGGGAGGGAAGCTCACCTCCAATTATCCGTTCAGAGCACCGCACATATGAAGCTCAGTTGTCACATTTCATTAGTTTAGCTGTCGGAGCAAAAAGCTGCACCAAGATGAAATTAAATGTTGTCTTTGCTGCTTTTCGCAGCTATCAAACACTTTTTGTTGCCAATATTGTATCAAGATCCTTCCCCGACTCTCTGGCTGCCTCTAACAGTCTGATTGGACTGAATCAGTCCTTCACAGAGTCAGAGACAACAGCAAAGAGCGCACAGCGAGCTGCTGTGAATAAAGCAGTTTGTCAGAGTTATCAGATAAACAGCTGCAGCCAAAAAAGGCTTGTTGTAGTGAATGAAGCCATCGTAAAAAACTACAGTAAACATCAGAAAGACTTTTGGGTTTAAATGACAAATGAGCCTCAGCCATCTTTATTCTGGCTGATGATGGCTAACACTAAGCTAACATGGACAAATAGCAAGTTGCTCTACAAAACCACAAGCTGTGATTTGGTAAATAAGTTTTACCCCTGATGAAGGTAAAAACATGCCCCAGATTTTTAGTGGTGCATGTTGAAATAATTTACACTGCAAACAAAAACCCAGAAATTAACTCTCAGTGTCCATAATCTGATGTCGGTGTGAGGGTCCAGCTGTGTGCCAGCAGAGGTTGGACCCAAACGCAGCACTGCAGAGACAAGACATGAACTTGTGCTAAAGACCGAACACTGAGACGAATAATGGACGGGACATGACAACAAGACTGACAAACAGGAAACACTGCCGACAACACACAAGCAAAACAGTAAGGGGACGAAACCAGAGCCACTATGGAAAACTGAACTAGGAGTCACTCTGGAAACACCAGAACACAAAGCACTGGATCAGCGACCCAGGACAGCGTGTGCCTAACATTATTCATAAAATCACAGAGTGAAAACCAGTGTTGGGACTAACGCGTTATTAAGTAACGCGTTACAGTAACTACGTTATTATTGTGGTAACGAGCACTGTAACTAGTTATTATGCCAAAATCAGGAACGCGTTAGTCGTTACTGGGATTTAGATTGGCTCGTTACTCGTTACTTCGTGTGGTGGCATCGCGGAGCTTCCACAGATTCAGTAACATTAGCAAGTGGTGGAGGCCAGCAGGTGGATGAAGGAAAAGGGACGCAGAAGGAAAAGAGACCCGAGGCGGCCGCCGGTCCAAGTGTGAACTGAACTTCAGGTAAGAAGTTATGACCTGCAGTCTCTCTGGGTCAGATATAAACCAAGTTTAGGTGGAGTTTATTTTGACTTTTTCCGTACTGCGTACTAGCTAGCATGACGGAGTTTCTATACAGCTGGGTGGTGCTATGAAGTTAATGTTGTTGAACTTTATTTTGTTCATAAGTTATTAGAGTTGCCAACCGTCCCGTCTGGTATTCAGAGAAAATATTACGGTTTCTTATTGAGGTGAAAAGGAACAGTTTGTCCCGTAATTCAGCTACAATGAAAAAGACACAAAGCTGGAGTTATTCTGTGTTTACGCTGCACAGCTGCCTCTTCTTCTCTCATTCTCCCCCCTCCCTCTCCCGTTTCTACTTCAGTCATGAAACTGATCAGTGATCAGCTGATTGGCTCTCTTGTTTGTTTATCGCCCACTTTGTGCCAGAAAGAGGAAACCAGCAGATGTCTCGCTAAACAACAGCAGCACGTTTAAGCTTGATCAGCTATTGTTAGAATTTATTTAATATTAATTTCTAGTATCAGCTGATGTTTGCTGGAGCCACAGCTGTAAACCTGCTGGTCATGATGTCGGTTTGGTTATCTGGTGAGAGGGAAACATGAAGATGAAACCAGGAGATGTCCTTACTGAATCATCAGAGCTGTGATGGAGAAACAGGTTTACCTTTTAGGTGACATGGATGAGTTGAAGTTATGAACTGTTTCTGAGAGACAAATAACACCAGGATCCTTTTCTAAGTAGCTGACAGCTGGTAACTGTGCAGGGGCGGGTCTAGCAAAGTGTTGCCAGGGGCCAGGTAGGGCATTAACAGGGAGAGGGGGGCACAAAGAAATACTTTTCTTTCTTATTCTCATTTAAAATGTCTCGCTTTTAAAAAATAATTATCTGAATCTTACAACAAACGATTGATAGATTGATGCATATATACCATCAGAACAGTGAACATCACTGTCACAACAGCGTTTATTTTCATTCAAAGGCTTTATGATTTTTCCTATAATGGTGGGCCGGTCTCTAGTCAAAGTGCCCGGGACGATTTTCTGTCCCAGTCCAGCCCTGTATGCAGCTCATCTGCAGTCTGGTGTTTCCTACATCTTCCTATTCAGAAGGCAGAATTTCAGAGTTCTGAGTACAATCAAAAGCACCACGACTGCAGTTTTTGTGTTGGATGTAAAAGGCGCACATGACGCTGTGACGTAGGCTAGAATCATGGCAGCAGTCAATGACGGTCCAGGCGTGGGATTTCTCTCGTGGAAATATGCACATTATCTTTTCCTTTCTATTGGTAGGTGGCACAGTGCACTGTGGCAAGTAAGCAAGCTAGAAGACTGCAAAGTTATGGAAGCAACACATTAACAAGAGAATTCTGAGTAAAACCAAAGTTACTTTCCCTAGTAACTAGTTACTTTGAAAGTAACGAGTAACTTGAAGTAACTGAGTTACTTTTGAGAGAAGTAACTAGTAATGTAACTAAGTTACTATTTTAAAGTAACTTACCCAACACTGGTGAAAACTACCATCAAGTAAATAAAAGAGCAATGACAAAGATTCAGACCATACTGAGACTCCCCACTTGCCTGACAGGGCCGTGCAGAGAGGTTTAAAGGGGCGGGTGCCCAAAGTTAAAAAGGGGCACATTGAACCAGGCTGAATAACAACACACATTCATCAAGAATCTAATATGGGAAGGGCAGGGCTGTGTTGATCTGAGACTGTAGACATTAAAAAGTCCACAGGAGAGATGGTAGCAGATTAAACAAGTGTCATGAGATAATAACAAAATGCAAAGATTGGTGACAGCGCTTGGAACCATAAGGACACAAAAAACTGTGAGAAATAATTTAGGCTCTGCCTGTGAATCACTCTTTGCTTCTCTTCTTCCTTCCATCCCATCATTTCATATATCACTCTCCACTTGCTGTCTATCTGAGAACAAGGCACAACTTGCTATTGCAATAAACTATAATCTAATTATCCACACCTAACAACTCCTGCACTTAATCTAAAATAAAATGATGACAGAAAAATGTTATAGCCCTGCCTTTAGTAGCCTCACACAGCTCTGCTGTTTCCTCCTCATGTCCTTACCAGCCATGTCTGCACAATGTTATATCATGAGTAATATTTTTTTTAAAAATCCATCTAAATAAAACACACACATGCACACACAGTGACATTTTAGACCTTCTTCAGAATACTGTATATACTATGGGCATCATGGTGCTGATCCAGAATCCTTACATTATTATTCAGAGCTACAATAATAAAGCAATGAGGAGGGGGAAGTAATAAATATGAAATAATGTATTTATGATGATTGCATTTGTTTCACTATCCACTCTGTGCAGGGCAAAGCTTATTACATGTTTAAACTGTAGAGATACAATCATTTTACTGCTGTAACATCCAACTTTTGTCTTATTTAAAATATAAATCTAATATAATCTGCTTCTTAATGTATGTTCTTTAAAATACAGCTTGTGTTTTTAAATATATTATAATAATTATTATGTGGACATGCATATTAGATCGTTTTTTAGTGAAATATAATCCCTCCAGAAAGGCAGGAAACTTACTTTAAAACTAAACATGTTCCCTAAAACGGGGACAGAGCTACAGACCCATGACAGCCTTACACAGGTAGCCAGCAGCTGTGACCAGCACTACCTGTGCAGTTAATAAAAGGACAGGTAATGTTTGTCGCGCTGTTGCACACACAGCACGCTCGTTTGTTTCAGTTCGTCAGTCCAACGTGTACGTAATAAGCTAACACTCCTGGGTGCTACACACTACAGTGTGCGCTGTACACCTACTTACTGGTTGTGTCGCATCAGTCTGTGTCTCTGAGTTAACTTGTGTTTCTCCTATAGCTCCGGACCGCTAAAAATGCGCGTGCTCTTTGTGAGCTCGTTCCCGGCTCGTAACCAGCGCGTTCTGCCGTCAAGGGCGATCATTGGTTAAATGTGATCATGTGACTGATGCAAGCCAGATCCTTTTATTTAGCAAAACTGTGATTAATAGTTAAATATTATTGTTGAGGGGCACAGACAGGACTCCGCACGCACACACACATAAAAAATAATAATAATTTTTTTTTAAAAAGTTACCTCAACAAAAGGGCACTTTGGGCACCCATCAGGAAAGGGGCGGGTGCTCAAGCCCCTCTACCCCCCCTCTGCACGTGCCTGTTGCCTGATCACGGACATCAGAATATCTGTGGCTTCTTATTTAAACTTGTTGTGAGTCCCTGCAGTTAGAAAGTCCTCGGTCATGGTTCATGAGAGAAACAACCACACGACTGAGTGAAAACCTAACCCTGACCAGGCTGTCATTCACTGCAGCAGTCACAGTTAGAAGCTGTGGTTTGTAGGGCTGAAACATGTTTAAACACATTATCACAGGGTGTCACAGGGTGTCACAGGGTGTCACAGTGGCAGCAGTAATAAATAGTCTGTCTGGGTCCAACGATGCAGCACCGTCTGTACTGATTCTCTGATACTGTGCTGGTCTGAAGAAGAAGTTACTGTTTCCACAGCAGCATACAGAATAAAATAGTATAATTCACAAAATCAACACTGTTAATAGTAAAGTGAAAGACTAATAATGCAGTAGTGCAAATTTTTATGTATAGCAGTGATAAAAATCAGACTCATGCTGAACTGTGCAGACGATGTAGCGTGCACTGAGATTGTGCAAGAGAGAAAGAGTGGTAGTGCAAGCGGCATTAATAAAAATATATAGAGTGTAAACCTGAAGAGACAGCAGCATGAAGGGCGATCCAGAAATGTGTGGAGTCTGTCCTGACAGGAGTGTTCACCTGCAGAGAGAACAGCATCATCTCCTGCAGCGTTCCTCAGGTGGGTTCTCCACGATGGGTTCTCCACGATGGACAGCAGTGTGTTCAGTCCTGACCCTCACTGACTGACTGACCAATGATTGAATCGTTCCAGCCTTGACCCTGCTGGCACCTCTGGCGACTGGTAGAAGATCTCCAACATGTTGGTGCACATCACTGAAGGATCTGAGCTGAACGTAGAAGCAGAATACAGCGTGCTCTGCCCTCCAGGCTGTTGGCAACATGCGTGACGTACAGAACATATGACAGAGGCAACAGCTCCTTTCAACGTGATCGTCCTGCTGCTTTTTCATTTGACTTCAGAGTGCAGCATAATCAGAAGTGTCCTGTGGAGAATTGTGGCGTGGTCTTCTAAATGATGGAGCCCCCCTGTACTGATAAACGTGTGTTTGCAGCACAGCGGGACGGTGAACGCAGCGGGAAGCCTTCGATTACGGAGCTCGGGAGCAAACGTGTGGAAAACACCGAAGCAAAGCTGTGAATGAACCTGTGAGGGAAACACGAGCTGGCGTCTCACGGTTCCTCCTGAAGCAGTGACTTCCTTGTCCTGGCTCCTTAACGGGATCCTCCACTCCAAAACTTTTCATCATCAAACACTCTGCTTCCTTCTTTACAAAGAAAGCTGTGATCTGCTTGGATTTAAAGGGATTTGGGATAATAAATTCTGGCTGACACAAGTTTTATTCTTTAGAGGTAAAACTTTGCTGTCTTGTTGCTTCGGGAGCTTTAACTTTTCCTTAAGTCATCAGTCTCTGGCTTTAAGCTTCTGACATGCATCCGTGATTTGAAGCTGCATAAATAAAAGAGACTTATATTATATTTCATCCCATGGAGGTCCAGTACAGCCATGAAAGCAGACTGAACAGAGAGACGTTATCTGGTAATTGCAGCCTCAGGTGATTATCGGTCATTTCTGTCTGCAGCTCGGCTGTTCGGGGCCATTACCCGCTGCTTTTGTAGCCTTTCATTTCTTTACAATTTGAAGACTGAATCCGCAGAATTAGCTTTTAATCGTTTCATCTGAGCCGTCACTGAAGTATAAAAACATGAAGACTCTCAGTGCTCTGATTTCTAAATGAGTTTGCACATCAGATGTAATGATACAGATGATATCGTTGGATCTGATGTGCAGCGTATGACTCTTCTGTCTCTGCTCCTCGCTCATAGCCTGAAAACCTCTGAAATCCAAATGAAAAAGTAGGCCGAGCAACAGCAGCCCAGTAAGTGCGGCGTTTCTTTGGCCTCCCGTGCACAGGAGTTGTTTGACTCTTTTCAGTTTGGCCCACGCCAAAACCATAAGTGTCAAACCTTGGCTGGATTAAAGAGCTGAACATTGATGAAAACAGCTGAGATCTGGGTTTGATCTCAGCGCTGCGACAACGTTTTTCGAAGGTTGGGGGAAAAGTTGAAACTGTGTGTCATTCAAATACTCTCCTCACTATGCTGTAAAAGTCAGATGATGACACTTCTCACTTTTCAAAACTTGAAAAACGTCTAAGAATCCGTTGTATTAATGTCCTTACTTCCTAAAACAGTCTCGGTTATAAAACTTCACATTTTAACAAACAGGTTTTTGCTTTCTGAACAAAAACACCTGTTTGGAAAACAAGCTTAATTAAAGAGTCGGGGCTTAAAAACACAGCCTCTCACCCCGTCAGCTCAGGCATTGTGTAACCACACAGATGTGTACCTTTCGTGGACTCACTACATCACGGATTAATCTGTGGTTATACAGCAGTTTCTACTCTACGGGATCAGTCAAATAAAACGCGCCTCATTCACATA
>NC_140529.1:38356953-38401953 GCF_057382185.1 Mchenga conophoros
CCTTTCTGTGTTTCCATTCCTATTTCCTCTTCTGCTTCTTCCCCTGTTTCCTCACTAGTCTCCTTTGCCATTCCCTCTCCTGTTTCCTCCTCTGTTTCATCTCTTTTGTCCTCTCTTGTTTCCTTTGCTGTTTCCTTATCCCATTCATTTTTCCTTTTCCTTCTGATTTGTTTCCTGCTTCCTTTCCTTCATTTGTTTTCTGATCCCTTTCCTGTCTGCTCTACTGTTTCATGCAATCTTTACTATATTCCTAATACATCTGCAGTTTCATCTCCTGTCTCCTAAATTCATTTTGTTTGTTTCCTCTGCTATGTCCTGGTTCCTTTCCTGCCTCTGGTGCTCTTTCACACTCCTCTCCTGTTTATTTCATTTCAACAGTAGTTCTTTGTTTTTTTCTACTTTTTCCTCTTTCCTCTCCTTCCCTCCCCTCCTGACTCCTTTGCTTCCTCTCCTTGTTCAGGTTGTCCGTGTGTGACGAGGACAAGTTGACTCATAATGAGTTAATCGGGGAGTCCCGAGTCCCTCTGAAGCGCGTGAAACCCGACCAGACGAAACATTTCCACACCTGCCTGGAGCATCCACCACCGGTAGGACACACGCACGCGCACACGCTGGAAAAAGACTTTAATAATGAAAATGTTATTACACGTTTCCTAAAAGCTATAAAAAGATAAAATTTTGTGACTTTCAGAAACTGTCAAGAATTTTGGATCCCGTTGGGTTTATTTTCAAAAATTGTTCCTCGGTTGACGTTTGTGTTGCAGTCACACTAACAAAAACTGCAGCATGATGATGAACTTGTAGAGCTTTAAGTGTTTGATCTGAAGATGGAGACCCCGTCTGTGGTCACTTCCAATCAGGTCCTGCAGACTGAGTCAGTGTGCAGCTGAGTGGGATCAGGTCCACAGTCACATACACTCTGTGATAACACGGCGATTAACGGTGATAAACTGGGAGACATCGCAAATCTGTTGCCATCTACATACACAAACACTGATGGCAACGTAACTGCAGGACGACACAGATGCTCAGCTACCTTGGTCACAACCAGAGGATTTAAAGAGATGTTGGTGACAAGTTGCTGTCATCAGCAGACTGACTGCAACATAAACATGGAATTTGTGCAATTGGTCACCCAACGTGAAAAAATTCAGCGTAATGCAATAAAATCACCAGGCAACGAATGACGTCTCCTTGTGACGAGGAGGTTACGGTCCTAGTGCACCTTCATGTGATTCACTGTAAAGATGGAATCCAGACTTTAACCCTTTAGAGCCGGTCGGAGCGGACACGCTCTATTTTGCGTAACTATTTTTAAATCCCAGTAGCACTGCAACCACGTAAGCTAGCACAAAAATTTTTTTTGCATATGAAACCGGAGGAGTTGTACTTACATCTGATGCCATCAGCTTGTCCTCAGTCACGGTTTCCTTCCACACAAAGCTTTGCAAAAATAGCATAAAAAGCGCTTGCAGGAACAAAAACATAATATTCCAGAAACACGCTTTGCCGATCCGATCAGCTGTTCATAACACTTCCTACGTTGGAATAGACGTCAGCGCGAACTTTTGCATTTCCTCCATTACCTGCCCGAAACCGGAAGTGACGTCATTTTCGCGGAAATGTAGTCTTTTTTACCATCAGGGCCTCAGGGCCTATACTGGTCTTTTTAAAAGTTATCTTTGACTTTATGGCTTTCTGTGTCGTTTCTGGGATGCTTAGGACTCATATTGCACTGCTGGAAATAGTTTATTTTGATGCATATGCTGCTTTTTTGCAAATTTGCAGTATAATATTTATTTTCGTTTTTCCTGCAGTGTATAAAATTGGTGTATTTCAAAAATAAAACTATGAAGACACTCAAAATAAATTTCCTGTGGTGGGAAACTATTTTGTGCAACTTTTTTGTATTTACAGTTTTGAGGGATAAGCCTCTTAAATTTCTCTAACTACAAATATATGTTAAAAAAGCAAAAACGATTTTCAATTTTTTTGTAGTTTATTGCACTTTTTTGCAATTTATGTAATTACTATGCACTTAATGAATACATATTATTAAAATCTGGGCTATAATGGTTGTATTGATGTATAGCAACTTGAAATGCTCCCAAAAATGGCTCCACAGCATGTAAAAATATAATATAAGCTCTGGCAGACTTGGTTCTATGGTAGGTCTTAAAGGGTTAAACAGGTTTTACAAAGAGAAAGAATCTGCTGCAGTTCCACTAATGTCCAGCAGGCTCCAGCAGTGAGTCAGTCCCCATAGACTCCCATGTTCAAACGTTACAGCAGAAAGAAACACGTTTACAGCCTGATACAGACTTCCATCTGCTATATACAGTCTATGATACGATGAAGCATCAAAAGTCATCCTCACGGTTTCCTCTCTCTGCTCTATTCTCGTCTCGCCCTCAGCTTCCCTCTCCGACTGCCATGGGTGAAGCCCTGAGAGGAATTTCCTGCTACTTACGAGAGGTAAAGCTTCAACTTTCCATCTGCCCAGTTTGAAGTGCAGGTCTCACAGCAGACTCAAAGTCATGTGATCACCACAGTCATCAGCTTTGTGAGGTGATCACATGACCAAAGTACTAATGCTAAACACGCTGTGCTGTGCAAACTCTTCATTCTTGTACAGCAGTGGGAGGCGTGCAGTAATGAATTATCACTGAGCATCATCCGGCTGTGCTGTCTGTCTAAAACGAGCGCTCCTGCCTTTTTGAAGTATTTATATGATGTTTTCTAAACGCGTGGCTGCAGATGCCTGTGCTCTGACAGGGAGGGTTTGATCTCTGGAGTTCCTTGTTGGCGTCCTGTGGTGCTGCTGAACACTCATTAGGACCTTACACTGACGCTCGCTCAGCAGAAACTGGTCCTTCTGTGGTGAGCTTAATCAAACGGACTTGTTTGGCGATGATTTTTACACAAACTGGACCTCTCTGCAAAACTCAGCTGAGAGTATGTGTAATGCTTTAATGCTCTGGGTGAGTACAGCGTAAATCAATCAGTTCTTTGATCCCAGCTTTAGGCCCTCTGGGGGGGGGCGGGGCCTGTTTCAGTGGAAACTGAAATGACACTGTGCACAGTGTGTTGTGTTCTGGCTTTGATGAGTGGACCTGATCACACAAACTCATGACACATCCAGTTTCACCGTCTGAAGCTACATAGATGTCCAAGTTCATGGGCTGCTTCCTCCTGAGGCCGATTACGTCACGGCGACGCAACGAAGGCTGCCCTAATTCGTAGACTCCTCCAAATGCATCCTCCTTTTCCCCGAATTTGAAGGATGGGTTGGGTGTGTTCTTCGTGGCCCACCATATCTCAGAATTCATAGCGCGGCCCAGCCAATTCCAGTTTCCAACAATGGCGGCAGCTGCTTAGTTTTAATATTACTCTTATTAATCTTTCTGGGTCACAAAATAAACTTTTAAAATATTTTCTGGTGAGAATGTCGCTGTGTAAACTTCAAATATCTGCTCTGTTTATCAAGACATCACATATTTGCAAAAGTTTATTAAACTCCACCGAGACAGCGGTGACGCAAATCTGAAGGCTCGACCGTCCCATTTCACAGCCGCTCACTTCCGGCCTACCCGACCTTCTGAGGACCCGGCCCACGTAGACCCCGAAGGCCGGGTCCTCAGGAGGATGCAGCCCATGAATTTGGACACGACCGTAGAGCAGGTGAGCAGGGCAGGAAGTCAACCACAGGAACAGCAGAGAGAATCATATCAGTTTTCAAAATAAAAGACCCAGGAGCAAAAACAGAAACAGACTCAGAGTGGGTGTAGTTCAGAGGTCAAACCTACAGAAAGGATTTGTTGTTATGGAGCGTATCCCAGCAGTCAAAGCACTGAGACAGGTTCAATCCACAGTCTCAACAGACAAAAGCAGTATCCAGTGGATCTACTTTCTGCTAAAGAAATAGTCCCACCAGTGAGAAATCCCAGTTTAAGCCCAGATTACACCTCATTTCTGCTGTTACTGGTTGCACAGCATTATTAGTTAGAGCTGTCGGTGCATCGGATCTCTGAAAGACGACTTCGGCTGTTCCCGTCCTGACGAGACGGTTGTCATGGGGAATAAGTCTCCAGAGCTCGACCTTCCTGAATAAATCCAGCGTGTTGAGTCGAATGTGAGTCATGCTCTGAAACGCTGATAACAGGAGAGGTCGGAGGAATTAATGCTCTAATTAACCCCGTTTCTGTGTTTAGACCAGTGTGTTTCTTGAAGTCGGGGACGCTGCAGAGTGCTGACTCTCTCTAAGCTGTCAGGGCTCCTCGTCTTTATTCATCAGAACCCAGAGAGCTGCGAAGGAAGCATAATCTGCATGATGAGGAGCTGAGCGAGGAAGCTGAGAGAGTGTGTCTCTGTCTTTAAGTGATATTTGCTGTGAAGTGGATTCAAAACATTTATAGAGGAGAGGCTCTTTGGATTCCCCTCCGACATCATCAAGCTCTATGAGAAGCTCCTCAGGAGGAGGCGGTTAAACATTTCCCTGCAGGGCTGTTTTCACATGTTGATGCTAATGAGAGCCGTTTTAATTGATGAGTTTATTTTCAGCAAAATATTAAAATTAGCTAAAAGTTCCCAGATGAAGGGAAAATAAAATCTGAGATATAAAATAGAAACATGAAAGGCTCATCAGAGCAGGCCCTCCTCAAACCCCAAATATTTACCCCTCACTTCCTCCTTTGTCTGAACCTAGCTGTTTAAGCTCCTCCCTCTCTAAGCCAACTTTCCTCTGATTGGCTGGTGCTCACAAACAACAAAACCTTCTGCTACTACAACCACGACCCAAAGTACTGCAGAAACTCACCGCTGGATCCAAAGATTCAAGACAAAAAGATCATTTATCACATTTTACGCACACAAAGCTACAAGCATGCGTTTGGTCTTCCTCGGACGGGAAGTCCAAGGCCTCGAGTAACAACCCAGGCTGTCAGCTGATTGGTTTTTGACTCCTTCGGAGCCCCCGGGGGTTTTGCCGTGTCTCACATTTCGCTGCAGTTCATTTAGATTCAGCTCCACCTCATTCAGTCTCCCTAAAATAAATTGCCTGCCAATTTCTTTTGAAAACAGGCAACTGCAAACTCGGTGTTCTCCACATCCTGCAGTGTACTGCAGACCTCGTTTTGGAGGAAGCAAATTCAAAGGCTTCTCCAAATGTTCTGATTATATCAGGAGCGAGTGTGGAAATGTAAAGTAACAGCTCCACGGGTGTGAAAACAAAACAAACCCAGGCTCTATCGATCTGTCTCCACCCGTCCTCTCAAAGTGCACGTCCAACCAAATCAACAGAAACAAAGTACAGCGTGGCAGTAAGTTCAGTTTGAACAGTAAAAGGTGAAAGGTCGCCGTGTTAAGATCGTGGAGGCTACACATGTGGTTCACAGTCTACACCACACCTGGCGGCTCATTACCTGGACGGTGTCCCGTAATTAAAAAAACAAAAAACAGATGGTGAGAAACAAACAGCGCAGTTAGCAGTTGGGCTGAGAGTCTTAACGATCGCTGTCACAGGAAGTGATTCACAGCAAGGCGGGACCACAGGAAGTCGACCACACTGAGCAACTTCAAGCAACGACCGCAGAAATTAGCGATCTGTACTGGGAGGATGCAGTTGGTTGTCATATGACAGGGAGGTAAATTAATTAGATTGTTACCAAGGGAACCAAGAGCATGAAATGTCGACAAAGCACCAAGCGACTGACGAATCGCTTCCTGTTGGACGCCAGGGCTCGGAGTGATGAGCCAGTGGAGGATGGGGCGCACCCTTGTGGTGAGGCTGATGATTTTCCAGTCGATCGACGTTCCTACACTCACGTTTGGGCCGGAGCGCCGGGTCGTGAGAGAACAACAGGGCTGCATCTGCCATAGCTTCTGTCCGTGGGGGGCGCAGACATCTGGAGGAGAGCCTCCTTTGTGTTGCTGAGTGGATCAGGATGCTTCGCCTTGGAGGTTTTTCCAGCTGGGAGGAAAATTGCTGAACATGGAGACACAAAGCATCTTTGCGGTGAAATAGTCACAAAGCTGATTATCAGACATTAAATTTTGGTGGTAGTGAGCATGAATACATAAATAAAGGAAAAGGAAAGGAAGTATGTTTCATGCCCTGAGGAAGCTGGGAGACGTTCATAGTTAATAACACTAAACCATAAGTGTTGTTGCCATTGCACATTGCGCTTCTTTGATGAAATATCTAGGTTGTTTTATCAGGCTTATATTATATTATTTTGGTGAGTGTATGTGATGTGTTGGTTGTCTGTTTGTTTGTTTGTACGGACATACTGCAAATCAATTTCCTGTTAGGGACAATAAAGTTACCATTGACCATTGACCATTGGTCACCATGGCAACCATGAAAGAAAACATCTAAAAGATGTTTTTGCAAACGTAACTCAGTTCAGTTCAACTTTATAAAGTATTAGTAGTGTAAGGTAATGTGTATGTGACCAAGTATGTGACCAAGTATGTGACCAAGTGGTTGGCGGGGTTACACAAAAAATAATAAAATGACAACGCCACCTATGGGAATTTCACCCCCAGGAAATATATATTTAAGAAAAATAGATAAAAGCAAATAAAAGAGGCCGCACAGATTCAAGGATGCATACCGAGGCAGGTTGGAAAAAATAAAGAGTAAAATATTAGGAAAAAGAAATGTAGTGTTGTAGTTTACAGTGTCCTAAAGTTACAATAAAACAATCGTGGAACTGGGACTTACCAGTGGACCCAAAAGAAAATCACTACAGCTGGCACCCAGTGCTGTACAAAAGTGTGCAAACGACCCGACAATCAGACAACCTGTGAGCACTTGGCAAGAGTGGGAAGGAAAAACTCCCTGTTAATAATTTAACCCAGCAGTTATGATGCCTAACGTTAACCCAGCCACGTATTTTAAATGAATGAAGAATTAAAAAGGGAAGGTCTGTGACAGCACCTCTAACCTCCAAATATGGACATTTTTTGTTTTCTGAACGTGGAAAATATTAAATTATTAATATTTAAACTTGTGATTATTTCATGAAGTGTGTGTTGTACATCAGGCACAGGAAATCCTCAGGGTCCTCCGGGGGAAGTGGAAAGTGTTTCCTTTACGATCGTAGTTGGACTAATTATTTGTCTCTCTGTTTCTGTCTCCTACATTTAAAACTTTAACTTTTTAAAAAACACTTTACATGATTCAGTCCATTTACTCCACTAACTGGAATATTCCCACATGAATCTGAGGAAGTGTGTTGTTAGAGGTTTGATGTCTGCAGTAATTTATCTTGGGCAGAATTTCTGTGTTGGGTTCAGAGAATGAGAAACTCCGAGCCAGGAAACAATAAGAGCTCAAACTAATGAGAAAAATCTGAGACAGCACAGGACCGAAGACGGGACGGGAGCACCGAGACAGGACGCGCCGCCGGCGCCGCTGGAGATACGTGTCATCAAAGAACCCGAGGCTGTGCCAGAAGCAGCAGGCCGGAGAGGATGCGTCTGCAGGAAAACGAGAGCTAATTCATCACCTGAGCTGAAAGTGACAGCAGGAGGGAAAAAGGCGACAGATGACGAGTTAAAACCCACCGAGAGGTCTGGATGGTCGGCGGGGAGCCCGCAGTGACTCGTGCTTTGTTCCTGAGTAGTCTGGAGACAAAGATGTCTTCCCCCCGCTGAGCTCATGGTTCAGGACATAAATACAGAGCGTAACATCTTCAGACTCAGTCAGACTGAAAGAAACCTCTCTGGGTTTTAATATTTCAGTCAGGCACAGTTTAATTTCACCTTTCCTGTTGGTTACAGGGTCAGGCGCTCCGTGAAGCGAGGCACGTGTAAACACAACCTCTGCTGAACGCCCAGTTCGGTGTTTGTTTCTCCCACTTTCATGAGTTTATGCTCGCAGTTTAAAATGGAAGAAACTTGTTTTTTACACTAATCAGATGTTGTAGTGGTCTCCCACAGACCTCCGACGGCTTCCTCCGACATCCAGCTGCAGAAGTTGGTGGTAGATCCTTGAAGTCGGGTGGTTCACGGGCAGATCCTTGGACTTCATCTGCTCATCCCCAAACGGTGACGGCAGACTGCTCCTTCTTGATCCTAGTTCAGCTGAAGGTTTCTTCCTGTTAAAAGGGAGTTTTTCCTTCCCACTGTCACCATAGTGCTGCTCATATGGGGTCATATGATTGTTGGGTTTTCTCTGTATCTGTTATTGTAGGGTCTACCTTACAATATAAAGCACCTGGAGGCGACTGTTGTGATTTGGCGCTTGTTCTAAAGTGTCCCATGGATGGGACTTGTGATCTGCTGTGGGACCGTGAGGCCACCAACTCTGAGCTGTGTTTAGCACGAGCAGGTGCAGTGCTAAGTTAGCAGCTAATCCTGCTAAACAGTGTGCATCCGCAGACTGAGAGCATGACAAAGACACACCTGTGGCTCAGTGACATCCAATCAAAATTCTAGAATTTCACTGCCCGCTAAAGCTGGAGCTCAGCCTTATTGGACAGTTTGTTACTACAGTAACCTCACAGCAAACATATGATTGGTCATTAAAGATGCTCCAAAAAGCTCCAACAGCACAAACGCGGTCCAGAGGTCCAGTTCAGGTGAAGCTAGCAGACAGCTACACCTGTGTCTCCATCCACCTGTCAGTCAGAGGCCACGCCCCTAATAATACTAGCTTTAAACATGTGAGTTATAAAAAAACATGTTACTGTTGAAAAGTTTTAACAGGAGAGTCTATGGGGACTGACTCACTGCTGCCTCTGCTGGACATCAGAGGAACTGCAGCTTTGTTTCGTCTGTCTGTACCTCAGGCCTCGGATTCGTACTCACATCACAGTTAAAACAACATGAATCCCAGCTGCTGTGCTCTGAGGTGGAAGCCAAGGGGCAGATTTTGGTGCTGAAAGATTGCCCTAACAAACACTTTGACAACTCTGGACTCCTGATTGTTTTTTCAGACACATTCGTGGCCCGTGTGTGAAATGTAGGGAGTGTGACCTCATCACAGCCCACTCCTCCTGCTCGGAGGATTTCAGATCCTGACGTGTCTCTCACAGATTCCCGGGAGGTCACTGATCCAGGATCAGCAGCAAAGACGAGTCAGTGCATCCTTTACAATTTATGTTTGGGCCTCAGCGGGTCAGGCGCTCGGGGGCTCTGAGTCTATTTTCAGAGGTTCATTTCTGCTCTCTGCGATGCGCTCTTCATCACTCCTCTCCATGTGGGCAGATAAAGTTGGCAGAGCGGAGTGAAACCCATTATCTGAATTAGTCCTCATTATACGCTCTCTGACTGAGATCATTTCCAGTGAATTAAACCATCATGAGTTGAAACTACTTCTCATTTTCTCTTGGATGAGTCCTTCAGGACCTCTGGGCGTCTCCGAGCCGCAGGTTTGAAACGCGATGCCCTCCCACCGACCCCAGGGACCCTCGGGACCTCGTGTTATAAGTCTGTCGCGACGGTCACTAAACTGTACCTGCACATGTCCGAGGGGATGACCGTGTGCTCTGATCGCTAATAATGATCAGAAAGGGGCAGGGATAGCTCAGTAGGTAAAGTGGTCGCCCCATGATCGGAAGGTTGGCGGTTCGAATCCACTTAACGGCTACCCTGAGGTACCCCTGAGCTAGGTACCGTCCCTACACACTGCTCCCCGGGCGCCTGCTTAGTGGGCTGCCCACTGCTTCACTGAGTGAATGGGTCAAATGCAGAGAAAAACAAGTAATTTCCCCATGGGGATCAATAAAGTATCCATTATTATTATTATTAAAGACACAACAGTGCAACAGAAAAGTGCAACAATCACTGTGTGTTGTGCAAAAAGTACCTTGATGTATGAGCACAGAGCTGATTGATCCTAATCCATCTATATGTATAATCATATATATGATTATATCACTGTATACAGATTAGGTATATAAATCCCTGATTCTCACTTGTTGCTAATCGTCCTGCTGGTTGACGCTGACGCGTTGAACCTTCACTTCCTGTTCTGATTTTCTGGATGTTTCCCGTCTGTGACGTTTAAAAACAAGGTGGAGGGGCTGCTGTCTTTGGGTGATTAAAGAAACATGTATTCAGAGCCGTGTCTTCGTTTGAAAGGAATGAGCTTTGGTGTCGAGTCGAACTCTTTTACAGATTAGATTCACGCGGCGTGGACGACGCAGGCTCAGCTCGCTGCTGCTGTTGTTTTTTTATTTGTTTAAAGGGCTGCAAGCTCATTAGCCGCCTGCGCCCGCCTCTGCGGTCGTACAGGTGTTTTCACAAAGACGGACGCTCGGGGGTGTTTTACTGTTGCTGTTTTCAGCCAATTGGCCTCAGCGCGGAGACAAACAGATCTTTACCTAATGACTCACCTTCAGTCTGAAAATCCAACCCAGACACACACAGCTGCTCGGAGTCTCTCCGGGGATTAGAGGAGCTCCTTCTCCGGGCTCATTTTCCACGTTTTCTCTGTGGAAATGAAGTAATTTGATTAGCAGTGCAATTAAAAGGCTGAGTGTTTTCCCTTTTTAGAGGCTTACACAAAAAGTCCAATTAAACTAATTTTAGCGACACAGAATATGTATAATTACATCCCTCAGCTCAAAAAAGACATCAGTATTTATTACACATCATAATGTGTTGCAGTTAATGTTTGCTCTGCCATTAATAGTTATTATTTTTTATGTGGGCGGCTGGATGAAAATGGTTTCAATTCCCCCTGCAGCTGTAAAACAGGAGTTGGGGCTGCAGAGCCTCATGACTTTGGCTTTGTAGTTTTGGCGTCTTCAGCCATGCAGACAAACTGGTTTGATTAATCCAGTTAATCCAGCTAAATGTACTCACAGCGTAATATGTGATGACGAGAGACGGAGAAAGCATCAGTTTATGTTACAGTGCATTCACATTTCCAACAACAGCAAAAGAAACAATGTGTTCAAGCTGGTAAAATATTGTTGTGAAAAACACAGAATGAGTTGATGTTGGCGACCTCGTCTCACAGTCAAAGACAGACGCAGTGGCCGTGACATCACTCGCTGGTCACTGATGCCCTGCTGTGAAACCTTGATGTGCAGCTCTGTGATGTGACTCGGAGGAGCGCCTCATTTTCAGGCTCATTGGAGTCATTGGACCTGAGCACGCAGTGTCACACCTCAGGTTTTTGAAACACAGCATGACGGAGCTGAAATAAACTTTACGTTTTTATTCAGTGTGACCAGAAACAAGCGACTGGGCAGATAAACCCAGCAGGTATACAGAGGTCAGAGGTTCTATCGGGTAGGAAGTCTTTCATCGCCACCTGGTGGCAAACGTTCCCTGAAGGCAGCAAACAGCAACCTTGAGGGAACGTTCCCTAAAGGCTCCCTAAATGTTGCATTTCTGACTGTTCCCTGAAGGTTGTGTCTGTAGGATCTCTAAGGGAACTCTAAGGAGCCTTCAGGGAACGTTCCCTAAAGCTTTGCAACCAAGCAGCTGCTCTCTTATGGACATTTTAGGCTCTCGTTGCCTAGGTTACACTCTAATGTATTCATGGTAGCTCTTTCACGCGCGCCGCTGAAATCTGAGAAACGTTTATCGGAGTCCCGCCACTTCCTGTCACAAGCGTTTTTTTGCTGATGTCACTGAATGTCGTTTGCTTTCTGCGGTCTCGGGTTATCAGGTCACTCCTGGTGTGTACGCAGCTTCAAGCACCACACTGACTTCATGTTTCCGAGCCCCGAATCCTCGTCCATGTTTTTTCCGTCTGCGTTGCGTGACTGTGAGCTAGCTTTCAGCCGCATTACCAAAAGACAGCTCACTGAATCCTCTGTCAACATCTGTCAACATCAGTCCATAGTTTCCTTCCTGATGTGAACTCCGTGTTGATGCTGGCAGTAGAAGAAAGATGTCAAATCCTTTTTGGACTTAAGTGGAAAATTCACAGAGCCGTTCAGGTGGAGATCAGTCCACAGGCTGTTTGAGGCAGTCAAAAGCATTTAATACATGAAAAGTTGGGTGAAGCACACTGAAGCAGAGTTTGCAGCGTGATAAACCGTCTCTCAGGTGCTTTTGCTGCTTTTCAGTCTCATGGAAAACATCAAACAGCAGATTTTAAATCCTTTCCTGCTGCCGGTTTATCTGGATGACCCGTGCAGCTCAGACCTTTCCCTTTCAAAGTCGAGCGTGGAAGCTTCAGTCTGCGCGCCGGCTGTACGTCACCCACTCACCTGGAACGTGAACCTCCGGTGTGATGACATTTCCTGCAGCAGAGGAGTCATTGAAGTGTGGATGGGAGTTTCACTTTGTAGACTCTGATTTCAGCTGGGAGTGTTTACAAAGTGCATCGCCCTCTGTTTGGTGGGCGGGAGAGAAATCCTGCCAGGCCCTGCTGGTTCCCAGTAAAAGCCATCGATCTGCTCATTCCCGACCTCTTTTCCTTTTTTTAGCTGCAGCTCTTCGTGTCAAATGGTGGAAAGTGAGCTCGCTGGAGCTGAATACCAACTCAGACCGTAGGAGGCGGTTAGTACACGGCTTAAATAAAATCTCTGCCCTTTCATTTTCCCTTCACAGAGTTCCAAACTGAAGCTTTTGTCTTTTTAAAGCGCAGTGAAAGGTCGAAGTGTGAATTAGGCCAAGGTCCAGGTGATAAACTGAGCACGCTCAGTAGGGCTGTAATGAGAACGGCGGGAGTGATGGAGTGAACCCGTGGCATCTGACGGAGACAGGAAAGCTCCCCCCGGGAGAAGGGCGAGGCAGAGACGGAGGATTAAACTATCGATCTTCGTACCTTCTGCTGTGCCGTGATCAGAGAGATCAAATCGAAGACCTGCTGTGAGACGAGTTTTAACGAACGCCATCGCTGTGGAGACGTGTCTGTTTGATCTCCTCCATCTGTGGGAACATTTTAAAGAAACAAAAATCTATTTGTTTCTTTAATATGAGAATCTTGGACTTACGTTTTAGTGAGGTTTCAGAAATGTGCAGTAATTTCAACCCTTTCAGGATAAAACTGTGGCCTCTGTAGAGGACAGCAGGACTACAGGAGCAGGGATGAGGTGGAGGAGGGTCAGATGTTAGGAGGAGGAAGGTGAAAGTTCAGAGGAGGTGGATCTGTGGCAAAATAATTACACCTGAAGTCCTGCAGAGGGAACCATCTGCATCCTTGTTGCATAAATCTTGGCCCACAGTCCAGAGCAGCCAGGGATCAAACCACCAACCTTTAAACCAGGGGCGTCCAACTGCAGGCCTCAAAGCCCGGTGTCCTGCAGGTTTTAGACGTGTCCTTGATCCAACACAGCTGTTTTAAATGTCCTGAAGTTCTCCAGAAGCTGGTAATGAACTAATCATTAGATTCAGGTGTGTTGACCCAGGGTGAGATCTAAACCCTGCAGTTCCCCACCCCCGCACGGCTTCCTAAGACTCAGCCTTCTTCACCTGCTGGTTCAGGCTGAGAGTAAAACCTGTGCTCCAGGTGAGGCTCGAACTCACAACCTCGGCATCGCTCTGCTGAATACTGTCGTATAAGTACCGCGCGCTGACCGATTGCGCCACTGGAGCATCAGCTGCACTGGGCTGACCTGAAACTGTCTGTCAGGCGATCATCTGATGGCGTTTGAGCCTCTGATGCTGTGGGACTGTGCATAACAATGTCTGAATAAGTCGAATTTTAATGCCACACTTTGGATAAAGCCCTTGGATTAAAGCTGCGTGTCTGCACTTCGATCACAGCTGATGGTTTAAAAGCTGCTGTGGCGAAGGACAGAGACAAAACTGCAATAATGTGTCAGCATTCAGAGCTCGTGGACCAAAGTGCTTCACAGCAGACAGACCTGACAGCGCTGCCTGTGCCCACTCCCACAGGTCACATGGGTATTGGACTCTGGATCACCGCCACTCTTTGCTTTCATTGACACACAGGGAACTGTGACAGATGTGAAATCCTCACCTGTCAGGCCAAAAACAGCATTCCTGCCTCACAGCGTGGCCTCTTCTGTGGAAATAATGAACAGAGCTCTTTGTAGACACGGTCATTATAAATCTGGCAGCCTCACACTCAAAGAGAACACACAGGGCTTCCATGTCACAGCGACTCTCTGGTTCCCGGTTCAAGAGCGTTCTCACCTGTGGGAGCCGGTCTGCAATATGAACTCTGAAACACCTGAAGCGAAACCATCAAAGCAGCTGAAGCAGGAGAAACTGAAGCTCCGAAGGGAAATTAATCCAAAGCGTCTGATGTTAGATTCACATCAGGCAACTTTCCTCAAGTCTTCAACTTCTTTCTGCAGCAAGAGTCCTGACAGGGACTAGAAAGAGAGAGCAGATTTCTCCTGTTTTGGCTTCCTGTTAAATCCAGAATTCAAAATCCTGCTCCTCACATACAAGGTCTTAAATAATCAGGCCCCATCTTATCTTAATGACCTTGTAGTACCATATCACCCTATTAGAGCACTTCGCTCTCGCTCTGCAGGCCTACTTGTTGTTCCTAGAGTATTTAAAAGTAGAATGGGAGGCAGAGCCTTCAGTTTTCAGGCCCCTCTTCTGTGGAACCAGCTTCCAGTTTGGATTCAGGAGACAGACACTATCTCTACTTTCAAGATTAGGCTTCAAACTTTCCTTTTTGCTAAAGCATATAGTTAGTGCTGGACCAGGTGACCCTGAATCCTCCCTTAGTTATGCTGCAATAGACGTAGGCTACCGGGGTTTCCCATGATGCACTGGGTGTTTCTTCTTCACTCACTATGTATTAACAGACCTCTCTGCACTGAATCATATCTGTTATTAACCTCTGTCTCTCTTCCACAGCATGTCTTTATCCTGTCTCCCTTCTCTCACCCCAACCAATCACAGCAGATGGCCCCGCCCCTCCCTGAGCCTGGTTCTGCTGGAGGTTTCTTCCTGTTAAAAGGGAGTTTTTCCTTCCCACTGTCGCCAAAGTGCTGCTCATAGGGGGTCATATGATTGTTGGGTTTTTCTGTGTTGTTGTGATTTGGCGCAGAATCACAAACATGGTTTCACAGGCTGTTGTAATGTAAGCTGTCAGTTACAGAGCAGCAATGTCCAGCATAAATTGAGACTATAGCTCAGAGAAACCTCTGCTGAAGTTTATTTCATGGTTAAGTTTTACATACAGTACATATGTTTATGAAGGGTCAGTGTTTTTCTCCTCAGGCACGGAGACTGTGCAGGAAAGACCACCAGCTTAATGTGACTCCACACGCTGTAGCTCATATACCTCTGCAATGAGATGATATGCGTGTGTGTGTGTGTGTCTGTGTGTGTGTGTGTGTCTGTGTCTGTGTGTCTGTGTGTGTGTGTGTGTGTGTGTCTCTGTCTGCAAAGGCGATAGCTCGAAAACATTTTAATGAATTCTGATAAAACTCTGTGGCGTGTTGAGCGAGCTCATGTTAACAATCATTAAAATTCCTTCCATCCACCGAGGTCAACGTCCTGATTTATTGGTGGAAAAATGATAAAAAGGCCTTAAAACGTAGAAACTGTGATTGTTGTGTGCTGTCAGCATGTAGAAAGCATAAAGATTTAAAGCGAGCCCTGATAACAGCTCTCAATTCCATATTTTCCCCACTGACAGGAAAATAAAGGGAAATGTTCCCAGCTGTTCCGACACGGATGATGAAGAGCTTCAGCTCTTTGCTTACATGTCTGCAGTTAATAACTATAATAATATAATAATTAATATAATTAGAAATATAATTTGTTATATTATGAAGACATAACCAGGTCAGAGGGTGACATCATCACAGTGAGAGATCATTATTAAAAAACAGTTTCGCCTGCTTTACGTTTACACTGCAGAATCAGCTCAGTGTGGAAAAACGCCTCCTCCACATAATCCTGGTGAAAACAAGGCTGGCAGACTCTTCTTCTCTGGGGTTTAATGGCAGCTGGCAATGGTGTGATGAACACCCGGTGCAGAGTTCAAATCTACATGTCCAGTTGCACATTCGTTGCTTTTGTATTTATTACATTTACAACCCTAAAACTTTCATTTGTTTAACCCGATGAAAAAACCCAAAGGATCTTCAGGGAACGTTCCCCAAAGGTTCCCTGACCGTTACTGCTTGCTGGGGTAAAGGGTTTAAAACATGGACGTTAAAATGAAGCGTAAATGCCTTAAACCCTGCTTCTACCTGAAGGCCACCAGGTGGCTGTGATTGCAGAAAGACTTGATGATGAGTTAGTTCCATCTTCATCGTCCTCTGCACACGTGAAAACCATCCCAGGCTAACCTGAGCTGTCACATGACGCACCTGACACGACTTCCCTGATAACGGTGTAATCTTGTCCGCAGTGGGAGAACGAGCAGCTGCACAGCCTGGAGGAGCGAGGTCGTCTTCTCCTCTCCCTTCAGTTCCTGCCTCCGGTCAGTCTGGAGGATAAAGCCGTAGAAGGTGGAGGTGAAGGCCCTCGCAACGGGGGTCTCTGTGTGGGCGTGAAGCGCTGCGCCCACTTGGCAGCCATGGATGTTAACGGATTCTCCGACCCCTACGTGAAAATGTAAGAGCCCCACGTGTGTGTGTGTGTGTGAGTCCAAGACTAAATTCATTTTCCTTTGAAATCATGAACGGTGCTGTTCATTGGCTGTGGATGGGTCTGATTTAGACCAATCAGTTTGCGTATCAGGCTGTTTGTTTCAGCTGTGAATAGGGATGGGTATCGTTTAGGTTTTATCCGATACCGGTACCAAACCGGTACTTTTGAAACGGTGCCGGTGCTTAAAGAATGGAGAACACAAAATTGGTCCAAAAACCTCTCATGTTCAGCTGTTTTTTGTAAAAAGATAACAATGTTAGCCTTTTCTGCAGCTATGGGGCATATATGGCATCACTCTTGGCTGGAAGCAGTGCTTAAACAATGGAAAAAACAAACTTTGTCCAAAAACCTCTCATGTTCAGCTGTTTTCCTCTTTTTCTTTGGTCATTTTAGCCTTTTTAGCCAGGGTGAAGGGAGTATCTGCCATCAAACAAGAAGACAGCCGCATGTAACTACCACGGTGTTTGCTAGTTCACCTTACATGCATTAACGTAATAACGTGGTTAGCCTACTCAACGTAAATTACACTCGAACAACATGAAGCTACTCACGCAGAGAAGAACGGCTGCTGCTGCATCATCATCCTCATCATTTCTGCTACACTGGCAGGGCTAGGGGCCAGGACTCTCCTCTTCGGGTTTTTGGGGGATGTTGCTAACTCCGGGTCCGATAACAGGCACCACACCCGCAGTAGATGCGCTCGGTGTGAGGACTGACTCACGGCTGCCTCTGCTGGACACTAGGGGGACTGCAGGTTTCATCGTTAGTTTTTATGTCCCAAAGGTGGAAAAAGATCCCAACCATAACCTGCAGGGGGCGCTGCAGTCCTGTGTTCATGCTGTCTTCAGCAGTAAAACTTTTTTGAAGAATTTTACAGATTAAGCGATCGGAGTGAAGACAAAGCTCAGAGTTCTCCAAAGGAATCAGAAAAAGTCTTTTTGGACTGATCTGAACTGCCGCTCATTATAAAAAATTCTTCTGTAAATATATTTTGTATAACGAAACAAAAGGTCTTCATTCAGACACATTAAAAATATTTTTTAGTTCAGTGTGTTTTGCTTTTAGGCACTAAGAGGTTACTTCTAATCAGTGAGAGCTTTTTAATTCCTAATTTGTACCTAAACTTTTACATTTCCAGCCAGATATATTTATTTAAAGAAGAAAAGTCATATTTTGGAGATATTTTGGCGTGTTTGAGCAGTGAAGTGCCTTTTTGTGGAAAAGCTTCTGTTAATGTTTCAGCATTTTGGCCGTTAACCAAAAAGATAATGGTCTCCCCGAGTAACTGTTTAAAAGCAGGGCTGGCGAGTGGTGCTGGTCGGCACGTTGGTCCAGAATGAAAACAAAGATTTCTTTGTTTTTTTCTGCGGTTTCCTCCCTGCAGCCATCGCTGAGGACTTAACCCGACACTTCTGCCTGAAAAAGACAATTAAAAGCTGGAGTTTTGCCATCTTATTAACTTTTGCAAATCAAGGAAGCAGTTATTGTTTAAAAGCTGCGTCTGTTTCCTGGCAGGAAGGATAATTAGCGTGAAGGAGAGAGCATTGCGAGTGGCGTCTCGGCTCTGTCACAGGGAAACACCGGGGGCCGGAGCTTAAAGCTTCTCCTCTGCTTTTGTTTCCTCTCGAGGGACACTCGCTTTGAAGAGGACGACAGTTGTTGTTTTTTTGTTTTTTCCTGTTGCACGCTCGCTGAATACAAACGGAGACGCAGCCAGAACAACCAGTCCTGGTTGGGAGGTTCACATCCCGATAAAGATCGACTTTTACTTTGCCCGCACTCACAGTTTCTCCTCGCCTTCTTCTGGCTGTTCTCCGTCTGTACAGCCCCTCAGAGCATCCTTTTACCTTCTGCTCTAAGAGTTCGGGGCATGATTAGGTTTGGGTTAATCACTTCGCAGTCAGCACTGTAAAACTGACTCGATTATTTCTGCATTACAGCTTCAATAACGATGACTTCCAGGATTTCATCAGACAGCAGCATGAAATTCATCCTGCGCAGAGCGACTGTCGCCTCGGGCTCCCAAACACTCGTTTAATTAAGCTTCATTTACAGTCTATGACTTCAGATCGCTTTGTTTTCTCTCATTAATGCATTTCTTATTAACAGCAACCACACACAACGGAAACATTCACCTCCTCTCCAAGTCACTGATATGATATGAAACTCCCAAACAGAGTAACTGAACGGATCTGTTTAATTAGCTGAATTCAGTCTTTATTTATTTATTATCCCCTTCCTCAGCATTCACAGGACTTTTCCACTGAAACTCTGCAGATATTTCTGTATATTAATAGTTTCTGCAGACACACATATTGATGTTTCTCCTCCTTTTCTGCTTCTGCTGTCAGATACCTGAAGCCCGACATAGAGAAGAAATCCAAGCACAAAACGGCCGTGATGAAAAGGACCCTGAACCCTGAATTTAACGAGGTAAGATCCCCGCAGCTGCTCCCCTCGGCCGAACGGCAGCTCTGCCCTCACACAGCAGTGCTGTTAACAAGCTCGCTCTATTCACCTCAGCGGTTAAAGTTTCATTTATATCGGGTCCGGCTTGCCGACGCCATCGCTGGAGGATGAATCTCCTGCATGTTGTTTTCCTCTCAGAGGAAATAACTCCTGTGTTTCTCCCACATGATGATAGACCGACTGCGCTTCTCTGGCACAGAAATGAGTTTTTCTAGCTGGTGATGGAAAAAATTCAAGTGCAAACACTATTTCCTAATTTTATGGAAGAAACTGTAAAATGTATTGCTTTGAAGTATCAATAGATGTTGCTAGAAACATTTTGTTAAGGAGAAGACTTTGGTGAAGTTAGAATATGTGATTTAGGTGTTAAAAGTCCAGTCATGTGGGGGCGGCCAATTAATCGTAGCTCAAGAGTTGGGAGTTCGTCTTGTAATCGGAAGGTTGCCGGTTCGAGCCCCGGCTTGGACAGTCTCGGTCGTTGTGTCCTTGGGCAAGACACTTCACCCGTTGCCTACTGGTGGTGGTCAGAGGGCCCGGTGGCGCCAGTGTCCGGCAGCCTCGCCTCTGTCAGTGCGCCCCAGGGTGGCTGTGGCTACAATGTAGCTTGTGAATGTGTGGATGACTGGATGTGTAAAGCGCTTTGGGGTCCTTAGGGACTAGAAAAGCGCTGTACAAATACAGGCCATTTACCATTTAATCAGGGTATTCCAGTTCTAATCAGGGTAAAGACCCTGCAATATTACAGAGAATCAATATCATTAACAATCACACAAAGCCCTGTGAGCAAGTACTTGGTGACAGTGGGAAGGAAAAACTCCCTTTTAACAGGTTTTAACAGGAAGAAACCTTCAGCAGAACCAGGCTCAGGGAGGTTGAGCTGAGGGGAGGAAGACAGGACAAAAGACATGCTGTGGAAGAGAGCCAGAGATGAATAAGACATCATTTTCCAGCAGCATTGTCTTCCAGTTCCTCCTGAAGCACTTCAAAGCCAAACAAGGTCTCTCTACCAAGTTCCAGATGTACCCCGGGTTCACCTTCTCGACAAAGACAAGGTGGGAGTGACAGACTGGTCTGAACAACGCCACAAAGACGACTTTTCAACACCGAGAGATGAGAACAGGTCGGAAAACTAGTTTGAGGTGTTGACTTGGCCTTGGTCCCAAGATCTCGATCCGACTGAGGAACTGTAGGGTCTGCTGGGAAAATGAGGCCGATCCATGGAGGGCAGAGAACACCTTCAGAAGTCCGCAGAGTTCTCGATGGGTCAAAGCGAGGAGGATCTGTAACATTAGGATCGGTGGATCTGACCAATCAGTGAATTTTAGCTTCCTGATGGGGTTGGAGGGTCTGGTTGCCTCATCTGAGCTGCAGGTCCACCCAGCGTGGAGGACCACCTCTCAGCCCCGTATGCACTCCATCCCTGCATCTCTTCCTCTTGTTTCTGTGTTCACTGCAGGAGTTCTTCTATGAGATCTCCCTGTCAGAGCTGGCCAACAAGACTCTGGAGGTCACAGTGTGGGACTACGACCTGGGCCGCTCCAACGACTTCATAGGTGAGCGAGCGATCAGCCCCATCCACCACTCGCCTGAACCCTGCAGCTTCTTGGGAAGTTGTCAGAAATGTGTTTTGTACTTGCGTGGAGTGTCTCAGTAAGTTTAACATCGTCCTCTGGCTCAGCTGTGAAAAACTGCTGTAAATATTCATGAGTCTAACACATGCTGAGATTAGTGTGTTTAAGCTTATCACTGCATATTTATCACAATTACCATCTGGATTACTGACTTAATTCTTCCGTTTTCATAAACGGTTCCTACTCCGTTAGTATTCTCATGTTTGTCCTCAAACAGCCAGAGAGGACACCTGAGGCGAGACTGTTACGCTAACTGCAGGAAGTCTTCCTGTGCTTCCTTCCTGTTGTTCAGGTGGCGTCTGTCTGAGCTCCAAGTCCCAGGGCGACGCCCTCCGTCACTGGACCGACTGCCTGAAGAACAAGGGCCAAAGGGTGGAGCGGTGGCACATCCTGACCAACGAGCTGCCGCGAACCCTCAGCCACGACTAACCCCGAGCAGCGGCGTCCACGCATGCAGACGGTCGCTGTCGATGTTCACAGAGATTCTCGGGGTTTTTACAGCACAGACGTGAGCGACTTCAGCACAGGAAACAGCGGTAACTTAATGGACGAGTGTATTATAATATGAGCCGCCATGAGAGCAGGGCGAGGCCGGAGCAGCATGGTGGTGTGCCTTCATTATTGATCTGTAAGTCATCTGGAGCAAAGAGGCCGTTGGGTCCATCAGCAGCGTCACATCTGCACTCAGCATCAAAAAACAGGGTCAATCTCCCGACTCATGAAGGGTGGAACTCTCCGGTGACGCGATGTGGCAAACAACATTTACAGAAACTAAGGGGCTGGAAGAGGCATTACAATTAAATTAAAACAAAAACCTCAAACGTTTTGAGAAAAGTTACAAATTTGCCACAAAAAATGAACGTTTTGTAAACAATAATATTATCTTTGACATGTTTTGGCAGCTTTTCATGAACCTTGTTTTAAATTTTACTTAATTTTTTTGTAAATCTGCCCATTTTTCATAAAATTTGTGTATTTGTATCTTTTTAGTTTGTTTGGTTTTCTTATATTTTCACATCAAAAGACTTTTGTCTTTGGGTTTTTTTTTTCATTCTTATTCATACATTTTCTCTGTTTCCTCTTGAATTTTCCTTTTTTTTTGGAGAAGTTTAAATTCTAGTAAATATACAATTTTTCTCATATTTTTTTTGCTGTTTTTCTTTAGTAATTTTATATTTTCTCTCGTAAATTTGCCATTTTTCCCCTCATAATCTCGCTCCTCTGCCGAGCCCCTTAGTTGTGATTTTTGCCCTCTCCTGGCCTAATTTGCCATCATAGGAACTCATCAAAGTTAAGAGAAAATGTGTGGAATTTAAGGCTGAAATGGATTTGCATGTTATTTTCCTGTGCATTACGTGTCTGGTGCTCTTTTAAAAAGTAAAAACGAGAAAGTCAAGCAGTCAGAAAATCTCTGTTCTCTGTTTACACCGAACTGTTGTTCCTTTGCTCGAGCACAGTTCAGTCCTGCAGTACTTACACAGCATGCTGTGCCAGGTTTACATGTACGTATAATCCAGACTGTGAGAAACATGCATGGACGTGTCTTGTGTTGCACTATAGCTAACAGCTAAAAGAGCTTTTGGGAGAAACTGAGCGCTAACGTTAGCTAGCTAAAAAGCTGATGGACTTGTAGCAAAGAACAGCTGAGCTGATCCACTTCCTGTTAATCCCATTTGACACAAAATGTCGGCAGTTCAGCAGGAGGCGCTCTGAATGATTTCCCACTGCTCCTGCACAAAACGTCCAAATTTCATTCCAGTTTTAACCGACCTAGCATCCATAACGTGTCTGAACTGAAAGTCTTATGTGACAGTCGGCGCTTTGATAAACGGAATATTTCAGCTCGATGTGCTTCGGCATCGTGGAGTAACGTGTGGAGAGGAAGCTGAACCCATTTAAAGATGAAACACATCAAAATATGGACAACGTGAAGCTTTACGTTTGCTGGTGTAAAGTGGAGTCTTACAGTTGGTGGTGTTTTAACTCATGGGTTCAGGGAGGTCAAAACCTTCCTGCCCTTTGGATGATGCCGTCGTTTTGTTGAGGTTCAGCCGTCACACGGAGGACGTGGGGTTTCTGTTCGCTGTTGTGGATCATTTGGTTTAGTTTTGTTGGTAAAAACTGGTTGAAAATGATGACGAATGTAACTTCAGTTCAGTTACGCCTCCAGTGTAACATTACGTCTGTGGTAATGAGACCTGTTTAAATCAGTGGGTAGCTTTTTCAAGTGTGTTGTTGGGGAAAAAGACTTGACGGGGTGCTTTTCCTTACTGTAGCTGTGGTTTGGGGCCAGAAACACTTTTGATGGAGTTTGGATGCAAAGCTTTATTTTGCGGAGCACCGTGCAAATATCATCCTAACTGCATTTTAAAATAATCTCTGGTAAAAGTTTTTGTTCATATGTATTACTCTGTGGTGACTCAAGCATGTGCGTCAGCGAGGACTCCATCCACAGCAGTGACCACCAGTCTTAAAGGGGATCTATTGCAGTTTTATTCTCTCACATATATACAGATACGTTAAAAATAAGTTTATGGTTTTATTTAACTTTACCTGAAACTAATGACTGACACATAAACTCAGCAGGAAGGGAGGCGAGGGTCCTTTTCTGTGGCCATGACAAAGAATGCAAGTTCCCCTCCCTGTGCAGACATGGAGGTAACGCCCTCGATTACTCTGTCTGCACTCACGAGTGATTAATCACGTGGACGCTTACATGTCACTGGGACTGCTGGATAGTTGGTCGTTTATTCAGCTGTGTGAAAATCCCAGAGGAACCCACCTGGGGGATTAATAAAGTTTTATTTTATCTAATCTAATAACTTTGATCTCAGCCAAACCGATTTACTCACGAACAAATAAAACACTGAAAAAAGCCCAACAATTACATTTTTAGGTTATCCGAGTGACGTATATATCATGTTTAACCTGAGTAACGAAAGATCACAGGGGGTCTGAAAACGATGAAGCTGGGAGTTCGCTGCTCTTGTCGGCTCCAGTGACCCTCGAGCTCCCGGTCAGCGATCGAGCTGGTGGGTAACAGACGTCTCTGAAAACGTCAGAGCAAATATGCGATGTCTTGATGAAACGAACAGATATTTGAGGTTTACACAGCTACATTTTCACCTGAAAATATGTTAAAGCTTTAATTTGTGACCCAGAAAGAGAAATAAGAGAAATATTAAAACTTAGTAGCTGCCACCATTGTTGGAAACTGGAATTGACTGGGCTGCGCTATGAATTCTGGGATATGGTGGACCATGAAGGACACACACGACCCATCCTTCAAATCTGGGGAAAAGGAGGACGCATTTGTCGGCCGCATTCGGAGGAGTCTACGAATTTGGACAGCCTTCGTTGCGTTGCTGTGACGTAATCGGTCTACAAATGCGGCCTCAGGAGGATGCAGCCGACGTTTTGGGACGCAGCTCTTGACTTGAAGCTGATGAGTTAGCTAGCTGAGATCAGAAATAGACTTTAGAGCATGAGGTTCAGGCCTATGACAGTGAATTATCGCCTCAAAGTTCAAGAAGCGAGAGAAGCAGACATTGATGTCTCCAATATTAACACAACTTTTATTTTTTGGAACAACTTTCCAACCAAGACAACAGATACAGCAAATAAAGTTATTGAATGAGTGAAACGAGTTAGAATAGACGGGCCCGCGTCCAGCTACAATGTAGCTACATTTAGCTACATTTGGTAGCTACATTGTAGCTAAATGTAGCTACATTTGGTAGCTAAATGTAGCTACATTTGGTAGCTACATTGTAGCTACATTTGGTAGCTACATTATAGCTAAATGTAGCTACATTTGGTAGCTACATTTAGCTAAATGTAGCTACATTGTAGATACATTGTAGCTACATTTGGTAGCTACAATGTAGCTAAATGTCGCCTTTTGAGGTGTTTGAAAATATAGTCTGAGGTGTTACAACTTAGTCATGTACTCAGTGTGTACTCAATGTAGCTAAATGTAGCTACATTTGGTACACATGGCGCTGCTTTTAAAACGACGTCTGGTTATCAGAGAATGTGATCGACAGTTTCAAATACACACCGTGTTATCCTCAATCATTAGCTCAGAAGCTCTGGATGCTTCCAGAAAGAGGCCAATCCGGAGAAAGTAGGCTTTTAGGGAGGGGAACCTTATAACGAGACAGTAGCTTGTTTCTGACAAAGACAATTTTTAAAAACTGTGAATCATGCAAAGCTACTCTAGAATAAAAATGTAAAGCTGAGCATAATGTGACAATAATAGGTCCCCTTTAACGCTGCAGGGGAGCTCCACCTGTGAGGGGGAGAAACCAGAGTGCCTGACATCGTTTAAAGACACTAACCAGAGCAGGTTCAACATGAAAACTGTGTGGGATAAAATCAGTTTCCTTCTCTGATGAGTCATAACGCACGGATCACACTTCTATTGCACTCTCCAGTAAGACTGTGACAAACAAAATGCATCCCGTCGACTGATGATGACGATATATCAATACAAGTGGTTCTTCCTCGTTGTTGCATGATGCAATATGTTGATATACTTCTTTATATCTCTATACTCCGCCTGCCTGTTTTCTAATGGAAGTGAGAGCTTCAGGGACGGCTCGTGTTCCAGACTCTGTTTACGCTGTTGTTGGTCTTCTTTTATGCACGACTGAATGTACGAATGTGGCTTTCTATACGATATCGTTGTTTACACACTAAGCTCGTGCTTTACAGGTGTTCTTACATTTCTATCAGGTGTTGTATGTACGATGCAACAATAAATTTGGAATGCAATGCAAACAGGAGAGTAAGTGTGGATCTGTTCTCGCGCCGGGATGGTCCTGGCTGGCGCCACGCCGCCCCCTGCTGCCTGAAAGCACAACAGCAGCTCGAACGCTGCAGTCTGTCAGCCAAGTTCATTCTTGCAGCAGGATGAATGAAACCACACTTGCAGCTTTTTCAGCTTATAAATGTGAAGAACCTTCTAACGCAGGGGTAGGCAACTCCAGGCCTCGAGTGACGGTGTCCTACAGGTTTTAGATGTATCCATGATCCATCACAGCTGATTTAAAGGGCTAAATGACTCCTCAGCATTTCTTGAAGTTCTCCAGAGGCCTGGTAATGAACTAATCATTTGATTCAGGTGTGTTAACCATGGGTGAGATCTAAACCCTGCAGGACACCGGCACTCGAGGCCTGGAGTTGCCTACCCCTGCTCTAACGCAACACAAACTCACCTCAAAGCTCCACAAAATCTTTTTTCAGATCCAAGCTTAATACTGGCTTTTACAAGCTCATATTTTTATATAAATGTTATTGTGATTTACCTTTCTGACTCACATCAGCTGCTGAAGCAGGGCTGCTTTGTTACAGCAAAACTCATGTTTATCAAAGAATCTGGAAACTTGTGTATTTATGAACTTTACTCATAATTCAGCCGACAATACTAAAAGAAATGAATCAATGTGAACCGAACGAGAGCTGCCACAGGACAGAGAAGTGCTGAACAGAGAATATGACAATAATATATCAATAATTTATCTCAATTACATCGCTGGAAGCCAAATTTGTTGTTTAAATTAAAATTCTAAACTCAAAGTAACAAAACGTCCAATTTACAGTGAACACCTCATCTGTATCTGACACAGGGCTGAAGATATACCACGGGCCTTGAATGCAGCAGAGCTCTCATCAGGTAAGCACAGCAAGACACCTGGACTGTGTTTAACGTGGCGTCTGTATCGATGCTGCAGGAAGCAGCTTCAACTCTGAGAGAAGAATCTGAAAGGGTCACAACAAACTCAGGAAAGGTTTCAATTTTTTGTTCAACATCAGGAACCAGGAAGAGCAAGTTCTAGTTCTGGGAAGCTCTTCCTCTGAGCAGGAGGAGCCAGTATCAAACAGATGGCTCCAAGTTTCTCAGCTCAGTGAACCGACACAGATCTGCTCACCTCACAGGTTAACATGACGTCGACAAACAGATGCTGCGTTGATGTTATTGATGCTTTTGGACCAACAAAACAGCTTTTTACACCTGCACTCGGAGTGATCTGATTGGTCAGTAGGTGATTTTGTTGATGCCTGGTCTTGAACGCGACCGTCTTCAGCGCAGGTTAGGCCTCGACAGCGAGTTGGCACGACGGTCTCCTGAGAGGCGGGACTTCAGGACTTCTCAGCCTCTGTACGCCGCGCTGATGAGCCGACGCTCTGACGGCGGTTTCAGCAGAAACACTGAAACCTTAATAAATAGACTGTACGATGTGATGGCCGACCTGGTGCAGACATGAACTCCACCTGGTTCCTGTGAGCTGCAGGTAAACACGGTGGACAGGTGAGTGTGCTCTGCAGGTGCTAGCACTGATCACTATTAGGCAGCTTCAGCATAATTCAGATAAAAATTCACTCGCTTGTATTTCCTGTTTTTCATCAGCCTTTCCGTTCGTCCTGTTGGGAATAACTGAGGAAACAAGGAGCGTGCACACTTTCACTTTCACAGATTGTGGAATGAAATGTTTGAATAAAGGCTTTAAAATGTGATCCTAAAGCAGAGCAGCTGTTTGTACTCGCTGACTTACATGGTATTTGTCATGAACTCAGTTACTTTCCTCTCAGAGTTAAAAGCTGCGTCCTGACATCTGTCAGATCTGATAGCTTAACAGTCTCACAGGTGGAGGCAGTTTTTATACTTTTACATACATTTGAAGAGCTCAGGTGGGTCTCAGGAGTTTTACAAGGATCGCTGATTTGAGAGACTTGACCTGAGAAAATGAGCTCAGCTGATCTGAGCTCAGTGAACTGTCTGAATAATAAACCAGGGGCGGAGACCTGTCAATCACAGACAGACCCGCCCACTTCCAAAACACTGAGATGGAGAAAACACTTCACTCAGTGTGATGTCACAGCTCTATGCTCAGCTGTTATACTGTCTTATTTCACTAAACATCATGGTTACCAGCCCATCAGCATATACTGCCCTCTGGTGGCATATCTGTGCTCTGCACACCGTGTGATGTCCTGATACCTGTCACCTCATCAGGTTTTTCTGTTTTGACTTTTTTAGCCTCACTGAGTCAAAATAAAACTTTTAGTTTTCAGAGTCAGGGTCCACGTGTGTCTTTTTACCTCGTTTATTAACAGCCACATTTAACCCTTTAACCACCCGAGCACTCACCACGACCTCTTTACCTGTCAACTTCCTGTCCACAAACAGCCTCATTCGTGAGTTTAAAGTCTATTTTCCTTTCATATGCCTTCAGGACTCTTAAGCTGCTTCCATGCTGGCACAGCGTCGGAGGTGAGCCCTGATAACGCTGGTCGGGGAGGGCAGCTTAAGGTAGAGGCGTACCTAACGAACTGGCAGCTCAGTGAGGTGTTTCAGGAAGCGCCTCGTGGTGCAAAGTAAGCAGACAGTTGTGATAACAGACGGGTATATTTGTGATGGAAACAGAAGAAACAAAGCGCCACGCAGGAAGTGACCCGCGAGGAAAATAAATAGATAAATAACAATGTCCACATAGCTGCCTTCAAACGCCGCCAAGTCCCGTTAGAGAGAAACCGTGTCAAAGACGGGAGGACGAGGAGGAGCGTGCTCTTCATCCTCTGCAGTTTCCCGTCGCTCGCCCACGTCTTCACACGTTGGCCCGCGGCGTCTCACTTTCAGTTCCTGCTGCAGCTCGCTCTGATCACACCTACAGACTCACAGCTGCAGCTCAGTCACATCCTCTGCTCTGATTGGTCAGCCGCTATCTGACCGACAGCTTCACCAGTTTTCTGTTGTTCACATGAATCCGTAAATCTGCTGACAGCAGCAGGGACGCACCGATCCGACGCTTCACCCACGAAAAACTGGCTTCAGGTGTTCCTCGCCGGGAGGCAGAGAGCGAGCGTCGCCTACAGCAGCTGAAACACTCGCTGCAGGCTTCAAGTCTAATTCTACGGTTTGTGCTTTGTGAGCTTTTATTTTTTAAAGACTGACCGGATTCTTCCAACCGCCAGTCGCTCTGATCCGGGATCTGTGGTCAGTGTTTAAAAAGCAAAGCCCACAAACTGTGACGATCCGGGAAAAATCTCCATCAGCCAGGATTTGTCCCAGAAACTGATCGAGCACGGAGACGGCTCATCGCTGCCGACGCTTTAAATACATTTACTTAAAGTTCTGGAAAGTCCTAAAGTGTCTGAGTGAGCTTCATGATGCCAGAACATAATCTGAATAAAAGCCGAAGGTAAAATCTAAAACGCGGCCCGTTGTTACACGACAGGAACTGTTTCAGGTTATGAAACTGGCTGATAAGGCAGGGGTGGGCAACTCCAGGCCTCGAGAGCAGGTGTCCTGCAGGTTTTAGATGTGTCCTTGAACCAGCACAGCTGATTTAAATGGCTAAATTAGCTCCTCAACATGTCCTGAAGTTCTCCAGAGGCTGGTAATGAACTAATCAGGTGATTCAGGTGTGTTGACCCAAGGTGAGACCTAAACCTGCAGGACACCGGCCCTCGGGGCCTGGAATTGCCCACCCCTGTGATAAGGGGTTAAAACGCCCTCTGCTGGTAGGTCCGTCACTCGCTCGCAATAAAAGTGATTTTTAATCTCACCGAGTGACAGATAAATACATAAATGTAAAGTTTGTGCTCTGATTGGAGCTGAGTGCGGAGGATTTCCTGCGCCTCCTCACACATGGAGAGGAGCAGACAGCAGGAGCATGGAGCATGTTAGCATGGAGCTAAAAGCTAAAAAACAAGAGAAGAAGCTGGGATAGGGAAACGCCATCGCTGAGCAGTGTTTGAAGTTTTACACACAGAGAAAGAAATCTGTGGGTGCATCAGCACGAAACGCTGCCCGCCCACCGTCGCTGTTAGCGTGCTCTCTGCTGCGCCAGCTGCTAACGCGAGTAAACACAGAACACCTGAAACGGCTTCAGCTGCCTGAAACATCAGACCGGTGCATCCCTGCAAAGCGACGTCATCGGTCATACATCCAGCTTTCATTCGATGACTGTGATTGGCTGCTGTGTCTGAGCATTTCTGCCCGGTCATTCCGCTCTATCTTAATGGCGTCCATTCCCGAAGCGCCCAATCAGGCGTTAGCCAGAAAGCACATGTCCTTCTTCATGTGAATCTGCAGGCCGCTGGCGCTGGTGAAGGTCTTGGCGCACTGCGCGCAGCGGTATGGTTTCTCTCCCGAGTGCGTGCGCTTGTGCTTCTTCATGGTGTCGCCGTCGCTGAAGGTGCGGCAGCAGAACGGGCAGCTGTACGGCCGCTCGCCCGTGTGGATGCGCAGGTGACGCCGCAGGTTTCCTCTCTGGCTGAAGCTCTTGGAGCAGAAGGTGCAGCGGTGCGGCCGCTCCCCTGTGTGCGTGCGCAGGTGACGCCGCAGGTCTGCCGACTGCGCAAACGACTTGCAGCACCAGTCGCAGGCGTAGGTCTTCCTCTTCTGCTCCAGGTGGAGGCGGAGGCTGGCGGCCTGTCCGAAGGCCTCACCGCAACGCGGGCAGCGATGGACAAGTTCGGGGATGAAAGCGGAGGCTGTGCTGTCTCCGGCTGCCGGCTTCTCCTGGGAGGACTTCCTGCTCCGCTCAGCTTCCTGCCTCTCAGCGCGCACCACCACCACCGTCCTCTCCGCCTCCGCCCTGCTCCAGAACTCTTCGGCGGCACCGTTTGCAGCCTCGGTCAGAGAGTCCGTGCGACCTTTGGGCTTGCTCACGCTGTACTCCTCTGGTTCGGCTTTGATGAGCGCGGGGGGCGGAGCCCGGGGCTCCTCCCTGAGCACTGCAGGAACTTCAATGTGAATTTTGGGGACGGAGACAGTAGGAGGGTTTAGGGAGGAGTGCGAGGTGACAGGTGAAGTTTTCCCATACGCTTCCTGTAGACGGTCAGGCTTTGGTGCCACGTCCCGCAGCTCCAAGAGCTTCTTCTCCACAGGCAGGTGCACCGGCCCCGGAGAGGAGTCGCTGTGGACCGCCAGCAGCTGCACAGACACCACCTGCTCATGGGTGGGCTTGTCCACGTTCGGCGGCGGCGGTCTGGGTGGGTTCGGGCGAGAGTCCGGCTCTTCGGAGCGAGGCCTCCACTCGGGCTCACCAGGCTGGTCGGGAGCCGCCAAACCAAGACTGGACCTGGTGGACTCTGAAACACAGAAAGCAAACAGTTGATGCGACCGAACGACGTCCAGCACGTCAGAAGAAACATTCGACTCACACCTGGAGCTCCAGAGTTTACACTTGTTTTTGGGCCCCAAGAAAAGCTTTGCATGATTACATTTCAAAATAAGCTCCCTTTGTGTTACACTGTCACTCCTGAATAGTGACAGCCCCTTGTCCTCTAAGCCAGCTGTCTTCAGATTGGCTGCTCTTCATAAACAGGAGGTGGGTGGGGCCATTTTAAATTTTTTTTTTTTAAGCTCACAGGGATACATGTACTTATACTGACCTCAATATTTAAAACAGGACATAAAACAAAGCAGAACAGCTCCATGTTAAGCAGTAGTGCCACCAGGCGTCAGCCAGTTATCCTCATTATTTTAGAGGTTGACATATTTTCACAGGTTATCGAACATAAACAACTCCTTTGCGCTCACCGTCTGGTTTCTATGCAAATGTGTGTGTGTTTTTACAGTTCAATGTGCTGTACCGTAAATATGTACGGAATTCCCCTTTAACAGAAACCCGAATGACCGAAAGTCCTTCAAACTTCCTGAAAGTCAGCTCTCCCCAACTGACACCTCACGCAAAGCTCCTCATACCAAAGTCAATGTGACAGTCTGTCAATTTAATGCTCAGCTGTGTTCCCCCCTTTATGTTTAATGGGGTAAATGAGATACGTTGTGTAAATAAACTTTAAATGAAAACACTGCGTGAAAAAAAGTGAAATGAGTACCTACATCAGGTGACTCTCATTAGGCTCGAAGGCAAAAAGGAACTGACACGAAAAATGACAGAAAGTCACATCTATCGTAAAAATGTCGGTAAAATCAGACGGTTTGAATGATGCCGAATACACGAATCCGTCCTTAACAACACATAAAACCGTGAAAATCTGCAGTTAAGCCTGAATTTAACGTTAAAGCGGCGTATTTCTATTAAACAGGCGGATTTTCATCGCAGTTCTGAATGCGCGTTCTCTCGCGGAGCTAGCCGGCTAGTTCGGCCCTTACTCAGCCACTCGGTCCCGGCCTCCAGGAGCAGGATGTCCCGCAGCTGCCTCCGCAGGCTCTCGTTCTCCCGCTTGGCTCTGGCAGTCTCCTCCCGGTACTCGGCCACCGTGTCCTCCACCACGTCCAGGATCTCCTTCACCACCACCGTCAGCCGCTCCGTCAGGTAAGCGTTCAGCAGCTGCAGCTTGGTCATTTTGATGCTGGGACCTCCAACAGCTGCATCCACACCGGAAACAACAAACCCGACAGGAAACGCTCTTGCTCAGCTCCGGTCTTTCAAAATTAAAGCGTGGTCATCAGTCTCTGTCCGCAGACTCCATCGCTGAAACTGGAGCTCAGCCTTGTTGGACGGCCTGTTGCTATAGTAACCTCATAGCAGAGATGTGACATATCTGATGATGTCATGAAAGATGCTCCAACAGCACAAACACGGTCCAGAGGTCCAGTTCAGGTGACGCTAGCAGAAAGCTAGCAGCTACAGCCGCCTGTATTAACTTCCACCTGCCGGTCAAAGAGGCCACGCCCCTAGCAATGCAAACTTTAGAGGGTGAGTTATACAAACAGCTGTTATGACGGGGAAATGATCCACAGAGACCAAACAGTTTGTGTATCCGGCTGTAAACATGTTTATTACTGCTGTAAGGATTTAACATAGGAGTCTATGGGACTGGTTCCCCTCTTATTTTGAAAGAACTACCAGGAAAGTGTGTGTCAGACTGAGCACCTGTAACACGTTTGTAAATGCAGTTTCACACTGTGACCACTGGAGGGCAGGAAACACATGATTCTCAGTATAAGGGTCTTATTCAAAGTAAGAGTCAAAAACCTGGGAAATTATTTAAAGAAAGAAAATACAAATCTCATAAGCTTTTTTTAAATCACAATAAAAACACAGAAATATATCAAATGTTTAATATGAGCTCATTTTTCATTTGATGGCAGAAACACGTCTCAACAAAGCTGAGACTGAAGCAATAAAAGGTCAGAAAAGTATCCTCCAACAGACCAGCTGCTGTCCTCGGCTCACAGACATCACAGACTAATGTTAGAGAGGAAACACAGACCTGTGCCGCTGACATCATCATTTTTTGTGTTTTGTGCAGCTTTATTTATATTTGATATATCATCCTAACTTTTTCACAGTCGAGGTTGTACGAGGCGTCGTTGAGTTGAGCAGATTTCGTGGTGCTTGTCTTGACCGATAGAAATCTTCCTCACAGGGTTGATTTCAGGTTTTAATTTGGGGCTGATGTCGCAGATTCTGCTAAATATGGGTCAGAGTCTGGTTGTTGGATCAGGGATTTCAACTTTTGTAAAAGCAGATCTGGTGGCAGAGAGGCACTAACATCAATGAAAAGGGTTTGAGCTTTCATCTTGAGGCTTTTATTTTGAAGGCTCTGTCAGAAGGTGCTTTTAAGCCTGAGCCAGCTCGATACTGAAGGAAAGATGGAAAGAGGGAGAGGAGGGCAGCTACTACTACGACACACACTCTCACACACACACACACACACACACACACACACACACACACACACACACACACACACACACACACACACACACACACACACACACTCTTAAAGCACCCCTCCCTTTCCTTTCACCTCTTGCGGTGGAGCAGACGGAGCTGCTGCACAGACTCTCTGCATCACAAATCAAACAGATCTTAGTGAGAGGAGGCTGAGCGAGCCACAGCATCATTTAATAGAAGATCTGACGGGTGTTTCGCCGAGCGCAGCGTACTGTCATCTCTCATTTCAGCTCCTATCGCTCACATCGGGGGATTTGTACCTCCCACTTCTCCTGCAGAGACACGATGAACCTCACCCTGCAGCTTACCGTGCTGGACTAGGACCAGGTGAGCGTCCCGGGAAAAATCTTTCAGTTTCACAGGTTGGATGTGCAGGACATGTGCGGCTGCCTCCGCCTGGGTGGGTGTGTCACTGCATCACACCTCCAGCTGGATTCTTCTCTTTTCTTTGTCTGCCTGTGATGAAGATGAAGGTTTTGGTGCATTCATACAAAGTGTGTGTGTGTGTGTGTGTGTGTGTGTGTGTGTGTGTGTGTGTGTGTGTGTGTGTGTGTGAGAGAGAGAGAGGCATGGACATGTTCATGCATCACTGCGTGTTAATTATGTATAAAATATGGCTGCAGTCGTGCTGCCTCGCAGGATTTCATTCAAGCTTTTTGGGTATTTTCTAGAAAACAGACACCGCCTCATGTCCTCGCTGCCTCGTGTCCTTGCTGCCTCGTGTCCTTGCTGCCTCGTGTCCTTGCTGCCTCGCCGCCGTGCCGTCCTTGCCTGAGGTGGATCATAGGGCTGGGTATCGTGACTGATTTCTAGAATCGATTTGATTCCGATTCACAAGGTCCCGAATCGATTCAATTCGATTTAAATCTGGGAAATTTTGCCTCAGACAGACAGAAATATTATAATTCAGATCAGCACATTTACATATTTTTGTACCTATAAAAAGGAAGCTGACACACGCAAGACTTTATCAAAGGTGTGAGCATCACAGCAGAGGCCTTTGTGTCAAAGTAGCTGAAGATAAAACAGAAAAACATGAAGCAGATTTTCCTGTTCTGGATTTTATAAAAATATTCTGCAGTCGATCAAAAACGAAAGAAAACCATTAATCAGCCCATGAACATCACCTCTGAAGTTACAGCGGTTTTATTACAGACACAGCGTTTTGCATTTTGTATCATTTCAAAAAGTTTAAATTTGTTCAGTATTGAACGACAGAAATTAGGTTTTTCTTTTCGGAAGTAAGTAAAAGGAAACAAACAGCGTCCGACAGCCTGTAAACAACGGCAGAGAATGTGCATGTAGTGTGACTTTATCCTGGTGGAAGCAAAACAGCAAAAGTCAGAGTGAATCCATGACGATGTTTGTGTGAAGCGTAGTTTGGATCTTCTTTTGCTGCTGGTTCGGTCAATGTTGTTTGGAGAGAGATCAAACTAACAGCTTCAGAATCAGCGCAAAAAGGGCGTGAACACAAAGCTCGACCCGCCGACAGAGTCAGCGAGCTGTCGGCTTTCAGCCCCGACCGTGTCCGTGCCGTCGGTGAGAAAGTCACAGCTCGCTGATCCTGATGCGTCGGCGGGTCGAGCTTTGTGTTCACGTCTCTGTGCAGAAGCCTGTTCCTGCTCTCAGTTACTGTTTTCATCTTTGGTGGTTGTTGAAACTGAGATTCTGGTATTTCGGGCAAAATAAATTGATATTAAAAAATCGATTCAGGATTTGAATGAATCGATATCACGTTATCCAAGCCAGAATCGATTTTAATCGATAAATCGATCATCAAAACCCGCCCCTAGTGGATCAGTTTATCCTGCTTTGCTCGAGCTGGAGGTTAAACTCTGAAAATATTTCATTTCCAAAAAACTGAAAGAAACAAGAGCAGATTGTTTACAGTCTGAAGTCGGCCAAAGAATTTCAAATTAAACTGCCTAAAAAAATGTGAATATTATTTTGAAAGTCTGCCTTTAAAGACTTTGAATGTTTCCGTTTGACTGCATGAGCTGGTTTTAGTCACGGGGACAGCTTTAACTGAGAGCAGTCACAGTCAGGAGGTGTGACCCGCCCGAAGAGCGAGGAGGTGACAGCAACATGGCCGCTCTGTGACCAGGCCGAGAAACAGGAAGTTGAATTTTGAGTTTAGAAAATAAAACAAAGATTCATCCTTTCAAAACTGCTTCAAATCTCTCGTGGGGCCGCTGAGTTTGGATCAGTTTGTAGAACCTGAATTTAGCTGAATATGGAGGCTGGATGTGATGTCACTATGATGTCATCTGACCCTCACGCCGGTGCCTTGCCAGCCTTGCCGTGAGGCCGTGGTCCTCAGCCGGAAAATGGTGGAGTGCCTACTCCGGTCAGGGATGAGTTACTGCCCCAGGTGGAGGTGTTCAGCTATATCGGGGTCTTGTCCACCAGTGAGGGGAGCATGAGACTGACAGATGGATTGGTTCAGCACCTGCAGTGATGCGACCGCTGCACCAATCTGCGGGGGTGAAGAGTAAATACTCTAGGAACAACAAGTAGGCCTGCAGAGCGAGAGCGAAGTGCTCTAATAGGGTGATATGGTACTACAAGGTCATGAAGATAAGCTGGGGAAATCAGCTTTTGTTCTAGTCCCTGTCAGGACTCTTGCTGCAGTATTTTGGATCAGGGTTCGCCCATGAACATGGTTTAGGCTGGTTTTGGATCATCTCGGAGGACTTGGAAGTCGGTGGCATGGACGTTGGGATTGGGGCTTTGGGTTTTACACTGGTCTTGGACTCATTTGGCTTTGGAGCATCTCAGTGAACTTTCCACAGCTCTTGTGTGGATTACTCCTGAAACTCCCCGCACAATCCCAGACTGATCCATCTGTTTGAGGGCTCTGCGTTCTTCTTGTAGTTGAAGTTGAGTCTTTCTCATGGTGCCTGCGTTGGAGAAGTGAACATCTATAACCTTTGCACAGGACTACAGACAGCTTTAACCGAAATAAAGAAGACAAAGTCAGCATATGAAGAATCAGGTTCAGAGTCCACTTCTGGTTGGAGTGCTTTTGCCTCTGCAGCTCCTCTACATACCTCCATCAGGTCAGCCACCAGCTCTCCAGTCAACCATGCTGGATCAGGGTCGAAGAGGCAAACTCTCACGAGGTGGAAGATGTTCCTGTTCAAAGAAAAGCTCGTACAGAGGCTTTTACATTTGTTCCAGACAGGCAGAGAGAAACTGAACCCTAACTCTAACCTAGAGGGGTTTTATGACTGGGGCGGGACCAAACCCTGACCCACCGTAAAACATGATCTGAATCTGGATCCAGGCTGTTCTAGAGAGGAAAAACAAACTAAACATGAAAGGAAAAAGATTTTAGTTACTAAAATTCAACAAAATGAAAATCTAGACTTCTGGAAACAAACTGGACCTCCGGGGTCACGGGGCGTTGGAGGATGTAATCACATTAAGAATACAAATCTAAGTGAACGGTGAGATGACTCACAGCTCTGAAATCTCCATCCAGCCTCCAAACATATTTTTTTTCATGCTATAAAATTTGAACGGATTCATTTTGTGTCTGTGGTGTAAAAACAGCTGATACGAGTCCATGTTTGTCCAACGGCTGTGAGGCTGTTTCATCCTGTTACAGCCTCGTCTCTCAGACTCATGTTGTCAGAGGGTCCTGTAGCTGATTAGCGCCACAGCTTCGCAGCTACAGCCCAACAAGCTCAGAGTCTGTGATTGCAGGGACGCAGCCATTACCCAGGATTTCATTAAAGGCTTCTATCATGTCAGCGCATCATGACTGGCCCAGCAGCATGAAACAAACATCTGCAGAGCCCCGAGTCATTACGCCGCCGCCGCAGAGCTAAAAACAACAGACTAATGGCTGCGATGGTCGTGTCTTCCTGCTGCCGCTCCCTCCGGAGTGCTCGCCACAGCTCGCAGCGCTAATCCTGCCGCTCGCTGACAGGACGAAAGCAGCAGCAGGTTAATTAATGTTAAACTCCGGTTCCTGTAAGGACCCTTCATTAAAGACCTTGTGACCCTCCTCCAGCCAATGAGATCAAAAGGGGAAATCTGAGTCCCTGATCTTTGACACGACAGTAAAATCTCAGCGTACCGCTGTAATCAGCAAAATTAATGATTAATAAATCATTAAAATTCATTGATTTTGTTTGATTTAGTCACAGAAATCTAGAGAACTACAGACTGTATGTGGAAGATGGACATGAAACAATTTGCTTCTTTCTGTTTTGTGTGAGATTTCTTTTCCCTCATTTCTCTAATCTTTTTATCATTATGATGATGAAATATCCTTATTTTTATGGGAAGTTTTTTTTCCTGTTTTTTATGGAAACATAGTTTTTGATGTTTCACTGTGAAGCTTAAAATTTTCATAGGTAAGTTTGTTCATACGTCTGACAGACTCGGTCCCAAACAGCAGCCGCTGAAGCTCGCGGGTCTAACAAATAATTCAAACCGGCGTCCTGAGCAGAAGCTCTTTAATTATGTAGGACACCCCCGTGTCTCCATGTTCAGGAAAATTCAGGTTGTTAAAATAAAAATTTGAAGTATTCGCAGCAGATAAAAAAACTGTCCTGTGCTTATTATCCTCGAAGCCTCTGATGTGGGTCGCACAGAGCTCTCTGCTGTTTGGACAGAGTCACATTTTCTAAACTATTCTTATTTCTAACTGCAGTAAGCTGATGATTATATGTGCTCCTGTCATTCTCTCGAGCTGGTTCTGAAGTAAAAGCTCCATCCGAGGTTATCTGCTGCAGAGCACGTCAGATTTTTATGATGATCAAAGGTTTTGTGTGAAAACTGGAAACAGTTGGATTTTCGTCTTGAATAAACATTTTCAAAATGGTCTAAAAAAAATGTTTTAGCATAAAAGTCATAAGAATATAAATTTATAATAAAATGAGAACATGCAGTTCCTCTAACATCCAGCAGAGGCAGCAGTAGTCGGTCCCCAGAGAAGCAAACATGTTTAGTCCAGATGAACAGAATCAACTTTTGGAGATTTGCTTACCTGGATGATTGAGCATCAAGACGTTTACATCCTGATGCACAAACTGTTTGATGTCTGTGTTTAAATCACATTAAGGCTTAAAGTTAGGGGTGTGGCCTCTTTGACTGACAGGTGGATGTAGCTGTAGGTCTGGACCGTGTTTGTGCTGTTGGAGCCTTTTTAATTCTGTCATGTGACCAATAATATGGCCGCTGTGAGGTCACTGTAGTAACAGACCCTGAGTAGCAGTGCTGAGTTCATCTTTCTCCATCACATTTCATTTTAAATGATTGATGGGTTTTAATACACAGATCCAGGATGAGACCGGATGAAACTTAAATCTTAAAGTTAAAGAAGTTTTCTTGTAACCTGAAGCTCCTGAGGTAACCAACAAAAGAACAAAGAGCCGAGTGCTCGCCTCGCTGAGTGATGAAGAAGGGGAAGAAAGAGGTAAACACCCTCTCGTCCTCTTCTCTGAATGCTGAGCACGTCAGCGACTTGGGAGGATCGGAGGTGTTTTGCAGACGTATCCTGTGATCTGCATCGAATGACACTGATGCTGCTAAACGGTCGCACTGCATCAGGGAGCACGTGCAGCTTCGTGCAGCGCTGTAATAACACACTCTGCTTCAGTCAGCGAAGCAGCGCTGCAGCGCTGGGTCCTCGGGGAGGGGGACAAGCGATCGATGCAGTCCTGGCAGTCGTTACAACGGCGAGCGTGTAGGCGCTGCGACAGAGCCCCTGCTCTTTAGGAAGCAGCTCGTCCTCCAGGCATCGCTCGGATCGATGAGCCTGTCTGATTGATCCGATAAGATTACTGCTGATCACAGTGAGGAGCACAGGGGTAGCGCTGAACCGAGAGCAAACGCAGCACAAGTTTGAAAAAGTCAGATAAATGATGCTGCTTCAGCTCCTCTCTCTTTACACAACAAACTTAGTTTTATGGTCAGCACAACTTTAGATGTAAAAATGTCTGAAATATCAGCACTCAGGGAATCTGCAGTGTTTCCAGTGTTAATGAAGCCTGTTCTATCTTATGTTCTCTTAGAAACAGGAAGTATTGTTTGTGGAAGGATCACATTTAATACATGCGGCTTTATTTTTTCAGTGTAAACAACATTTAAAGACGTGTCTGAATCTAAACTCTGTCTCTTTTGATTGACGGTGAACTGCTCGTGTCAGAAAGCGTGTGCGGCAGACAGCACGAGCTCATGCTGGCACCTGTCTGCATCCACCGTGTGGAGCTTGTGTTGGAGTCTTCCCTCGTTGGTTTCCAGGCTCCTGTTTTTCTGTTTAAGGACAAAGATGGTGGAGGACGTCTGCATGTGGCACAGGCTGGACCTCCACCACACGTTACCCAGTGTAGCCGTGACCTCCTGTTAGTGGGAGCCGCACATGTGAAACAGAAACAGTGGTTACTGGACGTAACTGCAGCTCTATGAGTGTGTCTAAACGTGGACCCAGCTGGGACAGTTTCTTTTCTTTGTTGCCTTCTAAAAGCAGAGGAGCGATGTGGACTCTGAGCTGCATTCTCATTTTGCATTCTGCAATGGCCACCAGGTGGCGATACCTTTGCTTACAGCGTGACTTCTGGTCCTGTAGAAGTCTACGGGGAGATCGGCCCTCCGCTGTAACACTTGCCTGGTTAGTTTATGGGTTTGGTCACTGATCTCGGGTCCTTTTTTAAATTTGATAATTCAGAGTTTCAGAAAGGAGGATTGTGAATATCGAGGATACGCTCCTTAGGTAGCGTCTTATCAATCGCGTCATGTCGCATCCACATGCTGTCATCTCAGAGCTCTGAGCTAGCGCCCGTCACCTGACCGGATCAGATCTGAGGATGTCACAGCTGGTTCAGACATTGTTCACGTTTAAATCCAAGGATGTAAAAACAGATAAAGCTGTTGTGACTGAAGGCTGTAATTACTCCTCCGCCTGCTCGTACTCAGACTGACTGACAGCCTAATGAACCCTTCCATAACTTCTCAGTCGCTGATAAATTACATGATTGTTACTATGCTCTTTGTTCACCGACGCATGAATCCAAGCTCCTGACGGCGCTCACTCCTCCTACACGAAGGCCCGCGAGCTACAAACCTCAGCAGCAAGAAAGTGTTGAGTCACTGTTATTAAACAGCAACCTGATCAACCCACACAGATGCTGCAGATCTGTTTTATAAATATTTCTCTCCTTTTTCTCGACCTTTGGAGAGACAAAATTATTCTGAGCTTTGTGACACGCCGCTGTCATAATTTCAGCATTTAACTTTGGTGCTGTTAGATAAGCTGTCAGAGAAAACGTCTGAATATTTCATGAATAACTCCGCCGCCCGGCCCATTTGGAGGAATCTCAACTTTTATTAAGAACAAGGAGCTCAGGATAAAGGAACTCTGAACATCACAGCTCAGAGGCTCCGCCTACAAAGGAACATCTCAATAAATAATCCAAATAAGATGAAAAGTTTAGAAGTCAATATTTATATACATGTGTTTTCATTTTATTCTAAATTTATTTATTTATTGCTTGATAAAATGAATCAAATTGACTTTTGAATGAATAGATTTGGAGAGAAGGATTCTTTATGCAAGCAGGAGCTGCTAAAATTAAAAAGACAAAATAGTAGATAAACAAATTTAGGGTTAAAGATTGATTTCAATTAATGTGATCCGTGTCAATATTGTTGTTATTTCACTGGCAATGAAACTTTTTTCACACTCTCACATTGATGTGTTCACTTTTATGAAAAGTAAGTAATAATCAGTAAAATGGTGAATAATTGGGACCAAGTGGTTTCTATGTGTGGAGCCTCAGGACTCATCTGAGGCTTGGTTTCCTTTAATATCTCTGTCGCCAGCAGAGCAGAAATCCTGTTCTTTCATTATAGTTTTAATATCATGTCTCCTCTGCTGCATCTACCGACTCGTTCTCAGGACGCTGCAATTTAATAAAACTGAACTTATGAGAGGAAAGAACCTGCTGAAAGCATGCAAGGATATATGAAGGATTATTGCTTTTGTTGCTGAATTATGCATTTAAATTAGTTTATTAATCTCCTCTTTTTATAACACATGTTTTGGAGGAAGGAAGGTTCAGGGTTTCAGTAGTCATCATCATGGGCTCATCGGATTAGAATGAGAATAAGCAGTCATCATTTGCAGGTTTTGTCGTTTTATTGTATAACAGGTAAAGGAAAGGAAGACACACATGGACTGCTCTCTCTCAGCTGCCGCCCCATGTGGGAGTGAAGAAAGAGTGAGGGGTAGGTGAGTGCAGTCCTTATATAACAAGTGACAGGTGAGTGCAATTAAGGCCAAGCACCACACCCAATCAAAGGTGAGGAAAAGAAACAAGGTGCATCTGGTGAAGTGAATGTGCTGAAAGGTGAGCCTTTACAACAACACATAAACATTGAAACCAAAAAGAACAACATGATTTAAAAACTACAAAATCAAATTTCGTTTCTTAAAAGAAAATTCATCAAATAAACTAAAGCTGCTTTCAGTTTGAACAAAGTGCCCAACGACTGCAGTTCCTCTAATGGCCACTTGAGGCTTCATCCAGAAGAATTGAGTATATCTGGACCGGCGTCAGGAATGCCGACTGCCATTAGTCTGGAAGAAGCAGCAGGTCGTGGCCAATAAAGATGATGCTATCAGGAGTAGGGATGTCCAGAGCCGATCACGTGGTTTCAGACTGATCGGAATCTGACTCGCTATTTGCTAACACATCTATTGGCTGTATCCCAATTCAGGGTCTGCAGCCTTAAAGTACGCAGCCTCAACGATCCTCATGGGCCGCGTACTCAAAGACCGCTAAGGCCGGAAGTGCGAGGCTTGTGAAATGGGCGGTCTAGCCTCCGTTGTGATGCCCAGGTTGCCTAGCAACCATGATACTAACAGCTGGAAACGTGTCATACAGCTGTGTTTGACAGAAATGAAGGAGAAAATCTTTTGTTCATTTGTTTGTTTCTACATGAGCTTTGATTATTCTCTGTAAGATTAAGCTCAGCTATTGAACGGCGTATATTTTAAAGTAAAGGCTTTAAAACCAAGTTAGTACAAACGTCACTAATGTCACATGACTTTGCCGACATGTGGCCAACAGTAATGTTTTAATGTTCTTCGTTATTAAACATTTGCACATAAATAAGTGACATAATATTCAGGATTTACTTAAAGTTTACTCTTCGGCCGGCCCTCATCCGCCGTTTTTTTTCGGCAAAATTATCCACACCCACCGCCGCGCTATGCAATCATCCCTAATCATGCTGCTACAAATACTCTGATGCTGCTCGCTTCACGCCCCAAATCAAAATGGAGGATGACGTAAAGCAACTTGTGGTATTGTGATGTTGCAAATACTCACACAAAGATATTTTAGTGCAACAGAAACCTGTAAAACCTCGTCTGTATCTGCAGAGTCGTACATTATATTAGAAGTACTGCTGTCAGCGTTAATCTCGTTAAAATGACGTTAACGCCATAACCGCATGCAAACAGCAAATCTCGAGTTAGTGCGGCTCGCCCAGTGCGTGGGGCTGCACGGCGTCAATGCATTAGCGTGGTTAGCTCGTTAACACGTTAGTGCCGTGCAGCCTCTCGCAAGTTGGTGCTTGCTCCACCCAACTCTCTACTTCTGCTTTCAGAACAACGAGATGGGGACATCGGCCTCTACGCTTTAGGATTTCTGACTATTTGGAGGTATTTTCTTGGTTGAGGCAACGCTGCCACCACCAGATCAAAGTTGAAATTACAACACAGAGCTTTATAATTTCAGTGCCCGTGTCTCACTGTTACACTCGAGGTGTCTTTAATGTCTTCATTTACTGGTAATCACAGCAGACCTGCAGATTCAGAGGGTGGAGACCTTAAAGCTTTCTTTTCACTTTTACTCATTATGGTAATTCTGTTCAGGCACTACACGGTTAGGGTAAGGAAAGGGTTGTGCTTTCAGGTAAACTATAGCTCCTCACAACAGTAACCCTACACATCCAAGAACATGGAGTCCAAACAGGGCCATCCGAATGTCTTCAGCAAAACTGCAATGATTAATGTCGTTGGAGTAAGAGTGGCAAATCATTTTAATGCTGTATTCAGTTAAAATAATAAAATAAAATACAAATCTTAGGTTGATGTTTTGATAACTGGAATCAGATAAACAAAGCATTGCTGCACCAAGCACTGATCCTCTAAAGCTCCTCCGGGTGGATGTCCCACAGGAGGGTGGAGCCATGTTGCACCAAAGGCCTGGCGCCTGGTGCCCAACCTCTCTTACTGGCCTGGATCCAGGGTGGGGTCTTGGTAACCTGGGTGAGTTGGCATGGTCCATTGTTTGTCTCTTCACAGGGGTCTTTTGAGTCGCACTCCAGCTCATCACCCAGGACTCTTGGAGGGGTTACATGGGGACTCAAACTGCTCAATGTCCCCCAGAAAAGCTGGAGGTGGCTGGTAGCTGCACCTGAAAACCAGATATGGATATAGATAAACATGAACTCTGAGCAGTGCTGGCTGTTACACAGTAATGCTGACATGACTTTGAGGGTTGCTTTATATAAATGCAGACATGATTAGGACCTGCAACAAAGGAACTCTGGCTCTTAATCAAAGTATGGATGCTGCAACCTTTGGATCATCTGGACCGTGCTGCCATCGATTGCATTCTTAAATCAAGAAATGCTTCACCATGCAAAGTAGATTATACCAGGACCTTGAATAAAGTGGTTGTGTTTTTCTGTTTGCAAAGCTCTTCCTCCACGAGTCTGATCTGCCACGTTCTGTTTTTATATGCAGCTGGCGGTTTAGCCAAATTAATCAGCCAATCAATAATCAGAATGATGCCCTAATGACTTTCATAGCAGTAACATAACTGACGGCATCTCTGTAATTCTTTTCAGAACAAGCCCTGCCTTCAGATTTCCTCAACAGTTAGCTTCGGCCGTCCAATGACCACCAGCCCCAGCGCCATCCATCAGCCCGGTAATATGGAGGAACCCCAGCAGCCAGACCAGCCAATCACCACGCAGCAGAATGGAGAAGCTGCCCAAACTGCTGTGACTTCTCAACCAACCAGCTCTGACCAACAGGCCCCACCCTCAACGACAGATGCTCCCGAGGCCCAGCAGACAGAGGACGGGAAGGGAATGGACCACCTGACAGTAATCAGCGAAAGCACAGAGACCAGTAAATACAGCCCTAAAAGTCCGCTATGATAAGTTTTCTTTTCCAGTAGCTTCACAATGACCTGCTTACCTCAGATACAGCCATGAGTTCAGCAGATCTTTATTTGGGTTAGTGACCAAAAGTGAAGCATTGAAGATACAATTGAAGGAAACAAGCTTCCTCATCAAAGATGTTGATTTAGTGGTTGATCTGTGTTCCCAGAATAAGAATGAATGAAAACAGGTTTGGCTTGATTTACAGATATCACATATCAGTGTCACAAAAGTTGTTGGATAGTTGAAGATCCAGGATTTACTAGAGACATAATATAACGACAGTTAAAAACTGATCAATTTCATTTTGAAAATAAATTTGACTAAGCGTTCTCCCGTGCTGTGTCCAAATTCATAGGCCGTATCCTTTGGAGGATCCGGCCTTCGCGGTCTATGTGGGCCGGATCCTCTGAAGACCGAGAAGGCTGGAAGTGTGAGGCTGTGAAATGGAACAGTCGAGCCTTCAGATTTGCGTCACCGCTGTCTCGGTGGAGTTTAATAAACTGCCATCTGCTCCTTGATATATAAAATATAACAGGACACCGGAGTAT
>NC_140529.1:38406953-38474453 GCF_057382185.1 Mchenga conophoros
GCATGGTGCTGTTCCCGAACCAGGTTAAGATGTTTCCCGCCAGGATGCTCTCTATGGTGCACGAGTAAAAGTTTTCACCACGGTGTTGATGTGACAGGACCATGACAGGTCCTGCGTGATGTGAACTCCGAGGTATTTGAAGCTGTCCAGTCTGCAGCCGTTAGCGCCGCTAACACTAGCATTGTTGGAGACCTTAGCTGCAGCCTCGAAGCGAGCATAGAAAGTGTTCAGCTCGTCTGCCAGAGTCACGGCCGCGTTCGTCATACCGGTTGTTGGTGCTTTATAGTCCGTTATTGTCCTTAGTCCCCGCCACAGGCTCCTAGAGTCACTCTGTTGGAGTTGTGACTCTAGTTTCCTCCCGTAGCGCTGCTTCGCCTCTTTCACCGCCCTCCGCACGTTATATGACGCGGCTTTGTACGGGTCCATGTCCCCTGTCATGAGTCCCGTGTTGTAGGCAGCGGTGCGGGATCTCAGAGCGTCGCAGCAGCAGCGTTCTGCTGTACGGATCACTCTCTGGAGAGCTTTTTGGTCCTTCACACAGCTGTTCCCAAACCACGATGTCATGTTCTGTGTGAGGATGCTCTCCACAGCGCCTCTATAGAAAATCCTGAGGATCTTTGGAGAGACCCTGAACTTCCTCAGTTGTCGTAGGTGATACAGGCGCTGCCTAGCCTTTTTGGTCTGGACCTGAATGTGGGCAGCCCATGTCAGGTCTGAGGAGATGTGGACACCAAGATACTTGAAGGACTGCACCCTCTCCACTGGAGCTTCATTGATGATAATGGGCTTGTAGTCTCTGTGCTGACCCCTTCTGAAGTCCACCACCAGCTCCTTGGTCTTGCTGACGTTCAGCTGGAGGTGGTTGTCCTGGCACCACGATGCCAGATTCTTCACTTCATCCATGTAGGCCGCCTCATCGTTGTTGGAGATGGCACCCAACACCACTGTGTCGTCAGCAAACTTCACAATGGTGTTGGAGCCGTGGGTGGCCACACAGTCTGAAGTGTAGAGGGAGTAGAGCAGTGGCGAGTGGACACATCCCTGAGGTGCTCCTGTGTTGATGGTGATGCTGTTGGAGAAGCACCTGCCCACCCTCACCACCTGAGTTCTGCCAGTGAGGAAGTCCAACACCCATGCACACAGACGGCTGTTAAGTCCCAGATCCCTCAGCTTTGTGAACAGTCTGCAGGGCACTATTGTGTTAAACGCTGAACTGTAATCAACAAACAGCATTCGCACATAGTTACCCTGTTTCTTGTCCACATGGCTGAGAGTGGTGTGTAGGACGTGGGCGATGGCATCCTCTGTGGATCTGTTGGATCTGTAGGCGAACTGCAGCGGATCTGTGGTGTCTGGGATGGAGGAGGAGATGATGTTCTTCAGCAGCCTCTCAAACACCTTCATTACTACCGAGGTCAGTGCAACTGGCCGGTAATCGTTCAGGGATGAGGGTTTGCTGTTCTTGGGCACAGGGATGATGGTGGATCTTTTGAAGCATGTGGGGACCACAGACTTCGCCAGGGACTCGTTGAAGATGTAAGTGAACACACCTGCTAGCAGCAGACGGCCGGTGATGCCGCCTGGCCCCGCCGCTTTCCTTGTGTTCACTCTCCTCAGTGCCGCTCGGACGTCATGCTCCGCGATGCTGGTCACCGGTCTCTCGCTGATGACGTCACTGTCCTCGGTAGTCAGGCGGTAGATAGCATTAGCCGCCTGGCTAACCTCGAAACGGGCGTAGAACTGATTCAGCTCGTTGGTGAATGCAGAGTCAGCGTTGATCAGCGCAGTGTCCCTGGCTGTGTGGAGTTTCTCCATGGAGACTTTTTCCTTCCAGAGGTAACCTTCACCTTAATGGGAGCAATAGTGTCCATTACATTTAACATGTTAGCATTGAAGCTATTGACGAGCTCATTGACTGAACCTTTGGACAGGCCAGGTGTTAATGGGAAGACCTGGTTAAAGATCTCACTACTGTGTTCAGTTATACACCGTTTTGTGATCACTGTTGTTGATATATTTGTGTGGGCTGAGATTTTACTTTCAAAGAAAACACAGTAATGATCAGACACGCCCACATCAGACACAGTAACCTTTGAAATGCTCAGGCCTTTGGAGATCAGTAGGTCAAGAGTGTGTCCTCTATTATGTGTGGCCTCTGTTACATGCTGAGTCAGCCCAAAGTTGCCCAGAGTGTTACTCAGGTCTTTAGTCCCTTTGTCCTGAGGGTTGTCCACATGAATGTTAAAATCCCCAACAATAATTACACAGTCAAAATCAACACAGATCACAGACAGCAGTTCACTGAGGTCATTAAAAAAGTCTGTGCAGTATTTGGGAGGCCTGTAAACATTAAGAAACACAACTTTGGATGGGGCCTTCAGCTGTAAAGCCACATATTCAAAAGACTGAAAACTTCCAGGAGATAGCTGCTTACATTGAAATGATTCATTAAATAAGACAGCAACCCCTCCTCCTCTCCTGCTCACCCTGGCCTCACTGATAAAACTGTAGTTAGGAGGGGTCGTCTCGATGAGAACAGCTCCACTGTTACTTTGGTCCAACCAAGTTTCAGTTAAAAACATAAAATCAAGGCTGTGCTCAGTGATTAAATCATTAATTAAAAATGTTTTCCCAGCTAAAGATCTAACGTTTAATAAAGCCAACTTAAGTGTTTTAGAGGTATTACTTGTCCCCTCGTGTTTGGGAGCAGTCTGTGGCACACAAGGTATGTTTACTATGTTTAAAGATCTTTTAGAGTGCAGCTCTCTGTGTTTTGACCAGGCCACATGTCTCCTGTCACCTAAAAGTACAGAAATTTTAAAACCTTCTAGTAAACAGGGTCCCAGCTTCTCCTGGGAAAAGTCACCACTGCCATAATCCTCACAGCCCGGACCCTTCACACATCACACATCAGACTGCGGAGACAGGGCATGAAGAGGAACTAAGGGGGGCGAGGCTGGGCAATGTGACTTCGATTGCTCTGTTGAGGGTGGGGCTCGGTGGCGAACCTTTGGCCGCTCTGGTGGGGGGTTTATGGGGGACAAAAAGGGATTGGGACGGGGGGTAGATCTGAGCCCAGCATTGACCCGCTCCATCATCTCCTCAGTGAATTTCAGGTGTGGGGAGGAGGGAGAAAGGGAGGGGGAGGAGGGTGATGGCCTGTCAGGGGTTTGGGGGACTGGGGAAGGTCGTGGTCCCTTGTCCTGGTCGTTGGTGTTGTTGAGAGAGTTGGAGGCAAATAGGGACCCCTCTTCTTGCCTCAGATGTCTCTCCTTTCTGAGGCTCTTCCCGGGTGGGGGCAGATGGAGCTCCTCCTCAAGGTTTCTGCTGGGCTTTGTCTGTTCTTGGAGTACTGTTTGTTCCTCTTTATGAGATAACTCCTCGTTTATCTCAGCCTTGGCACCAAGCACGGATGGATGACGTATGGAATAAAACAAGTTGGAGGTGAACAGTTTCACCCCTGACTTGTTAAAATTAAATCCATTTGCTTTAAACAGATGCCTGCGTTCCCAAAAAATATTAAAGTTGTCGATAAAGTGCACCGAGTGGTCAGTACATGCTGATATAAGCCATTTATTCAGTGTAAACAACCTGCTGAATCTCTCGTCTCCTCCTCTGACCGGCGGTACAGGTCCACTGATGAATACAGCTGCATTCAGAGAGTTTACAGTATTTAATAATCCAGTAAAGTCCCGTTTCAGAACCTCCGACTGTTGTTTGGACACATCGTTTGACCCTGTATGCAGAACAATGTTTGTCACAGTTGGATATTCATCTGCAATTTGAAGAATTCTCTCCTTCAGGTTGTTGACCATATCGTTAGGAAAGCAGAGGACTTTAGTGTTCTTACCGCACATCCTTTGTACATCCTTTACGGCAGAGTCACCCACAATCAGAGTTTCAGGCCTAGCCTTTAGCTTTCCCTGTGGCCTTTCACTTTTCAACAGATTTTCAGACCTTATTTCGCTGCTTTTAGATGGATGGTTGTCCGATATAGATCCAGGGTCCTTTGATAGTGGAGCAAATCTGTTCTGCAGTTTCACATTCAGTTGTTTTGGAGGTTTGTTGTTAACCTTCCTGTTCACGGTTGTCCAGTCCTGTTTCCTCCCGTATACAGGGGTAGAAGAGCTTCTCTGTCTCGTAGGAAGTGAAGGCCAGTCGGTTTCAGAGATTTCAGCTCGCTGTGCCCTGCCTGTGATACGTCCTCCTCCTTCCAGGAGACATGATTTATGTCTTGGTTTTGCACCAAGACAGTCCAAGGGGGGATTATCGCTTGAGGATTTATAATAGTGCACAAAGTCTACTTTCTTGGTCATGTTATCTGTGCTCCTTAGCTGTGTACTAGCTTGCTCATCGCCATTGTTTTGATGGCAAGGTTGTTTCATTTCCACACAGTCCATTTACCTCCACGTTTACTTCTAAGCGATGAATTTGTCTGCAATCTTCTGCAGGAGGCTGTGGTAGTCATCTGTGGAGAGGGAAGGCATCTTGTTGCTAGTTAGCCTAGCGGTTAGCACCTTTCCAGGCTATTGAGGCTGTTCGGTGCCCAGACGCTGTAATCAGGCTTCAGCTGTGTGTAGGCCACAGACACACGGAGCGCTGAGGATAAGGTAACTATAAAAATTCTGGCCATGATGGGAAATGGCCTACTGTCCTGACTGGCTTTGTTATGTTGGTACAGCCTGCACCGTGTCAGCAGGATTACCGGTCCAGTCGCAGCGGGGCATCGCTTTAGGTGTTTTTGGCAGATCGTTGTTTTAATCACAATCATTTCCTGTGAGAATATCCAAAAACAACATGCTAGTTCATCTCATGGAGCTTCCTGACTTCCCCACCCTGACATCTATTTTTAGGTGTTTTATTTTTATTAACACAGTGAAGCTGTTCAGCACCTACAAGGTTTCCTCTTGAGGAACATACTTTCAGGGAAGCTTAACACAGTCAACAAAAGCTAAAACCCCCGGCAGAGATGATGGTTGCTTATCAGTTGTTTTTCAGTTCCTTCTGACAGCTTTTTGTTTTCTAGGTAATGGCATCGCGCCTGTCATGGCTGACTCGTCACCCATAGCGCCCTCTGTGTCGCCCAAGCTGCATGCAAAGCCAGCTGGCCATGCTAATGGCCGGCCCCGCTTGGGCAGCCGGTCTGGCTCGCTAGCGATGGGCTCCCCCAGGCCCTCGCTCACCCGCCAGCCCAGCGCCATCACAGAGGCCGCTGTGGATGGGTCCAAGCCGAGGGACTACCTGATCCTCGCCATCTTATCCTGCTTCTGCCCAATGTGGCCCATCAACATCGTGGCCCTCACCTTCTCTGTGATGGTACGACTTCTGACAACAGTGTCATTTAAACCTCTCAGTTAACAGCAGCTCAGACAAATTTATAAGTCACAACCAAAAACTTTTTAATCTTTAAGGACAACAGAGCTGACAACTCCAAAAACAAAAGAATCTATTTTACATGTTAGTAACCAAGACAAAAGAGCTGAAATTGGTTTTTCCAAGAAGAACTCGGGCTGTAGAAAGAACCAGCGAATGATAAATGAGGAATATATTTTAGCTGAGAGCCTGGAAAGTTCTTTGGTGATGTCCCACAATAGAAATATGGAGCTGCAGGCAGAAACACATTTATATAACATTTAAATTGTCAGTATCAAGTCGTCTGCTGTCTAATCTGCTGATTTTTTTCTTCTTCTTTTTATCTGTAACTATAATGTTGTCTTGTTGTCCCAACCCAATCATATCATTATTTTACGATGTTGAGTGACCGTTTATTGGTTGTTTTCTTTGCTCTCTGCTTCCCTTCAGTCCCGAAACAGTTTGCAGCAAGGCAACGTTGACGGTGCTCGCCGTTTGGGCCGTAACGCCATGGTGCTGTCTGTTGTCTCCATTTTAGGAGGGATTGCCATCATCACAGCGGCCATCGTCCTGAACTGGGGATGTAAGTCTCACGATTCAGTCATTTTCTCCGCAAAAGCGACCTAAAGTTGACTCTACAAGTTTTTCTTGAATGTTCAGGATCATTAAAAATGTAAAACCAGCTTAAATCTGTGTGAATTTAATCTTTATCTCTCTCCAGTGATATTAAAATCTTGATTCAAACCAACCGGCACGGCGAGACTGACTTCATGACAACATCGAACCCGACACGACACCATTTCCTCCCGTTCCTGAAGCACTATCGTTGTCGAGCGCCTGCACCAGATGTAAAACGAATAAAAACCCGTTTCTGTTCTTTGCTGTTGTTTCTTGCTGCACGACAAGCATGGTCTGCCTGACGCTCTACCTCTGACACGACCGACAAACCTAATCCTGACGCCTGACACCTGATCTGGAGAAAAGGATGGATCACCAGATGCTCATTTCATTCTGTGGCAGCAGCTTATCTCCTCCTCAGACGCCACAATTACAAGAGGAAATGGACATCCTGGGAAATGGGATTATTCAGATTCCTAATGGTCCGTAATGGTGCGAACTGGGGGACCTGGTTTGTTGGGTTTGATGCCAAAAATTTAGAAACGCAGTCTCAGCTGGACTGAAACGGGGAGAAGCTGCTGCAGTGATAGTTTAACTCAAACTGAGGAGGAACTCTGAAAGTCTTTGAACTGTGACGGCAGGAGAGAGAGGGATCTTTGTTTCAGCACAGAGATGGACTTCCTCTGTTTCACTGTCTTTGTGAAAAAACCGGAGGCATGATTCTGATGTTTACTCTGCATATTCATGATAAATGTCCCCGGAGCTGCTAAACATTCATCATGTTCCATGCAAGGTTTTCAGAGACCGTGAACTGACCACAGGCGCTCAGACTGCTGGCTGTTAGCCGTGCTCGTCTCACTGTAAGCGATTCTGAGTTAGTAATTAATGAATTATTCTCCCTGACCACAGCCTTTGGCTCTAAGTGGACGTAAAGTGATGGAACGTTTCACATTATTCCTGATGTTCTCCAGGACTTCTATTAATTTGGGTGGTTGAGGTTACTTTTGGACTCCCTCTAAGTGCTCACAACATGTGAGATGGATCAATTCTTCTTTTCTCTCTGGCCTTTCAGTGTCAGTCTTTTACTTTAGTCTAGCATTCACAGCTGCTGCCCGCTTCCCTTTCTGTTAAGTGTTTTACTGCAGATACAAGAAGAACTTCCTCAACAACTTCCTGTATGAAGTTCTTTCTCAGTCTTCACTCAATAGCCTAAAATCATAATTCGGAAATATCTTTGTTTGCCAGTGTAACCCTCATGTTGGTAACAACCTTGGAAGGAGTTTGTTCATAGTTTTAGGAAGTGTTGGATCAGGTACTCACTCTTTGCTGTGACAGTGGATGAACATAGTTCTTACAGCTACACAAGAACTGTGACAGCCGTGATCTTTGAATGGTGCAAGGTTATAAGCTAGGCTTGTTTAGCATATGTCTGAATTGCAGTGCTAACCTTAAACTTAGGTAGTTCGACCTGGTGGCTGTTAACCCTCTGAGTTCTATCTTTAAATCTAACGCTATCAGAATATGTAATATTCTTTTAAATTATTCTCTTTTAAACTATTCTCCTGGCAGGGGACGATAACCTTTCAAAACTATTTACATTTCTTCTCAAAAAGTCCTTTTGGCTTTTCTGAAAAACACGGAGTTAGGGTTAGTGATGTGTGATACCACTGATTTCATTTCCGATCCGAGACTAAGTAATATTCAGGGTGGTATCGACGATACTGAGCCAATACTTTGTACAAAAACTTATTTTATTTATTGTATCTCAAATTATAGCGTCATAATGATTACAGGACATCAGATTACTTGTTCTTATCACTTAATAATGCAGAGTTCATCATATAGAAATAAAAAAACTGAAGTTGTGCTATTTGAACACCTTGCCTGCCTGCAGCACTAAAGGACTCCGTGAGAGACGTCTGTCTCGCCCTAGCAGCACCTGTCCCTGTCCTCCTCTTCAGTTCGCCTCAACATACACTCCTCATATCCTGTGCTCTGATTTACTCTGAGGTGTTTGACAAGGTTAGTGATGTCGCCAACCAGAAAACCTCACGCCTCGCAAAAATCTAAATTCTAAAGATATGAATATATAAAACGTCACATGACAGCTAACATCTTCATGTTATCACTAATGTAACAGTTTAGCACGTGAGCCTTGGCTAGAACAAATTCACCTGCAGCACTGAGCTTAAATGGGTTGCAAGAAAAAAATTGCTTGTTGCTAATGTTGCAGTTTTATCCAATAACCAGACAAAGCGAATCTCCAGTTTAAGCCATAATCGGTAACCCTAACTAGTGTGCGGATCGATCCTGAAATATCGATTCCTCCGATACCAATCATTTATGTTCTAGAATAAATTCTCACATCAAAATATCGATATTTTAGTCATTTAGGGTAAATTTGTAGTTTATCATTAACAGGAACACAGTGGAAAGAAACTATAACATTCGGATTGTCTACATTCAAAGGATCTACTTCCTCTTCCGCCTTTCATAGTCATGTGCGAAATACAGCTGTATAAATGTCTCACAGCCCCTTGGCGTGCGCACTCACGACAATGGCTGAGCGTAATTGGAGTCGTGTGCGGACGTATTTTACCTCCACAAACAGCTGAGACATGGTTTTCGATACATGTGGCAAAAAAAGTGAGGTGTTGTGGCCATACTTGCCAACCTTGAGACCTCAGAATTAGGGAGACAATTCAAAAGGGCACATTTTACAGTGTTTATTTATCGGATGAAATACGTTAAATGTCACCGTTATTATTGGCCGGCCCGGAAACAGCGGAGGTGTCCAAATTCAGAGGCTGCTTCCACCTGAGGACCCGGCCTTCGCGGTCTAAAGAAAGCCGGGTAGTACGTCATGCGCTTCCTCGGTGGAGTGAAATGCTGCCGTCTGCTCCTTGCTATCTAAAATATAACCGGACACTGACGTAAACTCTCAACCGTCTCACACTTTCTTTAATTAGTTTTATTCAGCTGTGTGAAAACCCGGAGGAACCCTCCCGTCGATTAATAAAGTTACATTTAATCTAATCTAATAACTTTAATCTCAGCCAAACCGATTTACTCACGACCAAATAAAACACTGAAAAGTAATATTAAAACTAAGTCTCTGCCGCCATTGTTGGAAACTGGAATTGGCTGGTTCTCACCATTTAAATCTATTTACTGAACTATTCGGTTTTCTGCATCAAATAAGAAGGTACACACATTATTTGTGCCAGTCCAACAAACTGGTTTCTGTCCACTATGCCCGCCCGCTTTCTCTCACGAGCGTCACCTCCCCCTCTCCCTAAACAACCCAATGCCACGTTGCCATATCATCTTTTGTTTGGTTGACATGGCACAATTTAACACCAATAGGGAAGGGAAGGGGTGTTTTTTCTTTTTCCTCTCGCTGTAAACACCACTGTTTTGTTCAGAAAAAAACATTGCATGCATTTTTGATCATAACTCTGGTTTTACATGGCCTATCCACACAATTTAAAAACTGGTATATAGTTTGAAGTCCGCCCTTTCGACCCAAGTTAAACTGGAGACTCTGGGTTGTTGCATCTTGTAGCTATGTCGTCTTAAATTGGTCATGTGATTTTGACGCGTCGGCGCGTCCGTCAACCCCAGAGGGTTAAAAGGACCTGTTGTCTTAGAACTGATAGCAAAGTTGCTAATAAAGAACTGAACGGATGAGCGTTTTACATGTTCAGGATAAGGCGTTCACTAACAAGGGCCTAAAGGAGACTACACAGGTTCACGTACATGTGACGCAGGAGCTTAAAGGTGGTGAAGTCATGTGTGTTTTACTTATTTTAATTGCAGTTATTCAACAGGAGTCATCAATGTAATTCGTTTGTAAGTCAGTCTGAGATATCTATAAGATCTATAAGGTGTCTCCTTCTTTCTTACAAGCCTTTCATTTTCCAAGTTAAACTATGCTAATGCTAATGCTAATGCCCAAATCTGATTAGTGTGCAGCTGTGAAACAGCTTTGGCATTATCAATCCATCCAACATTTACAGATGTTTGTGATGGAGTTTACAGTTTACAGTTTACCTGATGATTCATCAAATCCACTGTACACGAAGCCAGGAGGGACTGTCTGCAGCCAGACACTGTTTAGGAAACCTGAAATCATGATTTTTATTGCTGTTGAAATGCGATTCTGGGCCACACACTCATTTTTAGTTGTCAGGTGTAGCTGTGGTTATGACATGACCCCATTTAGAGCACACTGGCTGTTTAACTGCTTGAGTTTTACACAGAAAACCTCTCAAAACGTTCATTTTGTCCTCGTCCAGTCGCCGTTCTCTCAGCTTGCCGAGCCTCAGCGTGACGCTGTGCCAAATACCAGAGAGTGCACGTCAATCAGCACAGGACTGCTTTCTCTTTTAGCCTCTCTGTGTGGAAATGTGTGCGTGCTAACAGAAATTTTGGGGGTTCTTTGAGGATATAAGCTGTTGTTGTGGAACTAAATCAGCCCTTCATCTCCTATAACCTGTGCATGCTTGGAGTATTTATTACTGAATGCTTTTATACAGACTGTAGCCTCAGTTAGCAGGCGAGCTAACTGAGTAGCACTATGTAAATAAACAGTATGGGATGTTAATTGGAAGGTAACCCATCAGCCGGTCTAGGTTTGTCACTGAGATGTAACTGCAGTCACCTCAGTGCCAAAAACGCACTGCAGGTCTTTAAGGAGATCAGGTGACACGTTTGGACTGAGAGCCAATCAGAGTGTACAGGTAAGGTCAGGTGAGGTCAGGCTCAGAGGTGGGGGAGGAAAGGAGGGTCTTGTAGTGCTGCATTCATGTCATATTTCACAAATGTTATTAGTCACATCATCGACTGTGTCACTGCAGAGGTGGTCGTTTAAGGCTTAGATGTACGTTTGTCGACAGCGTCACAACATTTGTTAAATATAGAACTTTATTTAGCGCAGGTTTCATTGTCTGTATTTTCACACAAAAAATCAGAAACGTGTCGTAAACCAACACAAATACTTCCAGTATGACATGAATGCAGCACGAGGTCCCGTCCATCCCATTCGCACCTTCACTCCGCCCACTCTGTATGTAGCATGCCTGTTTACTAATCACATTATGCAAAAAAATAAATTGTAAACTAAAAAGGAAAAAAAAGGCCTGGCTCGTTATCAGTACGAATGCTAGCTTTGCTGATTCCCGCTGTGGTGGTGTACTCTTACACGGTTTCATACAGACTTTGCTTGCGCTACCTCTCAAAGCTGCCTACCCTGTTTTATTAACCAACCGCACATCACACGGTGTCACCGATTTCTAAGTGACTGTTAAATCTTTGTGCTTCTGTTCCTGTGAGAGTTTCACTGCAGCCGTTGTAATTACGATATCTACATGCAGGGTTTTGATTGTGAACATATTTCCACAAATCTATAAGTTTCTTCATTTGTCCAGCAGCACAACTCGTGTAAATAGAAAAATCTCTACAACACACATTTAAACAGGAAACTGTGTTATAAGAATCAAGCTGTCTTACACTGAGAAATGAAAAGCTCTGAGGAAGATTTTGGTAACCAGCATTTATCATCTTTAAAGAAACAATTAGTAAAATAGTCTTGTTTTCTAATTTAGAAAATATTTTTTTAAGAAGATGCCATACTAGCTGTTTTAGGTTCATCTTTTTGAAATCTTTCTTATGCCTCCTCCGGCTAAAACCCACTGTCTTCTGATTGGCCAGATTCTGGAAGCCTGCTGAGGGTCAGCAGCAAGCTACACTCGCCTTACTTTGGGGTGTTTTTTGGCTGTGCCCAGCACGATGTCATAATATAATAAATGTAAAAGTTTTCGGATAATATTTGATGACATGAATGACCCCAAAGTTCAAACTCTGAAAACAATCCAGTAAAAGATGATCTCAGAACATCTGAAACGTGCCTTAAATTCTGCGCTTTTAGTTGTAATCCCATGATATCGTAACATAAATAAATTTAAATAAAAGTCAACACAATGTTGAAAACATCCATAAGCATATGTTTGACTTGTTTTTGGAAAACTTGGCCATGATTAATATGAACTTCTAATTCCTTAACATTATAAATTTACAGAAAATGAGTCTGCAGTGAGTAGATAGCTAGGTTCTTCAGTCGGGAAGCTAACATTTTATTTGACAATGCAAAGTGTGGGAGGCTGGCATGCTAGCTAACAAATCTAGATACTAAAGAATGCTTGAAAATATATAAATTTGCTTTTCATTTAGAAAATTTGCGATTTGTTTGAAATTTACTTAAATAAATGTTTCTAAAATACTTTTGGATTTGCTTAGCTTAGCACAAAAGCTTTGCATGCTTTAAATGAAACCACAATGATGTTTAATATGATCAAGTGACTCTGTGACACTATATACTGACAGAAAATAACTCTTACTATGAACAGACAGAGAATTGTTCTTCAGTGGGGTTTTTAGGCACAATGTTTAATTAAATACAAGGAAGCTAACATTCGCATTGCTAGCTAAATAGTTAATCCTGACACGAAACTATAATGTGTGAAAATATTTAAATCGAACTGCTTCGTGGTGACGGTGTCTGGTTCTTCATAGAGAAATTATCTGAATTGTTTTAAATAAAATGATGCAGAATATGATTAGCTTAGCACAAAATCTAAAAATCAGTAGCAGCAGTTAGCTAGAAATCTGCTTTCCAACAAGAAAAAGTAAAAAAATTACATTTGCATGTTTACCACTTAAATTTTATTAGTGCTCATGTTTTTAAACAATCGTATTCAAAGCAAATAGAATCACATTTAATACGGTTATGCTAATTTTGAACCAGTACCAGTGTGGCTGTACTGTATGTTCTGTTATGTTTAGCTAATTATTTCTATGCCATAATTTACTCATCAGTGGTCATGAAATTAGGTTAAATTTTTTCCAAAATACCTAAAAGACTTTTGTCATTTTGTCATTTAAATACTGAAAAGTTTCTCAAGAGCTTCTCATTTTGAACACACGCCTGTACATGCTGTATAGAAGCTGCAGTTAGTGACGGTCCGTTCATTTGATGCCTACTTTAACTCTTTATGTTACACCAGTTTTAATTTTCATTTCTTTTGTAAATGCTCTTTGAACACCTGATAACCTGATCTTTGTATTTTTATATTTCTAGTCTCATCCTCTGAATCTCTTTTGTATTTACATGGTAATCTACTGTTTGTATCGCTCAGTATGACCTGCTTCTTGCTTTTTCTTTTTAAGACAAAGGAGAAACTGCAAGGCGGGGGATGGTGTAAGCATGAGTATACCAACTTCATTATGTCCTCTTATTATTGATTGCTGTGTCCTGACACCGGACTCTCGTTGTGCCTGTGCATGCCTTAAATTGATTGCTTTATGGAGCATAATGAATGAGTATGGTTGTACACAAAACATTTATCAAAGACACCGTTGATCTTGACTTCTGATGTTGAATATTTGATTATGTTTGAAGGCAATAAAGCCCATGTTAAATTACGACCTCCTCGACGTCTGCAGGCTCATGAATCTGCCGAGAGCAGCGGCACAGAAACGCTTTTGCTGGCGGCTTGAACCAAAATAAAAATCCCGCTCGCTGGCTCTCTCGCTACACGCCGGTCGTCTCTGGGGACTGAATGTTGTTATCGCTCGCTGGGTCGTAAAGTTTGATACGGGAAGCTCATTGAAAGTGTGACTCGCTCTCTGAGTAACCACGGCTTGCCAGTGCACGCCATCATTTCTGTTGACGTCAATGCGAGACCTTCGTAGGCTGGAGGAACACGCACATTTACATCTGCCGCACATGTTTTTTGTCTGTGCAGAATTCAAGTATCAAACTTTACAAACTTTCATGTGATTCCAACATGATATTGAGTCCTGAATCCCCCGAGTCAGTGCCCAGAAACTTTATGCCAATATAATGTGATGGCGGATATTATCTGTGTGTCTCCATGTTTATATTTAAGGATGTTTTTTAAATGATAATTTCGTCTTAAATCAAAATGCAGTCCATGTTAACATCACAATCAAACAACCAACATGAAAAGAGACGCATGCTTTGTGTATATACTATGGGCATCATGGTGCTGATCCAGAATCCTTACATTATTATTTATTACTAGAGCTACAATAATAAAGCAAAGAGGAGGGGGAAGTAATAAATATGAAATAATGTCATTATGATGATTGCATTTGTTTCACTATCCTCTCTGTGCAGGGGCAAAGCTTATTACATGTTTAAACTGTAGAGATACAATCATTTTACAATCAGGAGGAAGAACTGTTAGAAACACCGGTGTCACCTGATGCTAAGAAAATTACCTAGGAATTTAGTTGTTTTCTATTAATGAGCAAATCCCACGAGCACATGAAAAACAATAACAATAAAGATGTGCTAAATCTCTGGAGGGAGATTGTCGTTTTGCCCACACCGGCGGATGTGCAAAGACTCACTTGACTCTCTCGGGGAGCCTCGCTCCGATAAGATGGTCTCACCCCGAGGGGAGAGTTTGTAAGTATAACTTAGGCTTTTCTTTTTTGGACTAAATAAAACAAATGGAAGACTTCCAGTGGGACACAGCCTCCAGATCCTCCCATCCTCACTGCCCCGTGTTGTTACGAAAGCACCAGTTTTTTCATAGTTTATCCTCTCTTGCTTCAGTTGCTCCCGGACCTTGATCTCATGTTTTATCCGGTCATTCTTTCAGGTTTGGGGGTGTTTTTCCATCTGTTGCATGGCTCAGTTTGGGCTTCAGGTTGTTTCATGGGAGTCGGGAGTTCCACGTGTTTATTCTTCTGCTTGTTTTAGACCTTTTTCTTCAGTGTTAGTAATGTGTCGGTCGCGAACGAAAAGATTCGGCTTTTTTTAGTGAGCCGAACCGAAAGAGCCGGTTCTCTAAAAAGAGCTGGAAATCCCATCACTATTCAGTGTAAGCAGCCACACTGTTACAGCATCTTAATACAAACATGAATGTATTTTTGGAAACTCTGAAAAAAGTTAAAGTACTTCTTTGGCACAGAAACACTCCACATTGGTGTTTTACTGTACATGAATGCCTGCGACCGCCGCGACATTGTCGGAGAGGAGTAAACTTCCAGAACCTGCGGACGCTTCAACGGGCTCCTTTTTCCACTACTAAGCCTTCGACTTCACTAAGGATCAGCCTTGCTAATGTCCGCTCATTAGCTAATAAAACCTTTATTTTAAAGGACTTTTTTACTTACCGCGATTTGGATCTCATGCTCCTAACGGAAACTTGGCTGAGGTGAGCTCAGTTGTTTTACTGAACTTCTACCTTCTGACTGTTATTTAAATCTGCCGAGTATGGGCAAACGCGGGGGCGGAGTTCCGGCTGTCCTCAGGAAGAGACTAACATATAAACAACTTTCAACAGACTTCTACTCAAGCTTCGAAATCCTACTTTTTGAATTGGAGTAATATACAGACCTCCAAAATATAACAAAGATTTTATTCGAGATTTTTCAACTTTTTTAGCAGGAATCATCCCGAGTTATGATCAAATTTTACTAGTAGGTGATTTTAATATCCATGTTTAATACTCTAAGTTGTTTTATTATGTATGTTGTATTCTTGTACAGCACTTTGGTCAACGCTCCTGTTGTAATTAAATGTGCTATATAAATAATTAAACTATTAAACTATTAAACTATGTATGCTGCCCCCACAACCAGCTGGCTAAAGAAATTTGATTGAGTCTTTTAGCCTCATCCAGCATGTATTGGATCCAACACATGTACAGGGCCACACGTTGGACCTCGTGTTGTCTTTGGGATTACCAGTTGTTAATTTGGAAATAAGTGATGCAATCTTTTCTGACCACTGTCCATTAGTGTTTAATATACTTTTATCTCATTGCCATCTTAAACCTACATCCTCAACACGACGTTATCGTGTTTTTAAACCAACGGCCACAGAACAGTTTTCCACTGCCTTTGAAAGACTGTCGAATTCTTCCCTTGGTGATGGTATTGAGCAGATGGATTCAAATTTTAATAATAAATGCAAGATTATTCTTGATGTGATCGCCCCATTTACATCTACATCTACCCCATCTCTGTATAATGTCTCATTAACATATACCTCCTCAACTGCTTTTGACCAGATTGAGGCTGTATGTCTTAACCAGGTGGAAGATCTTTGCAATAGCATCCTGCCCTTCCGATGGAGTCCCAACCCATTTTCTAAAAAAGATTATTAAGGTAGTCGGTCCTGACATTTTAACTATTTTTAATAGTAGTCTCAGCTCTGGAGTGGTACCAACTGGATACAAGCACGCTGTAGTGCAGCCAGTGCTTAAAAAGCCGAACCTTGATTCTTCTGTTCTTGCTAATTTTAGACCTGTCTCCAAGCTACTGTTTCTGTCAAAAATTTTAGAAAGGATTGTATTTGAGCAGCTACAAACCTTTCTAAATAGTCATAATACCTTCGAGAAGTTCCAGTTGGGCTTCAAAACCCACCACAGCACAGAAAATGCCCTCCTAAAAATACTTAATCCGGTATGACCCAGCTGTGCTCCTGCTCCTAGACTTAACTGCAGCCTTTGATCCTGTTGACCGCAGCATTCTGATCTCCCGTTTGGAGCAATGTGGTATCAAAGGTATCCTCTTGGAACGGTTTAGGTCGTATCTCTCCGAGAGGACTTTTTCCGTGAGCCTTGATGATTTTATTTCTTCCCCAGCTCCTTTTACTTGTGGTGTCCCGCAGGGATCCGTATTAGGCCCAATTCTTTTCTCAATCTATATGTTGCCCCTAGGCCTAATCTTTAGGAAGCATAACATCTGCTTTCACTCATATGCTGACGACACCCAGATTTATCTTCGGTTTAATAGAAACACCTCCACACCCATGGAATCGCTAGTCAAATGTCTTGACGAAGTTAAAACCTGGATGGCCTCAAATTTTCTTACCTTCAACGAGGATAAAACTGAGGTAATTATTTTTGGACCGAGCTGTAATTTCAATGCCCCAGATTTGGACTTATGCAACCTAACGTGCTGTTAAAACACTTGTAAAAAACGTGGGGTGTTCTTGGATAGCAAACTTACATTCGAGAAACAAATTAATTCAGCTGTCCAGCGGCCCTTTTTTAAATTAATGCTCCTATCCAAAGTGAGATCTTTTTTATCCTTTAGAAACTTGGAACGAGCCATTCATGCGTTCATTTTATCTCAACTGGATCACTGCAGTTCACTATATGTGGGTGTCAGTCAGTCCAGCTCGGCCTGGCTCCAACTGGTACAGAATGCTGCAGCTCGCCTTTTGACTCGTGTGAAGAAACACCAACATATTACTCCGGTGCTTGATTGCCTTCATTGGCTTCCAGTGCGTTTTAGAATTAAATTCAAAATCTTACTTTTGACTAATAAAGTGCTAATTGGCCGGGCACCGGACTATTTGTCTGACCCATTGCAGCTTTATACGCCCTCTAGAGCCCTTCGATCAAGCGATCACCTGCTCCTTACCTCACATAAGTCTAGGATGGTTCATAGAGGAGATCGGGCATTTGCGGTTGTGGCACTGAAAATGTGGAACGATCTACCTCTCCACATTAGAAAGGCCCCGACTGTCACTCTTTTTAAATCACATCTTAAAACATATTTTTTTACTCTGGCTTTCGAAACTGTGTGAGAGTTACCAATTATTTTATCCTAATTTTCTTTTAATTTTCTTACCTAATGTTGTTGTCAATGTCATTGTTTAACTGTTATTTTGTACAGCACTTTGGTCAGCTCCCTGTTGTTATTAAATGTGCTTTATAAATAAATAAGTGAAAGGAAATGAAATGAATCAATATGACTGCTGCTGATGTTTAAGCATGAGCTTGGTCCAAGTATTTTATATCGCAGCTTATCCGTGTATGCTTGCATGTTCCCTGTTTCCTTCTAGACTGGTGGACCAGTCTAGATGAGACTTTGCATAAACATTGTCTGTGAGTACCAACATCTATATGATGTATGCAAATATTTTATGCAAATCCCACAGGTGCACATACAGTCCCAATCAAAAAAAAAACTGTCAAAAAATTCACATTTTGCACAGTTGGATTGTAACAAGGTTCCAAGTCAATCTTAAATATGCAACAAGAAGAAATGGGAGTGAGACAAAACAGTTTTCTGAGCATGCAGTTTATTGAAAGCATCGCTTAAACTGAAACAGGCTGTTTTACAGCTGATAAAAGTTTGGGACCACGTGCCTTTAAAGGCCAAATCTGTGCAAAAATGTGGATTCGTTGTCATTTTCCGTCATGATGTTCTGATGGCAAAGGCAACAAAAAGTTCCCTTTTTGAATGCGGTCGGGCTGTTGAACTGCGTGAGTCACTTGTGTGTTATTCACAGCCCATCAGCAGCTTAATAGAAGGCCATAAATCAGGAGAAGGTGTGTGGGTGTTTAAGTTCACAGTAATCGATACTGGAAACGCAGAGGCTCAGTTTGCAAAAGCGAAACAGTCGTTTGTGTTCAACGTCATCTTAAAAAGTCGGCGTGTTGCATGTTCATACAGATGCTTTTATGTTTTCGTGTCTTTTTATTTGACGTTAAGGTGGCGAGGGAGGAAGGACGGAGACATAATGAGGTGGCAGACTTCATTTTCTTGCAACTTGTTTCTAGGACGAGAGGGTTGTCATGGTAACCGTCAGCAAGGGAGTGAGATGTTGGGATGTGGTGGGAGAGGAGAGAGAGGTCTGGTTCTTCACTGTTAATAAAAGCTCTCTCTCTCTCTATCCCAGCGAGCTGCATTTGAATTTTAGATTCTTATAAATTATTAAAGGACTCTGCTGGGGCTGCGAGAGGAGAAATGAGGACATGGACAGCAGGAGGAGGAGGAAGGTGGGGAGGTGGGGGAGGATGGGAAACAGAGAAGAAAAGCAGGGGAAATAAAATTTTAAAGAGCGTTCGTGTTACATGTGTGGGGGCTGAGATAGAGGCATCTCCAGGTGTCTGCAGAAGGAACAAGAGATGGAAAAGTAACAAGACAGGAGGAGAAACAACAGATGAGCAAAGGAGGAGGTGCGAGGGAGGGGGAGGGGAGCTGTCATAATGCAGCAGGGGAGGGAGAGGAAGGGGATTTGAGGTGAAAACAATAACAAATGAGGAGAAAGCGAGAAGCTAAATGACCCCAAACACTGGCAGGAGGAGGCGCTCACAGAGGAGACAGTGAAGCAAAAAACACGTGTCATGTTTAAGGAGATATGCTCCTATAACTCATCTTCGATGGAGACGTAAACAGAAGCAGCACAGAAGCATTAAAGTGAACCGTTTTTCATCCACCCAGTCTGAGGCTGTACGAGCACCTTTCAAAATAAAGGTCACAGAGTGCCACAGCTACACAAACAGATGGTTGTTAAAGGAAAACACAAAGAGAAGTGTATTTGTGTTTCAGTGTGTGTGCTGCCTGCTGTCACAGCAATGAGTGTGAAGACTCCCTCGGTCAGAGCGATGTATCAGTGAGGCCGGAGCGACAGCAAACTCCTGTTCTGCTCACTCCCAGCTTTGCATGACTGACAATAATCCTTTATCTGATACTGGGCCTTACTGCGGCCCCCAGGGTCAACCTGTGTCTGTTTTAGTCCCTCCCCCTTTAAGACACACTTGTTTATGATTGACTGCCCCTTCCAAAGGCAAGGTTTGAACAGCAGGTGGGTGGAGAACCAATCCACCGCAACAGTTTAGTTGCAGGTTGTCAATGAAATGATTGCTGTAGATGCAGAGATTGCTGGCGTTGCCGTAGTGTCGGTGATTAGTTGCTCTGAGTGTTTGCAGTGATTGGCTGCAGAAATTGTTGTCATTGGTTGGTTTAGCTGCAGGTGTTTTGCTGTATGGACTCTCAGTGGTTGCAGGATCGGCCACATCGCTGTAGTGACAGCCCGTTGCAGTACGACTTTATGTGCAGATGCTGCTTTAATTTCATTGGTTGGTGTCATTGCAGTGGTCGGGCGATGCCACCTTCACATTAAATGGCTTTCTAGGTGATTTCAGGCAGAAGTTGCAGTTTGGTTAAACTCGTGAGGTCGTTCCTCGGCAGCTCGTGTGCTGACGAAGACCAGAGGGCGGGCCCACATTACACCGGTTTTAGAATCGCTGCACTGGCTCCCCGTGTGTTTCAGGATCGATTTTAAAGTTCTTTTATTGGTTTTTAAATGTCTTAATGGTCTTGGGCCTTCTTATCTCTCAGATCTGCTTTTACCATACGAACCCTCGCGGACCCTGAGGTCCTCTGGTGCTGGCCTTTTGATTGTCCCTAAAGTCAGGACACATACTCACGGAGAGGCAGCTTTTCAGTGGTATGGTCCTCGTCTGTGGAACAGCCTGCCGGAGGAGCTCAGGGCCGCAGAGAACATACATGTTTTTAAGAACAGGCTCAAGACCCACCTTTTTAATTTAGCTTTTACTTAGCGTTTATTTATTTTTTATGCTTATTTATTCTATCCTGTTATTCTATTATTAATTTAGGATTTACCTAATATTTTTTGATTTTATTCTTATTCATTTTTTAATCTTCTTACTCCATTTATATTTATATTTATATTGTATCCTGTTCTTATTTATTTTATCATTTTACCCTGTATATATCGTATTGCGTCATGCAGTGTTTCCTCGGAGGGCGCTCTCTGCACCGGGGCTGTTATTGACCGTGGCTGCTGGGTCTCTGGGGTCCTCTCAGCCTGGTTGGGGGGCTCCTTGGCCTCCCTCCTGCTGTGTGCCCAGCCTGGAGGCTGCGGTCTGTGACCGGCTCCCGGTGCAGACGGCTCCCTGTTATAGTGTTTCCTCACTTGGCTCATGCGAGCCCAGCCCAATTTTTACTCTTTAAGTGTGCGCGTGTGTGTATGTGTGTGTGGGTGTGGGTGGGGGGATATACGTGTATTGAGAGTGTGGGGAGTGAGTTGGAGGGTGGGGTGGGCTGCTTTTAACTATGTAAAGCACTTTGTGCTACATTTTTTCTGTATGAAAAGTGCTTTATAAATAAAGATTGATTGATTCCTTGTTGATCATGTGACGTGGTGACGAATCGAAGTCGGAGCTGCTTCAGCCTTTGTCTCCACCCTGCTGCCTTTTTCCTTTCAGTCCGTTTTTCAGAACCAACGGTGAAACTCACGAGAGGACAGCTGTGACCAAAAGCTGCTTCTGAGTGTCGCGTTCCTACAGTACCAGGGCACAATGGAAAACAAGTCTAGTTGCTGTTGTGCAGATCGACCCTGAAGGTTCGCCTTCATTGTTATTGTTGTTATTTCTTTGTTTGTGGTTGGATGTGTGCAGTTGTGTACTGTGTATATACTTGTGGAGTTCATGGTGTGACGGAGGCTTCAGTCGGCAGCGCTGGGTGCTTCTGATCTTCTTCTTCTTGGGCTGTTATTGCCGCGGAGCGTTTTCTGTGCAGCTGTGCAGTAAATCTGTGCTTTGGGTGCTTATGAGGTGCATTTGGTTTCTCTGCGTTCGCCTGCCTTCATGTCACCTTGGCGAGCATTCTGGAGCTTAGCGTGACGCCGCTGCCGTCTGGCTCCCTGCTGAGGATCTGAGGAGGGTGAATCTGTGCCCGCTGGCTCACAGGGTGGTGATTTTAAAATGCACTCAGGAGATTCAGGTCTTTGGATTGTCCTCGACCTGGCCTCCCGATTGGTTATCAGGAATAATAATAATAATAATAAACTTTATTTATAAAGCACACTTAAAACCAAGGGTATGCTTAACAAGTAACATAGAGAATAAAAGGAAGATAATAGAAATAGGACCAAAGCAAGTACTACGTATGCAAGCAGACAGCTGTCACTGATACAAAGGAAAGCAGCAGATACAGAACAAACAAGGAATTAAATGAGCACAAAAGTGCATAATATATGCAGGAAGATGCTCTCAGATGTGTTTCTCTGCGTGATGCTGGTTACAGGCTGAAGTCGAACCTGCAGTAAATGTTGCTGTGTTCGCTTCAGCTTGGATCTGGTGGATGTGAAGAACACACAGGTCCCGACTGGTCGCCTGGAAGATGCCGACCTCTCTGCAGAGAGACGCTGAGGTGAACGCTGAGTGTTTCTGGCATCATTCTGAAAATATAACGTGATTGTTGGATGTCATGAACCATTGTGTTTCTGGATCTTATTGTTTTTTCAAGTAAGAGAAAAAAGAAGAGTCAGAACATAAACATTTCACGAGTCTATTAAAAATGTGAAAAAGAGCAAATCTGACACAAAGTCCTACGTGGAGGAAAGATTAGATTAGTGCAGGACTGGGTGAGTCACCAGTTAATTTTCTGTCAGTTTCTTAATGAATTAAGATTCATTTCTACTGAAAAGTCGCTGCACAAACACACGTCTCTGTTCTCAGTCTGACTGTGACGCTCGCCGTTTACTACTCAGGGTTTCTGTGGCATCGATCAGCTGATTTATCGATGAATCCTGGATATCCACGCAAACGCGGAGCCAGCAGAGGGCGATGGGTCGATAACAGAAGATGAAGAGGAACCTGAAAGAGAGGAGACAGTTGGAGAGAGTTAGAGTCAACCTTGAGGGATTTCATTATCCTCCCCTGATTCAATTACAGGGTCGATGAATTGAGTTAAAGAGGAGCCACCTCGTCTCTGCAGAGCTGCTCGCCCTGACGTGCCTGCGATCGAGTCCATCCTAATAACAGACTAAAAACATGCTCTTTCACACGCGTGCCTCTCTGTCGCTCAGGCTGATCGGTGTGATCGGGGTCGCTGTGCAGAGAAAGCATGAGCGTTTGCAAACACCGGGACTGAAACCTGCAGTTCCTATATTGTCCACTGGGGGCTCCAGCGGGGGGTCCTGTGTTCACATGTCCGAAATTTCAAACATGCAGAAAATCATGGTGGCTCTGCACAGGATCGATCATTTTCATTTAGATCCAGTGGATCTGTGGGGAGTACAAAGACACGTAATATTCGGAGTAAAGCTGTAGTTGTTTCATTGCTCCTTAAGTGTGATAGCTTCAGCCTATGTGCAGCTTTAAAATCTACAACCTCACCTGGGACACGCCACAGCATGATCACCAACAGAGAACTCTGTGAGCTCCCTCTAGTGGACACACGGGAGCACAAGCCCCAGTGTTCAGTACGCTGCCCAGAGCTGGAGCTGGAGCGTCTGCTGATGGCGCCTTAAACATCGGTTTCCTCTCTGATCACTCTCAACGTTTAAACGTCACTGTGACGTGAAGCTGGTGATCCCAAACCCAACCCAGATGCAAAACTCAAAATGACGTGAAATAAATGATGAAGATGGTCCCAGTGGTCCCAATCTCACCTGTTCATTCTGTGCCGGGCTATACACTGGGCCAAGAGGGGGCGTTGCCCCCTCAAACAAACATCCTGCCCGCTCAAGTCAAACTTTTACAAGTTGAGAACGAAAATAATAGTTTACCACCAAACTGAACATGGACACGATTCACTACAGTAGCTGCAAAACCGCTAGAAAAGGCACACATGAGATGACATATTTCACATCTCGTTCGCTCTTTCGCTCCGTGCTGTGTTTGACCGCGGTAAAGTGAGCCGTCATTTGTGAGCCGCGGTCAAGCCAGCCGCCTCCTATCCGCCGCATAAATTTCCTTGCGCTTTTACACCAGTCTTTACGGTAGCGCCTTTTCGCTTTATATCCTGATTGAAAGCCTATACTTGCGCACACGTGCGCGCGCGCGAACAGTCACACGCGCGCGCGCACACACAAATTACAATGAAACAGCCCGATACAGTCAATACAATTATGTCTATTTCAGAAATTCATTAAAAATCATCCTGAGTAGTTGAGGTCCAACTTTCAACACATTCCTTCTCCGGGACACCTACTGTACCTGTGTGCCAAGTTTCATCCAGATTTACTTTAAATTCCTCAAAGATTAAAGGACATTTATATGCAATTTTTATAAATTATAAATGCATTATAAAATTATAAATGCAATTTTTGAAAATTGACATAATTCTATTGTATTGACTGTATATAAATGAATAGAAGTTTCCATTAATTTCTGAGGAATTTTACAGTGAATCTGGCTGAAACCTGGCACACAGGTACAGTAGGTGTCCCGGAGAAAGAATCTGTTGAAAGTTGGACATCAACTACTCAGGATGATTTTTAATGAATTTCTGACATTTCCATAATTGTATTGACTGTATTGGGCTGTTTCATTGTAATTTGTGTGCGCCCATGCGCGTGTGAGTGTTCGCGCGCGTGCACGTGTGCGCGGGTCTAGGCTTTCAATCGGGATATAAAGCGAAAAGGCGCTACCGTAAAGCCTGGTGTAAAAGCGCAAGGAAATTTATGCGGCGGATAGGAGGCGGCTGGCTTGACCGCGGCTCACAAATGACGGCTCACTTTACCGCGGTTGTGTTTGTGCGCATGCTCACCCTCCCTCAGCCAATCACTGTTAGTATGCAGATGACCCGGGGGCAGGTTTCTCAGTAGGCAGGGCGTCAGGGTCATAGCGGCTGTAACTGACAGTGAACGATTTTAATGTTCTTCACTGTATCTGTTAGAAACATTTTTTTAAATTTCCTTTAATTGCGGGACTTTGGTTAAATCCAACCTTTGAGGTGCAGCTACGGCAGGCAGTGAGGTGCGTTTAATGCGACTCTGTTAATTTGAGTCCATAAATTGAATGTCTGATTTTATTCTCATTTCATTTTTGCAAAATAAGGTCATGTAATTAAGATAGATTTTATGTTGTTGGTTGTAAAGATATTTTATTTTATTCTGTATTTCTATTTTTCACTTTTATATTTCAAGACTTGGTGAATTTGCCTTTTTCTTTATAACTTGGCCTACTTTGTTTTACTTTTATTTAAATTAGCAGTTTTCAAAGCTGTTTCTGTGCTGTGATGAGCTCTGAAACCTGACTGAAATCTGTTTCCCCCTGAGGGATTACCACCATAATGTGGTCGGGGGGGGTTTGCGTGTCTCAGTTGGTCAGGTCTTAGGGTCAGGCACGTGCAGAGGGGGGGCTAGAGGGGCTTGAGCACCCGCCCCTTTCCTGATGGGTGCCCAAAGTGCCCTTTTGTTGAGGCAACTTTTTTTTTATGTGTGTGTGCGTGCGGAGTCCTGTCTGTGCCCCTCAACAATAATATTTAACTATTACAGTTTTTTACAGATGCTAGGACACATTTCTCAATACTTAGGTCACGTTTGCAAAACTCCTCACACAGTGAGCACAACAGAAGTCTATGTGGGCTAAACTGAGGACCAGTTATCATTGTTTTGGCACAAAATGCATTCAATGACTACATCTCTCAAATTTCATGAATCATCTTCTCACTCAGACACAACGGCCAAAAATCTTTGTACGTACAGGACATTTTGCATGTGCTTATATACTGTTTTCAAAACTGTTAAACTTATGGCCAAAACAATAACACAATGCAAAACTTGAAAAGACAGCAAAATGCAACAGCAATATTTTATTGAAACATATTTTAAATCTAAAAATGCAGTTTAACCAGCCACAGCTGATTCTCATTGTAGATGAACATCTACACAGGTGTTACTCCTTCAATTTTTCAACTCCTTCAATTCTGGCAGCCAGAAGATTCTTTCCTAGGTGTGTTGCCCTAGATGACATGAGATGTGATGTGGATGAGAACCTGTGGCCAAATGGAGAAGACCGAGTAGCTCCTTCAGGTGGATTTTCTCAGGTGGATTAAACGGGCCACGCCTCGCTCTTTGGCTTTGCGTGGGTCGCGGCTCAAAATCATCCCTGCTTGTTTTACGCCAGGCCTTCGTGTGCTCTTTGACCTTTGAGACTTTCTTCTGATTGACTGATGAACAGGGTCTGTCTCCACCCATCAGTGACCCACAACCTGACCTTTTAATGAGCACAGTTGCCCCCTCGTCCTGGGCTTCACTGACCCCGTTTCATACATCCTTCAATCAGAATGGGGCGTATCAGATTTAGATGGAAAACAAACCTTTGTTTGACTTTATTGTAACAGCTGAGAGAACACGTGATCCTTTGGAGCTGAAGGTGAGGACGCTTTGCTTTTGGACTGGAGGAACATTTGAACCCAGAGAGGGGACACCCCATGACCTCACACAGGGCCGGGAGTAGAAACACGGTCATGAACTGAGCGTTTGGAGCTTTTGTTTGCTCATTATTGGCGAATCAGAGCAGCTCATGAAAATAAAACACGGGCACAGCGGAGGACGTCAGTTTTAATATTGCTTCAGCGAAAAAAACCACAGAAGGAAGAACATGAGCACTTTGTAAGGCAGAGACATCCACACACCAGAGTCAACATCTGTAAACAGCATTTTTAGCTTTGGGAGAAAAAGTGCTCAGTAGGAACAAATCTTTGGCTGTCAGCGTGGGACGGTGAACGACATCTTCGCTGCGGGTTCTCCGACACGTGCGCACCTCACTTCCTCCGGCCAGCACACATCGCTTTAATATTGAACTTTAACATATTGTAGGTAGGTAGGTGGAAAAAACCCGTCACGACCTCCAATGTTGAACCTGAAAAATAAAGAAAACAACAGAAAGAAATTCCTAAATGTCAGGAGTCGTCTTCATCAGTGACCTTTGTTCCACTGAACCATCAGGTGTTGTTAATTTCGACCAGCAGTGCTTTCATATTTGTTCCTCTGGCTCTTATTTTGAAAAGTCAGTTGTTCTAAACTAGTCGATGACGAGTCTAAAAAACGAGATGTGATGAGGGTCTGTGTCCTTCAGGTGCATCAGCTTCATGTTTCTGAGCCTCGTCACAGTCTAACGTTTCACGCTCGTGTTAAGTTAAACAAATTTGGGCTTAAATGATTAAAAAGAAACATTTCTTTGCACAGAGCTGATGAACGAGGCTAAAAGATGGGTTTTGTTTGACGGCTGCAGAAACTGAATGAAATCACTGAGAAGTCGGCAGTAACAGAAACAAGAGAGAAGATCTGCTGAGGTTTACTTTCACATCTGTTCCCCTCCTCTTCCTCACTGGGCCTGTCCCTGACCCGGCAGCGCCCCCAGCAGGCCGTTGGCTGTGGTGAAGAGGTTGATGGGAGACGAGCCGTCCGTGATGAGGGTGGACTTGAGCCCCAGAGACTGGAGCATCTTCACCTGGAGGAAACAAACCAGTGCAGACAGTTTTAAGCTCAGCAGCAGCAAAAACAACAAGAGAAATTAAAACAAGGCTTAAAACCTTATTTTGGGGCAGATGCTTTAAAATAACCCCCCCATTATAAGACAGCATAAACACCTGCGCAGCAGTAACAGGTTTAAATGAGACGATAAACGTTACTCTGGTTCATCTGCAAACAATCTCGAATTTGTTTTAATTCATTATTACACGTTTATTATTCGAGCAAACGCTGCAAAAAGCGGCCAGCGTCCGAGTCAGGCGAGCGATGTGATGGAAAAGTAAACAAGCGCAAATTAAAAGCAAAGACTGCGTTAATAAATCTTCAATAGACAGACTGTAACGAGTCTGTGCTGCAGTTCAACGTCGCGCCCTATTCATCATCACGCCGTTCGTACACAGACCACTGAGGTTGAAGCTCGATGGCGAGCGTGTCGCCTTCAGTTACACGTTTTCAAACACAGATCTTTGAAACAAAGTCTCGTGCGTCTGGTCTGAAACACGCGTGCTTCTAGTTTTACTCTCGCTCGGTGGTCGGTTAACAAGTATGGTGTGGTTTTTCAAAATAAAAGCGATGGCTCAGTGAAATGAAACCTGATGTCAGACGTCTACAAAGAGCAGAAAAAACCTTTTTGCTTTAATAAACACAATAATGTTTATTATAATAAACACAATAATGTTTATTATAATAAACATTATTGTGTTTATTATAATAAACACAATAATGTTTATTATAATAAACACAATAATGTTTATTATAATAAACATTATTGTGTTTATTATAATAAACATTATTGTGTTTATTATAATAAACACAATAATGTTTATTATAATAAACACAATAATGTTTATTATAATAAACATTATTGTGTTTATTATAATAAACACAATAATGTTTATTATAATAAACACAATAATGTTTATTATAATAAACATTATTGTGTTTATTATAATAAACATTATTGTGTTTATTATAATAAACACAATAATGTTTATTATAATAAACATTATTGTGTTTATTATAATAAACATTATTGTGTTTATTATAATAAACACAATAATGTTTATTATAATAAACATTATTGTGTTTATTATAATAAACATTATTGTGTTTATTATAATAAACACAATAATGTTTATTATAATAAACATTATTGTGTTTATTATAATAAACATTATTGTGTTTATTATAATAAACATTATTGTGTTTATTATAATAAACATTATTGTGTTTATTATAATAAACACATAATCAGCTTGTGTGTGGCGTAGACTCTCAGCAGAGTCTTTCTTATTCTTAAAATAATTCGGAGCATTTCATGTTCGTGCGGCGTGGGTGTGGTGTCAGCGGCGTGGGTGTGGTGTCAGCGGCGTGGGTGTGGTGTCAGCGGCGTGGGTGTGGTGTCAGCGGCGTGGGTGTGGTGTCAGCGGCGTGGGTGTGGTGTGAGCGTGGGTGTGGTGTCAGCGACGTGGCTGTGGTGTGAGCGGCGTGGGTGTGGTGTGAGCGGCGTGGGTGTGGTGTCAGCGGCGTGGGTGTGGTGTGAGCGTGGGTGTGGTGTCAGCGACGTGGCTGTGGTGTGAGCGGCGTGGGTGTGGTGTCAGCGGCGTGGGTGTGGTGTCAGCGGCGTGGGTGTGGTGTCAGCGGTGTGGGTGTTGTACCTGCATCTCGGGGCCGGCTCTGGCGATCTCCTTCAGCGTCTCGCTGCCCAAACTCTCCATCATCTGCTTGAAGCGCTGACTCTCGATCTCAGCCAGCCGCTGCTGCTTCTCCACCTCCAGATGGTCGATCTCCTTCTTATAGCTCAGCTCCTGCTCACGAGCCTTCGCCAGGCGCTGCAGCTCCGCCTCCTGCACACACACACACACATTACAGAGACATATAGGGTCGACCTTACAATAAAAAGCACCTCGAGGCTGAATTAAACTGAATAAAGCTGGTGTGGAGATGGAGCAGATAAGAAGGATGAGGGAAAACTTTGACGTAGCGCTACGACAGAAATACTACAACGAAGAGACGACAGCCAAAACATGTGACAGAAAATATCGCCATGGAGACGAGAGAGAATTTTTTAACACAGCTGTTTAGATCTGCGCGATAATTTGCCAGCTTCTTCTTTTTGACTTGGACAGCTTCAACTCCGCGGCGTCACTTTTTCTTTTGAATCCGTTTAAACTGGGACTCGTGAGCTGGCGCCTTCTTTCAGACGGCGAGGTTAAATCCATCCAGCACAAAGTCTTTGTGTTTTTGTTCATGTAAACTGGATTAATCGGTGTGACATCATTCGACCCTTGAACTCTATTTCAAGCTCACTTTTAATCGTTTTGGTGAATCAGTGAGCTGTGAGTCAGCGTTTGATGCCGACTCGTTACTTTAAAGCAGGCGGCAGATTTTACTGACATGTTTTATACTGAAAGGGAGGAAGTGTGAACGTACCGCCTCGATCCTCTGAGCCTCGGCCTTCAGTTTGGCCTCGCTGACCGCCGCCTCTCCCTGAATCCGAGCCGCCTCCGCCCGAGACTGAGCTTCAGCCTTCGCCGCTCCGGTGCTCTCCACCGCCGCGCTGAAACACACACACACACACACACACACACACACACACTTTTAGTTTTGTCTGCAGTTTGTTGTAAATGAGTTCTGACGGTTGGAGTCTGTCAGAGTCGTTGTGTGTTACACTCGAGCTCTGCCTCATGGAAGCAGCTCCAAGCTGATCTTTAAAAATCGGACAAAAATGTGACGACAGACATAAAACATGTCGAAGTCTCATAATTGATAACGTTAGGCGTCGTGGTTTGTTTGCATCCTGTGACCTTGAGAAGATATTTAAGAGCCATCTAACGCTCTGATTTTCTCCTGCTGGTGGCGTCTGGCTTCACCTGAGCGCCTCCAGCTCCAGCAGCTCCTTCCTGGCTCGCTCCGCCTCGGCCTGGTCGGTGATGCGCTGCCTCTCCAGCTTCCCCCGGGCCTCCTGCTCCAGACGCTCGGCCTCGTGTCTGCACACAAGCAAACCTCATGAAGCTGCGACGTCTCATTGATGCTGTGTGTGTGTGTGTGTGTGTGTGTGTGTGCGCGCGTCGGACCGTGCAGCCGCTTCCTGGGAGTTGGTGGTGATCTCGATGGCCAGCTGGACGCTCTTCTGCAGGGCATCTCGTGTGCGCTGGTCGACGGGCTCCACGGACTGGATGTCCACGCTGCTGATCACCAGGTTGTTCTGGCTGAAGCGAAGACTCGAGCGAACCTGCATCTTCTCATCGAAGCCGAACACGGCCGAGCAGATGATCCGGTTCGAGTTCTGCAGAAGAAACACGTTGGCTCAACGATCACGTCAGAATCTGGGATTTTTAAACAATTCGTTGTACTCGGACATGAACTGAGCAGTTATGATCCACAGAGACGGTGCTGAAGGGAAGATCTGATATTTCTATTTGAATCTTGTGACCTGTGCGACTCCCACCACAACGGATGGAGGCACATTTTCGACTAATATTTTACTTTAGTCATTTGTTCTTATCAAGCCTGAGTACACTCAGCTGACATTAATTATGAGGAGAAAACTACTCGAACCTGCGCTGGTCTGGGGGTAAAACAACTCGTTTCACAGGCTGCTCTCAGGTTCAGTGTGAGACAAAGAAGGATTATTTCGAACTGAATCATGCAAAGCTGCTCGAGCGAAGTCCCAGAACACAAACACAGAGATGGATGTCGGTCGGCCTGACCTGCAGACCGGCTTGTTCTTCATCAGTTGGTGATTTCATTTCATTCTGAATGTAAAAGCATCAGGATATCACAGGCTGGATGTTCCGATACAAACCTTGTGGAAATCATCAAACTGCACCGAGGCGACAGCTCCACGGATCCGCGATGCGATGGCTTTACAGGCGTCGCCCACAAAGTCGGGGACCGAAAACACGGCCGCGGCGTTGGCTGCGTCCACCCGAGACTTCACCTCGAAGTGCCTGTGAGGGAGAGGGGGAGGAGCCAAGGTAAGAAACACTTAGAACTGAGAGGCGTCTGCGTTTGTCGGCGCTTTAACCCGGAAATGCACTTTTTTTTTTAAAAACCCGGAGCAGTCAGAGATCATGCTGCTGTGCTGTGAACCGGCCTCTCCACGGACTCACACAAGCGTGCGCTTACCAGTTGTAGGAGAGCTGCAGCTGCAGCCGGGCGTGGTCGGCCGTCTCGATGGTGATGATGTCGGTGAAGAAGTCGGGCCCCAGCAGGAGGCAGATGGCCTTGATGACGTTGGCCCTCTTTGGCTTGTCCCCAGACAGCGACAGCACGGTGAACTGCTCGTCGGGTCCCAGCATCACCATCTCCGGTCCAAACACCACCCTGCAGACAAAACCACCATCAGCACCAGCAGTTCAGCTTCATTCAACTCCAACGCACAGCAGCGCCCACCTGGCTTTCTTCTCCCTGTAGTCGTAGACCTGCACGGCGGCGTTGTGGGGCACCCTGAAGGACACCACCCTGGTCTTCTCCCTCGGGGCAGCCGGTGCCTGCTGGCCGCGGTCTGAGCGGTCGGCAAGCGGGTCGAGACGAGCGCCCAGCAGGGCCTCGACGTTTGGAGGAAGGTCCTTCTCCCACAGCTCCTCGTCGTGAGTCAGCATGTAGGTGTGACCAATCACCGCGCGCACCTGCAGACCAGCAATACGTTGCTATGGCATTGACCACGATCATCAATCATTTACAGACACGTGACACATAAAAGGAAAACCCTAAACGCTCTGCACTGAGGGTCCTGTGATGATGATGAGCTGAGGCAATCTTTACAAGCAGGAGTCGCCCCCTGCTGGTCACGAGGAAGGTTTAAGGACTCTTAGCGTTATATTTAGCGTTCTGCTAAATATAAGACAATGTAAAGAGGCGGGGCTGGGAACGCTGAGGCCACTCCTACCTTTCCCGTTTTGATGTCCCTGACGTAGATGCCCTCGTTCTCATCCAGCGGGATGGCTTGGCGCCGCAGCAACACCTCCACGCTGGCAGGGGGGACGTACTCGATGGGGCCCCGCAGCATCCAGCGGTCTCCAGGGCGACGGGGGGTGCCGCTTCTGCGAGAGCGCTTGGCCCTCTCCTGCTGCTCTTCCTCCTCCTCCTCCTCGTCTTCCTCCTGCTGGCAGACAGAACGGGAGACAGAGAGGAGGAGGACGGAGAGAAGGGTTAACGTGGTGATGCACTGGAGCGGTGGGGGAGAGGGAGGGAGAGGAGGAGACGGGATTGGAGGAAAATACTGAGTAAAAAAAGTGAAGGGAAGATAAAAGGAAAAGGTGGAAGGCGTGATGGTGGGTGGAGTCAGGAGAGGGTTTGGGGGTGGGGGTGTTGAGTCAAAGGAAGGAAGAGAAGAAGAAGAAGAGGAGAGTGGGTTAGTCCGGGTTAGGAAAGGAAAGTGAAGGACAGGATCACCAGTGATCCGGATTTAAACCAGTTCCAGCTGGAGGCTCCCATTTCCACCCAGTTGGGATCAGAGATGTTCTAATGCACGGACTCACATGTTAAACTACCTCTGATGCACTATGATGAGATAAATAGAGACATGGCTCGATGTATGTGAGGGTTCAGGCCTAAAGGCGGATTGTCTCATCTCTGCTTTGAAAGAACAAACTTCTGTTTTACATTTAACTTCCATGTTAAAGGTCAAAGGTCGGGACAGCACAGTTAGAAACAGGCTGTTGGACGGCTGACTGGAAGCACAGCAGGAGAAAGCTTTGGTTACCGTGCGCTGGGACGTGGTAGGAGGTTTGTGGCACTTTGGCTGATGCAAACCTTTTTTCCTGTGTTGTGGCTGCGAGCTCAGGCCTCGTTTCTTGGTTTCATTTCTCTTCTTTCCAGGATCAGTTGGCTTTTAGCTCTTTGGCCCCCAGAAGACTGCGTCCCATTTCGCTTCTACTTGAAGGAGATGATAGTTTTGGCTCTCTGTTCATTCACACTGTGAGCGCTGCAGAGTGGCGAGCTCCTAGAAGGACGCTGACTAAAAAGCCTCAACGACTGCCAAAGATATGCACACAATAAATATTTCCACAGGACTGGTCGCTCAGTCGGCCTCACCCTGACCTGCTGCTTTCTATGACTGCTCTGCACCAGAGTTCACTCTGTTCCTAGAAATACCTGCGATAAAGCCAACCTTTCAACCACACCCCTCAGCACTGCGAGGCGTTCTCACCTTTCGACCAGAGACACGCCTTTCACCTGCATACCAGCCTTTACAGAGCTGCAGCACGTTACAGATGGCCTCTTTATTGAGCTTATCATGTTTGCTTGTTTAATCTCTCCGATCGACCGGTTGCACAAGATGGTTTTAAACCGCAGCACATCTGTGCAGGCCCAAGCTTCATCTGACAACGCCTCGTCCCGTCTCTCCTTTCTGCTCAGCTGACGCTCCAGAGAGAAGCGAGCAGATACAGCAGAGTTCAGGAGAAAGTGCCTGAGAAATGCAGAAAGAGCTCAAATCCAGCTCACCGAAGGGTTTAACAGTGAAAGCACACGACGAAGGTTTGCATGAAGCAGCCGTGATTTAGGCGGTCATGCAAATTTCTGAATATTTTAGGAAAATAAACCAAAACATGAAGCGATTCTGTGTTTTGCTCTCTTCTTACCTCCTGGGTGTCGTTAAAGGCCTCCACAGCTCGCAGCACTAGCCCCTCCTCCTCCGACAGCACGTACACGTCCTGGATGCCGTTTTCCAGGTGCTCCCCAGGCTGCAGGAAAAACGAGCGCTCGCCCTGACAGAGGAAGACGAGGGGAAACGATCAGGCCTGAGGAAATGACACGAACGCAGCAAAACTAGAAACGGCAAGACTGAAGCTTCGCCTCACCTTCACCACCCTCTTCTGACCCAGCTGAGGTTTCCCGTCGGGTCCGACCGGGTCCAGGATCACGCAGTACTGCCTGCTGCTCAGGGTGGTTACATCCACCACACCCACCACCTCCTCTGCCACAGAGGGGATGTGGGCCTCTCTATCAGCCATGGTGACCAGCCATTCCTCCCCGGTGCGACGTTCTCGCCCGCCGGCATCTTTGAAGGGCCGCAGGGCGCGCACGTGCAGCGCTTTCTGAAGACACGACAACAGCGAGCAGTCAGAGAAACCGTCTGCATCCGTGTGGTTTCTCTGATGGCTCGTGAACCACAAACACTAAAGAAGGTGTGTGTGTGTGTGTGTGTGTGTGTCTGTGTGTGTGTGTCTGTGTGTGTGTGTCTGTGTGTCCGTGTGTGTGTCCGTGTGTGTGTCCGTGTGTGTGTCTGTGTGTGTGTCCGTGTGTGTGTCTGTGTGTGTGTCCGTGTCTGTGTGTGTGTGTCTGTGTGTCCGTGTGTGTGTCCGTGTGTGTGTCCGTGTGTGTGTCTGTGTGTGTGTCCGTGTCTGTGTGTGTGTGTGTGTCCGTGTGTGTGTGTCCGTGTGTGTGTGTCTGTGTGTGTGTGTCTCTGTGTGTGTGTGTGTGTGTGTGTCTCTGTGTGTGTGTGTGTGTGTCTCTGTGTGTGTGTGTGTGTGTCTGTGTGTGTCCGTGTGTGTGTCTGTGTGTGTCCGTGTGTGTGTGTGTGTGTCCGTGTGTGTGTGTGTGTGTGTGTCCGTGTGTGTGTGTGTGTCCGTGTGTGTGTCCGTGTGTCTGTGTGTCCGTGTGTGTCCGTGTGTGTGTGTGTCTGTGTGTCTGTGTGTGTGTCTGTGTGTCTGTGTGTGTGTCTGTGTGTGTGTGTGTGTGTCTGTGTGTGTGCTGGCCGTGCAGGCTTTAGTGCTGCAGTGTGGGAGAAGGTGTAGGTGAAGAGCAGGTCGTCGTTTCAGGGCGTCTATGAGGGGCGGGGTTACCTTGTCAGTGAGGATGAAAGCGTTGACGATGTCAATCACCTCTTCGTGCGCGCCTGGAAGGTACGCGCCCACCTTACTGACCAGCCACTCCTCACCTGAGCCACAGACACAGGTGAGACAGTTCGTGACACTTGAACATAAAACGAATCTTTTCTGAATCTGCAGAGGAAACAGGAAGTCCCCGTGAGCCTCGGGCTTAAAGGGGAACCATAACCCAACGTTTCACGGAGGAGGAGCTTAAACAGCTTATTTCACACACAGGATGAACTAAGTATCATTTTGAACTACAATCATGCAAAGCCACCCTGTTTTCCCTGATATCCTTTTGTACATCAGAGAGATTTCTTTCATACCTGTATGTATCGTCTGATGGCGAGTAAATGCCCCAAAGTTTTGTTCTGAATAATAATAAAGAGGCTATTCTATTCTATTCTAATAGAGTGAATTAATAAAAGTATGGAGCTGAAATAGGCGGAGCCAACCTCATTTCTTGTATTCATTTCATTTTTACTGTTTAATCATAATCAGCTTTGATTGAAGGTTTTATGTGACGCCAAAGTGAAGTTGATTCATTACAAAATGCAGGAAAATCTGAGCATCCAAAACCACCAAGAGAAGAAAAAAGGGAAACAAATAAGTTCCACATGTGCAAGATGCAAAAAAAAGTTGTTTAGTTTGATCTTTCTCTCTGTGAACTGACTTCTTGGGTACATTTGGGGGCGGAGCTTCAAACAGTTCAGGGGTGCTCACAGGTGAGTGTTACCTGTCACTCTGTTGACTCCGGTTCTGTCCTTGCCCTCCTTGCGAGCTCTCAGCCTGATGGCCTGGTTCTCCCTGATCACCGTGGCCTTGATGGTCTCCAGCACGGCCACCTCCTTCCTGGGGATGTAGGTCCCTGAAACCAGACGAGAGATATATATCGTAATTGCAGCTCGTGCCGTGCTTTCAGAGACGCAGATTAAAAGGAAAATGCAAATCAATGAAGTATTTGTTCTGACAACCAGTCAAACCAGTACACACCGGGTCCTTCGAACAGCCACTCGTCTCCAGCTACTCTCTTCTCTCCTCCCTCCACCTCAAAGTCCAGCAGAGCCTGCAGACGCAGAGCCGTGTCGGGGTACACGATCTGCAGCGGCGTCACGTCCTGGAGGCCAAAAATCGTCATTCGAATCAGCGAGAACAAAGAAACTCTTCAGTGACTCCTCCTTCCATGACAGAACACACAGTGAAAGAGTTTCTTCTTCTTTAATGTTAAATTGAACTTTTTCAGCTGTTCATGATTCAGTTCAAAAGCCTGATTTATTCTCCGCACCGCCCACTTCCTTCTGATTGGTCAGTTTCTGGAAGCCTGCAGCCTGACTTTTCATCCTTTTTTAATAACTTCTTTATGTTTTCATCTTCATTACGTCTCCCTGATAAAGTTTGAATTCCCGTGAAATAAATGAACAAACCTGTTGCATCTCCTCCCCGGGGTACAGGGGGAACGGGTCCTGGGTCAGGCGGATCTCCAGGTCGGCGTGACGCAGCTTGGCCTGTCCAGATTGGTCAAACAGGACCTGGTTGTCGTCATCGCGGGCCACGGGGTTGGCGATCACACAATAGTGACGAGGAGGCACCATGACCATGCGCACCGGAGTGAAAAGCACTCTGGGGGAAAAAAAGGAGAAGACTTTGATGTTATGAAGTTTTGAGCTCCTCCCGAGGAAGCCTGAATGTCAGAGGTCTTCCTGCTGAAGCCGGAGGGCGGCTTCCTCTGACCTCTCGTTGTCCTGGCGGATGTAGGTGAGCGGTCCGATCTCCACTCGGGCGATGTTGGTGTTCTGGTCCAGGACATGGATGTAGTGATGCGGAGGGATCCGGATGATCGATGCCTCCAACAGCCCCTCCATCTCTGGCCCGCGGTTTCCGGCCTTCTTAGACATGATGTCAGCGAATTACTGCAGATGATGGCATAGAGAGGGCGGGGCTTATTAGAGGAAAGAAGGAAGTGTATCAGGAAAAGAGAAAAGCTGAGAATAACCTTAAAAAACAATTTTTATCACGTTTGATTTCAAATGAAGAAAAAAAGAACCGACTCTGAGGGAAGACTTCTTCACGCTGGTTCAGCTTTTTACTGACATCTGTCAGCATCTCCTGTTTCTACAGCTAATCAATACAAGCCGCCTGATGGCAGTTATTGATTATTGAACACAGACCCTAACAAAGTCTCTGTAAACGACTGGCTGACACCTCCACAGCAGAGCACGAGTCTGTGGGTGGTGCAAAGGTTTCACCAATAAGAGGCCTGCCGGGGTTTAGGTTCACCTGCCGGGTTAGTCTGCTGCCTGCCTTTTAGTCATTTTATCTCCATATTTCCATAAATTCCAGGTCTGTAAAGACTCTGGCGACATGTTTATGAGCCATGACCAGAAACACGAAACCTCGTCCTCTGCTGAATCCACACCCCTGAAGAGCAAACACATCACACAGTGAGTGAGTCTGAGCACACTGGCGTCAGGATATCAGCTCAAACATTCACACGCTGCTGAGATAAGAGCTGAAACGGAGTCTGAGAGGAACTTGTGACTGAATCAGACACAGCAGGCTCCACAAATCCCGCAGGATCGTGCGCCCAATAACATTTGCATGCACTTTGCTCAAAGTCAGAGTGTCATATGACCTGAAAAACAAGCTCGACCTGAAACAGCCGATCATCAATAATCACAAAGAAAACAATAAAGTCAATGTGCAAACACTGATGACCCACAGAGGAGGCGTGGATCTGGAGCCGCCGAGCACAGGGCGTGTTTCTGCAAACAGCAGCTCAGGGCCTCGCGTCCTGTGTCTCTGAGTTAAACCACAAAACCTCACATTCCGGTTCCCATGACTGTCACAGGAAGTGACCTCACGAAACTACTTCCTTGACCAACACAGGTAGATGTGTCCAAACTGCGTTGAACTCTGTAGTCTGCAGATTTCTAAACGCTCTGCACGAGGCTGCGTCCTGGTCAGGCACAGCCAATAAAAGAGGAAGCATGAAACCGGCGAGCAGGTAACAGGAAGCGCTGCAGGTGTGACTGTGGTGAAAGCTGCTCCTTCACCCGCAGCTTCATCCAATCAGCTTAAACCAACCCCGACCACGTGACCTCATGTTACAGTATTTGCATCCACCTTTGTTGGTGTAATCCAGGGTATTTCTTCTCCACCTCGCACACGCGGGTGAAGCCGTCTGAACAAGGAGCCGCGCGGGCAGCTTTAATAACGCAGCACGAAGCTTTTTAAATGAGAAATTCTACTGTCAACTTTTTAATGTGATCAAGTTCAAATTGAAATCGTTGTCTTTTGTTTTGGATTCGCACCCATCAATCACACAGATCACAGCGACGCTCGGAGGATGATGAAGCCGCCGGCGGCCCGCTTCATTTGATTTTGTTCGATTATAAATATCAAAGCGGGGTTTGATCAGGGTCAGTTCTTAGTCGAGTCTTAGCTCATGGTCAGAGCTGCCATTCATTTAGCCGAATCCTTCAATCTCTGCTTCCCTCCACCTGTTTTCTCACCACGTTAGTCTCATCTTCCTCGTCTCTTCCTCACGTCTCCACAGCTGGTGCAGCCGCGGCCTGCTGTGAGGTCTGCTTACTACCTGTTACTACGGTTGTCGTTAATTCTGCTGTTATTTTTACTTTCTTCTTGTTTTCTCTCAGATTTTCAGCTCCATCTTCTCCACACTGAACTTTTTCTACAGGCACGGCGAAGATAGGGGAGGGGTGCCAAACCACCAATCCAGCCCTGGGTGGAGGAGGTGGAGCTGAAGAGTAAAGACGCAGACAGTTTCAGCCTGTAGCATCTTTTACGTGTATCAGAGGTGTCAGCAGCTTCCTGCAGCGCTTTTATGGCAGCATTCACCTCATCATCACGGGCTGTCCAATAACATGGGAAATGTGAGGGTGGCTCCCTCTCCTCTGTAACATGATCAGCTCTGACAGAGGAGGCGGCTCTGCAGGATCAAACAGCTGCTCATGTACGCTTAACAAATGGAATGGTTTACAAACCTGGCAACCCACAAAACTCCGTTAAAACACTCTGAATGAAAGCCCCTGTGTTTGACTGAGGCAGCACTCACCTAGTTCGATGTTCCCTGAGATTTTTTTTAGTGATTAAAAGGAGAATAAGCAGAGACGTGATAACAAATGGCCTGTATTTGTACGCTTTACACATCCAGTCATCCACACACTGGTGATGGCAGCTACACTGTAGCCACCCTGGGGCGAGGCTGCCGGACACTGGCACCACCGGGCCCTCTGACCACCATCAGTAGCCCAAGGACGCAACGACCGAGACTGTCCAAGCCGGGGCTCGAACCGGAAACCTTCCGATTACAAGGCAAACAACAAAAGGACAGAAGACTGAAAATGAAACTCAAACACGTGTTCAAGTTCAGATTCTAATCAATTAAAAGCTATTTTTCGGGTGTACTATGAGCCGATTTAAAAGTGGGGTAATGTTTGTTCACGCCCCACCTTCAGTTGTTTCAGCTGTTCAGAAATCTGCTCCGACACTTACGGAAGTTTACCCTTCATTCTAATTTGTGTTGTACAGTTATTTCATTTTTAACCTTAATTTATATTTTATTCCTTCCTAGTTAAATTTACCCTTTTTAATTTTTCATATTTATTTCCTATCTTATTCATAGCCTTTTCCTTTTTTGTTCTCTTTAGGTCACGAGCAGTTGTCCAAGCATTTCACTACATATCGTACTGTGTATGACTGTGTACGTGACAAATAAAAATTTGAATTTGAATTTTAAAGTTTGAGATTTCAGAGCAAAGTTCTGCAGCGGTCAGACAGCCTCGGGGTCTTACCTCTTCCCGAAGCAGGCAGCAGGCAGCTCTGTGTTTGCTCTCAGGGTCCCGACTCACACACGGAGGAGAAAACCGACCGAAGTGCAGTCACTGCGGGAAAGACGAGAGAGATCTGCAAACCCGGAAATGATCAGCAGAGGCGAGTCATCTGGTCCGGGAAACACACACGCGCGCGCGCTCTCACTCACTCTCACTCACACTCACACACACACACACACACACACACACACACACACACACACACACACACAGTATTTAAAATATTTTTGAACCATAACTATTATTAACAATCCGGTGAATTTGTGAGTCACAGGACAAAAGTCGAAATTCCGATTTCCACATTTCTCATAGATTAACAAGATTTAAAAACATTACATTTTAAGCATAAATGATGAAAAACACAGAAATATGCACCTCAGGTCAGTAACTACGTAGGAGCTCTGGAGAGGGAGGAATTTCCCACATCCCGACAGGGCTGTTGTGTTAGTAGCGCCCTCTGCTGGAAAAACACATGAACTACATGCTATCCTTCATGTTATAAATGGGCCTCTTGTCAGGTTATATACATACACAATGTTCTGATGTCACACATTCAGGTTAAATAAAGTGTGCAGTGATACACACCTCATACTTCAGACGCTCAATCATCAGGTAAGAAATTCTGTTCATCTGGACTTTAGTGGGAGATAATCTGCTGTGACAGAATAACTTTATTTACAGCACCTTTTAAAAACAGACGCACAGAACAAAGCTACAGATCAGGCCAAGAAATGAAACAACATTAAAGAGAAAACTGAAAAATAACCACAAACATACACAAGAAAACAGACGAGAGAAACAGAAAACTGTTCCACAGCACAGTTCTTTATACGATAGTGCACAGCACCTCAGCAGGCTTCTGGAAGTTAGCCAATCAAGAGAAAGTGGGCTTTAATGAGGCCTTAAAGACAGTCCCAGTTAATTTGATGACAACAATACAGAGACGGAGCTGAAGATTTCCCCCGACTGTTCTCAACAAACTCTCTGTGATGCTTCATTTTTAGAAAGTAAAAAATGTAAAATGTTTTTATCAGACATCAGTTACTGTTTTTATTTCAGATTCACATTTAAAGATGATAATGTACAACAAAAAGAATCGTGTCTTTTGTTGTTGTTACTCAAATGTAGATTTGAAATCACCTCAAAAATCACCGAGCTGTTTGACAACTACTCTTTCAAGGAAATAAAAGTCAACAAAAGGCCAAAAACAATCAAACTAACAAACAACAAAAAGCAGTAGATTCGTCTTTACATCTCAAACTGACCCATTTGAAACAAAAAATCCTTCATATTGAAAGATTTTCAAAAAGGACTCAACCTGATAATCCCGGGAACAGCTGTGATCGATGCAGCTTAGTTGACATCTTGAATCCAGGGCACGAAAGACGTCAACCTGTGGGAAAAACCACAATCGTGGACAAGGACCTGAGTTCCTATTAGAGCTGTAAATAAATCAGCCTGTTGGTGTCTTAGACATACAACTACTCTGACAGATTTTGTGCCCCAGTGAGATTTGAAGGAGCTCATTTTATATCGTGTAGAGTCGACTGAAGGAGGAACCACTGAGGTCTGACGTCTCCAACCAAAACTGAGTGTTTGCTTTTAACTAATCAGAAATCTGCACCATCGCTGTTTTATTGTTGTTTTTATTGTTGATGCTGTTACTAATAGTATTATTTCTGCCTTTGTTTTGTCTTTCTTTTATTTTTGGTTCTTGTTTTTTTCTGCAAAGCACTTTGAATCGTGTGTGAAAGCTGCTGTACGGATAAACCTGCCGTACCTGCACTATGTTCCATCAGGACATTCTCACCTTTAGAAAATGAAAGATGTCCACAGCAGTGTGAGTGTAGTTAGAACTTCCTGCTACTTTTCTTTAGTTTAACAATCTCCTGAAGTCACTTTGGTTTTGGTGAGTTACAGTCTGAGTTTCAGCTCCTGTTATGTTTGTCAAATTCAAGGTATAAGAAATTCTGAGCAGAATGGTGAGATCTGTAAATCAGCTTTAGACCGAAGAAACCCATCGGTACAATGTACATTTCAAATTCTTTTTTAATTTTAAATATGTTCATATTGTCTAATTTAATTCACTTAATGTACAGAATTCTTGCTGCATACATGCTACTACTGCACAGTCACCTAATGTTTGCAGTATATAATGTTCTTCTTCTCTCCCCTTTTGCACAAGTCGAGCAGCGTGTCAGGTTACATTTCACTGCATGTTCTACTTGTATAACTCTGCATGTGGCGAATAAAGAATCTTGAAACTGAACCTACTATATAAAAGTTCAAGTTCAGCTGTTAAATTATAAACTTGCTTATTTAGAGCTCTTTAGCAGTACTGCAGGAGGTTAACTTAACTCATTATTTCAGAGTGGAGTCCTGCAGTGACCTGCCTCGGGCTCTTACCTCCTCCTATGTGGGCAGCAGGCAGCTCAGTGTGAGCTCATCAGGGTCCAAACTCACAGTCTGAGGAGAGGACATGCCAGGAGTGACTGAAGACTCCTGCAAGTGCTGCTTAAAATCTAGTACAGGAGCCACAGTCACGTGGTTCACCAGCCCATCTGCAAAGTGAGTCAGAGGTTCAAGCACTTTTTGCCCAGATCACTTTTTTAACTGTTACTTGTAATATTTAGTAATCTGAGGAATGTCTAAGGTTTTACACAGTCAGGACATACTGAGAATAAAGCATCAATTCCTTTACTTCTCGTGTTATCTAATTTATTGTTATCCAGATAAAGTCGAATTAACATTACATTGACATTAGGACCCTTTTCCTGCAGAAAACTTGCCTAGACGGCAGGACAAGTTACAACTGTTGGGTCTGTGTTTCCACAGGCCCCGCTAGTTTAGAATCAGAATCAGAATCAGAATCAGAATCAGAATCAGAATCAGAAAGGGTTTTATTGCCAAATGTTGAGCAGGTTTACAACATTAGGAAATTGCTGCGGTGCTTCAGTGCAAACATACTGTCATAAATTACGCTTAAATAGACATGAAAATAAAAATAAGAATAAGAATTAAAAGTGTTAAGTAGATAGATAGATATATACATGATATATACATGATATATACATGAGTGCAGGTGGTGATCAGTGCAAACATGGAATGATGCAGTGACACAGCGTAGGGTCATGTGTTAGTGGCGGGTACAGTCATATGGTTATTGTTCATGAGTCCAACAGCAGAGGGGAAGAAACTGTTCTTATGGCGAGAGGTTCTGGTGCGAATGGACCGGAGCCTCCTGCCTGAGGGGAGCAGGTCAAACAGACTGTGTCCAGGGTGAGAAGGGTCAGCTGAGATCCGAGCTGCACGCCCCAGTGTCCTGGAGGTGTACAGGTCCTGCAGAGATGGGAGTCTGCAGCCAATCACCTTCTCAGCAGAGCGCACAACACGCTGCAGTCTCTGTTTGTCCCTGATAGTGGCTCCAGCGTACCACACGGTGATGGAGGAGGTGAGGATGGACTCGATGATTGCAGTGTAGAACTGCATCATCGTCCGTGTTGGCAGGTTGAATTTCTTCAGCTGCCTCAGGAAGTACATCCTCTGCTGGGCTTTCTTAATGACGGAGGTGATGGTGGGCTCCCACTTCAGGTCCTGGGTGATGGTGGTACCCAGGAAGCGGAATGAGTCCACAGAGGTGATGGGGGTGTCAGTCAGGATGATGGGGGGGAGTGGAGCTGTGTGCTTCCTGAAGTCCACAATAATCTCCACTGTCTTCTGGGCATTCAGCACCAGGTTGTTGTGGCTGCACCAGGACACCAGACGTTCAACCTCCCTCCTGTAGGCAGACTCATCCCCGTCCGAGATGAGCCCAATGACGGTGGTGTCATCTGCAAACTTGATTAGTTTGACAGACTGGTGGGTGGAGGTGCAGCAGTTGGTGTACAGGGAGAAGAGCAGAGGAGAAAGAACACAGCCCTGAGGGGAGCCGGTGCTGATGGTCCGGGAGTCCGAGACGTTCTTTCCCAGCTTCACATGCTGCTTCCTGTCCGACAGGAAGTCAGTGATCCACCGGCAGATGGGATCAGGCACATTCATCTGGGAAAGCTTGCCTCGGAGATGGTCTGGAAGGATGGTGTTGAAGGCAGAGCTGAAGTCCACAAACAGGATCCTGGCGTAGGTTCCTGGGGAGTCCAGATGCTGCAGGATGAAGTGTAGGGCCATGTTGATGGCGTCGTCTACAGACCTGTTGGCTCTGTATGCAAACTGCAGGGGGTCCAGGAGGGGGGCCGTGAGGGTCTAGAGACTTATTCATCATGAAGAAAAGAAGACTTAACAGAACATCTTCAACCCGCTAGCGAGGGAAGTCTTTAGTCAAGAACCAGCTCTTGGAGCTCCTCACCTGTGTCCAGCCCAAAGTCCTTCAAAGAGCAGCTCGCTGGCAGCTATTTATTGACAACTGTTACAAAACACAACACAACACAAGCACCTCCCACCGTGAAACCCCCCAATGGTTCTAAGACAAGGCACTATGTGTGTATGTGTAAGCATCTGTATGCATGTGCAAGAACGTGTGTGTGTGTGTGTGTGTGTGTGTGTGTGTGTGTGTGTGTGTGTGTGTGTGTGTGTGTGTCTCTGTGTGCGTGACTTCCAACTGTTTCTAACAACATCCTGGTCATAAAATGGTAATCTCCCCCACACCCAATATATGGTTTAATCCCTGTATTGGTTCACCGTGCACAACACAGTGAAGCCACAAAAGGGCAGGAAGCCGACAACACAAGAAACAGAATCTTCACAAGGGATGTGTTGACAATAATCCTCCCCCAGCACAGAGTGGCTGGAGAGGGGGTCAGGATCACAGGAATGTCTTGATCCTATAGACCGAACTAAGAGTTTACAAATTTAAGAAGCACAATGACAACATTCAACAATTAGACTGAACAACAACAAGTACAATACATTGTATAAGAAGTAAATAAACAAATGCAACTGATCTTCAGTGCAGAAGTCCTGGTTCTAACATACAGTTATAAATAAGTGATTGCAAGATCATTAGAAGCAGTCACACCGATGGAAAGAGCTCCATGACGATAGTCTTAAATGTCTCCATCAGAACCAGTTCTGATCATTTCAGCTTCTTCTGTAGATCCTTACAGGAAACAAGGGCAGAATATTTAAAAGGATTTTTTCCTTTTGCTTTGCTGCTTTGGGGACAAACACATATAGACACTCAGATAAGAAGGAACCAGCCTAAACAGAGATTTATAGATAAAAATAAACCAACGGGAAAGGCTGCAGATATACAGAGACGGATACTTGGCAGCAGCATACAGAGAAGAGCCTTGAATTGATCCAAAATGCTGCAGCAAGAGTCCTGACAGGGACCAGAAAGAGAGAGCAGATTTCTCCTGTACTGGCTTTTCTTAGTTGGCTCAAAAGCGTGTCGGCCTATTTCTAGAACATAACTCCTGTGATAAACGAGGGACCGCTGTATAAAAGAAAAAGAAAGAAGTCCTGCCATTAATTAATTCTTCGATCTTAAATATGATCAACCTATCTCTAATGATCGGCTATGTACCACAGGCCTTCAAGCTGGCTGTAGTTAAACCTTTACTCAAAAAGCATCTCTAGACCCAGCAGTCTTAGCTAATTATAGGCCAATCTCCAACCTTCCTTTATATCAAACATCCTTGAAAGAGTAGTTGTCAAACAGCTAACAGATCATCTGCAGAGGTTTATTTGAAGAGTTTCAGTCAGGTTTCAGAGCTCATCACAGCACAGAAACAGCTTTAGTGAAGGTTACAAATGATCTTCTTATGGCCTCTGACAGTGGACTCATCTCTGTGCTTGTCCTGCTAGACCTCAGTGCAGCGCTCGATACTGTCGACCATAATATCCTATTAGAGCGATTAGAACATGCTGTAGGTATTACAGGTACTGCACTGCAGTGGTTTGTATCATATCTATCTAATAGACTCCAGTTTGTGCATGTAAATGGAGAGTCCTCTTCACACACTGAGGTTAATTATGGAGTTCCACAGGGTTCAGTGCTAGGACCAATTCTGTTTACATTATACATGCTTCCCTTAGGCAGCATCATTAGAAGACATAGTCAAAGGAGCTTGCAAAGAAAAGCGTCTGGACTTCTTTAAGTTGCTTGAAGACGTTTCACCTCTCATCCGAGAAGCTTCTTCAGTTCTAAGGTCAAATGGTGGAGAGTCCCAGATATAAACCTAGTGGGAGTTTCCCCCCACAGAGGGACAAAAGGACCCCCTGATGATCCTCTAATCGCCTGAGCCAAGGTGGGAAACTGGGCGTGGGTCCCAATCAGCCAGAGTTTCGGGTGTGTTCATTGTGAAACCTGGCCCCACCTTATCATGCGAATTCCTGAGGTCAGATGGCCCAGGATGTGAGTGGGTGTTAAGGCGTCTGGGAAGGATCTCAAAACTGGATTATAGATGGCAGAGAGTTGGTGTCGTAAACCCCGCCTCTGTTCAAAGATGGTCGCTCACAGTGGACATAGATGGCTTCTTTCACTCCTCTTTCAAACCATCTATCCTCTCTGTCCAAAATGTGAACATTGGCATCCTCGAAAGAGTGCCCTTTGACCTACATATATACCTATATATATATATATATATACCTATATATATATATATATATATATATATATATATATATATATATATATATATATATATATATACACGTATATATATATACACGTATATATATACGTATATATATATATATATATATATATATATATATATATATATATATACGTATATATACAAATGCAGGCCATTTACTTTAGTCTCATGAACAACATGAACTAATTGTTATTTACTAGCTAATCTTAAATAACTGTTCAGCACAGAAATGAAGCCCAACAATCATGTTTTACAGTCCCGAGGTCTCAGCCTCAGATACTCAACTAAAGTGATGTCATGACAAAAATGAATGACCAACAAAACATTTTTCTCCTTCGTTTCTGTCACACAAAGCTGTATGTAACGTGTCTCGCGGTTAGTATCATGGTTGCTAGGCAACCTGAACAGCGCGACGAAGCGTATACCGTCCCATTTCACAAGCCTCTCACTTCCGCACTTCTCGTACTTATACTACGCACCGTACGTAGTATGCGTAGTGCGCGTACTTCAAGCATGCAGACCCTGAATTGGGACACAGCCGAGGTAACAAGGGAAGGTGAAAAATGTGGGGAACAAACACAGCTGAAACTAATCAAGGGTGATGTGACAAGAAAAGTAATACGGGGAACAAACACAGAAGAAAACAGCTACCAAATTAAAAAAAGCAAACTCAATGATGGTGTTGGAACCATCGGCAGGTCTGCAGTCGTGGGTGAAGATACAAGGGGACATGGGGTTAGGCTCAAGGAACGAAATATAAGACATAACTATAAACCAGAGTACAAAATTTAGTGAACTCAAAAGAAGAAAGTAAAACTAAAAATATTATCATAAAGAACCCGTACAGAGGATCAGAACAATCAACATAAATTAAAAATTACAAACACAATGCAGTTAACAACTCTATAGAGGGGAAGAGGAAACAGAGAACCAGAAGACAACTAAAAAGCCCAAAACCAAACAGATTAAATCCAAATTTATCATCACGTCTTAAATTGGCTGTTTTGAATTCCTCACTTTAGCAGGAAAGTCGGGAGCCTGTTTTGTCACACACACCTTCATCGGTAACACCTGCACTGTGGTGCAATACTTACAGTCACCTTCAACAAGAGGAAACATCCTCTCAGTGAAGGTGTGTGTGAAGGTGTGTACGTGTGTGTCAGTGTCAAGATCAGAGAATGACAGCTTCCCTCCGTCCCAGTCCAGAGTCACTCTGATCCTCTGGAGCTTCCTCCTTACTGGGAGAAAAGACACCGGAGCTGGTGGTGCCCATTCATAATATCGATCATTTTGATGCCCTATTTCCAGAAATCCAGATTGTATGTGTCCCTTTCTCTGACAGGACTCTGCTGACACACCTGTTATCCACAGTTTGCTGTCTCCAACCTGAACGTCCCAGCTGTGAGTCCCTGACTTAAAGCCTTCAGAGCCCAGGACAGCACAGCTGTCTCCATCAAACCTCTCGGGATTATCAGGAAGCTGCTGCCTCTCTCCTGTTCTAAAGCTGCTCAGATCTTCAGAGAGGAGGACTTCAGGGTGAGCGGTGTTAGGGTCCAGGATCGCAGGCGTGTAGGACACCAAGTCCTTCATCTTGTTCCAGATGTTGAAGGTCAGGTTGCCCAGGTGTTTGGCCTGGTCTATCAGAGCTCCTGAGGGCAGCTGTGGATCATCCAGCAGGGGGCAGCGCTGGACTCTTTCCACTGCAGCCTTGTAGTTGTGCAGGAACGAGACGTCTTCAGCTCTCAGCTCCTCCTCTGTGGCTCTGACTGTGTCTGAAAGAGCTGCTATCTCTCTGCTCAGAGCCTCCACCCTCTCCTCCATCCTCCCTCTCCTCTGCTCCTCTTCCTCCCTCAGTGCAGCCAGCTTGGCCTCCTCTTCTCCTTCTAGAAACTGGTGAAGTTTCTTAAACTGCTCCTTAATCTGCCTCCCTGTGCGTCGGACCTGGGCCTTAATGTGTTCTGCTGTTTGGTCAAACTTCACTTTGACTTCTTCACAGACCTTTAACTTCTTCTTTACGGGCTCCAGAGCTTCCCGAAGCTTGTGCTTGTGTTGTCGTGCAGCTTCATCGATGGGTCTGAATCTGTGCTTGTTGTGTTTGTCAGAGTCTCTGCAGACGACACACACTGGCTGCTGATGGTCCAAACAGAAGAGTCTGAGTTTCTCAGAGTGCAGACTGCAGAGACCCTCTGAAGCTCGCTGATCTCTCTGCTGTAGGAAGGACTCACACAGGTTCTTTAAAGCCAGGTTACGAGGTGGATCGTCCCTTGAAGATCTTCTCCTGCAAACTGGACACTTGTGTGTTGAGTCTGCTCTCCACCAGCTCTTCAGACAGTCTGTACAGAAGCTGTGGCCACATGACAGAACAACAGGATCTGAGAAGATGTTCTGACACACCGAGCAGTTAAGATCCTTGTCTGATCCGGAAGCCATCGAGTTTGTGAATGAAGCTGAAAACAGGAAGTACAGTCAGTCCTGGTTCTCCTTCTCCTCTTCACTGAAACGTCCTCTGAGTCGTATGTTTAGACTAACTTACTTTCAGTGTGGCTGTTGTTGTCTTTGTGTCCTGCAACTGGACTCGCTCAGAGGAAGCTGGTACTTTGGTCTGATGGTGTATGTGTGTCTCTTTAGTCAGGAACAATAGCAAGGTGTTTCCTAGTTTCTTTCAAGTGAGTCAGTGGGGGGCGGGGCTTTGTCAGAACTGCTCAGGTAAGATGTTTTTCCCAGAGTACAAAAGCCGACCTGTCAGCCGTTGGAAACTGTAAAACAGGTTTGTCCAAATTTCATCAGGACAGTCTCAACTTTAGAAGTTTAATCAATGAGGATAACAAAGTTCTGACTGATACTGTGAAGATTTGAAGTTTAGTCCTGTAACATTTGTACGTTGGCTTCACATTCAAAAAAGCAAATTTCTTATCTCAAAACTTCAGAGGGGTTCATCATGTCAACTCATTTATTTCAGGTGTGCAGTAAGTAAAGAAGCTCCACGAAGTTTGAGTTCATAGGAACATGTGTTGGTAATATTTACATTCTGTGTTAAGAGGCAGATGTGACCAGTGCAACATAGAATAGAATAGAATAGAATAGAATAGAATAGAATAGCCCTTTATTGTCAATGTACAATGAAATTACTCCACAGAATAAGAATAAAGCACAGATTGGAGAGCAAAGAGAAGACTCGGTCAGAGTAGAGTCGGTGTGGGAGTCACCTGAGAGCTGAGGGTTACTCACACCATGGCTCAGATTGGTGAGGTGGGTGGGCAGGATGTGTGTTTGTGTGTCTGTGCCGTGACCAGAGGGCAGTAGGTGAAACAGGTGGTGGGCGGGGTGCGAGGGGTCACCTGTGATGGCCCTGGTTTACCTGAGACAGGAGGATCTGATCATGGCCTCCAGGGCTGGCAGAGGGCAGTCAGTGATGTTTTGGGGTGCTGTTAATGACCCTCTGTGCAGCCTTCCTGTTCTCAGTCGTGGCCCCTGATTACCAAACTCGCTCTCCACTGAGGAGCTGTAGCAGGTCAGCAGCAGCTTCAGGTCCAGGTTATTCTTCCTCAGGACATGGAGGAACTGCAGCCACTGCTGGGCGTTCTTTACCAGGGTGATGGTGCTGTGGGTCCAGGTGACATCAGCAGACATGTGGATCCTCAGAAACCTGAAGGTGGAGACAGATTCCACCTGTTCTCCATGTATAATGAGAGGGAGTGGACCTGTCTGTGCCTCCTGATGGCTGCTAACTTTCTGCTTCTTAATTCAGATCAAACTGAGGTTATTGTACTCGGCCCTGAAAATCTTAGAAATATGGTCTCTAAGCAGATTCTTACTCTGGATGGCATTACCTTGGCCTCCAGTAACGCTGTGAGGAACCTTGGAGTCATTTTTGACCAGGACATGTCCTTCAATGCACATATTAAACAAATATGTAAGACTGCGTTCTTCCATTCCCATGATGCACTGGGTGTTTCTTCTTCACTCACTTCACTCACTATAACAGACCTCTCTGCATTGAATCATATCTGTTATTAACCTCTGTCTCTCTTCCACAGCATGTCTTTATCCTGTCTTCCTTCTCTCATCCCAACCAATCACAGCAGATGGCCCCGCCCCTCCCTGAGCCTGGTTCTGCCTGAGGTTTCTTCCTGTTAAAAGGGAGTTTTTCCTTCCCACTGTCGCCAAAGTGCTGCTCATAGGGGGTCATATGATTGTTGGGTTTTTCTCTGTATCTCTGAAGCGCCTTGAGGCTACTGTTGTTGTAATTTGGCGCTATATAAATAAAATTTAATTTAATTGAATCTTCCATGATGTTCTCTCTCCTACAGCGTTGGTTACAATTACACAAGTATGACCAATTATGTAAATTAGGCGATGACATCATTTAGCGACTTCTAGTGACTTTTAGGACAGCCAATAGCGATTTTCCTTACTGAGGAGTTGGTAACTCTGATGGGGTGGTCTGCACTTCCTTGGCCGACTCGCCTGTGGGGTGGGTTGGCCCCCATTGCAATGTCTGGTCTGCACCTGGGAAGGTGGGGCTCTGGGTGTTGTCGTTGTGGGCCCTAAGCCGACTTTTTCCCACCGTCTGGCGGGGTGTTAGGAATAAACAATAGGGGTGACTGCTCAGCCAATCGTTTGCTGGCTCTCTAAGGGTACTCCACTATCTCCTGGTCTTACTATTCCCACCCCCTACATTTGACCTAAACTCCTTCCAAATAACAGGGAGAACAAATTTTAACACAAAAATGCTCCTGACTGCTGCGAGACTGCCGTAGTGTTTAATTTACACAGTGAATGAAACTCTCTAATGTACAAAGATCTGCACAAGCTCTCTTAACAGCAGACACACAAATTTACTCCAATTTCACTTGTTGAGTTAGGATTTTCACACACAAAAAACAAACACTGAAACACCCACTGTTGGGGAGAGGGTCATCTGGTGGTTAGGAGCCTCTCGGCCTGGGGCTCGGTCACTCAGGCACGGCTGGCTGCCGGCGGAGCTCACGGGCGCGTCACTGCAACTCCCCCTGGCTTCTGCTCCGCGGCTGCTGAGTGAGCCCTCATCTGGGACTCTCCTCAGCTCTTTCTGGGACAGTGGCGCAGCTGCCCCTCTGTTGGTCTTCCTTGGTCTCTTGTGTTCTGGGGGCCTCTGGATGTCTGGAGTTTTGATCTCCTCCATACCTGCTTCATGCCCTGGAGGACGGGGCTGTGGCCCCCCCACACCCTCTAGCAGATCATTACATGAAGGAACCTTTTAAAAAAACAAGCGCGTCCATGCTCACAGGTGTACACACGGGTGATCACACCCACAAACTACACCCTTTTTGGCTCCTACCTCAAAGCACACTGTGTTCTGTTGATCTTATGTGCTGCACAATAATGTTTAACATTTAGTATTTACTGTCATATTCCCATATATCATTGTGATGTTGTTTATTCTATTACTCTTGTTCTCTTCTGCTTGTTTTCTTTTTTCTTTCTCAGCAGGTGATCCAGGTGATTGATATATGCATTTTTTTTTTCTGCTCATTCTGTTGGTTTTTGTTTTTTGCCCTTCTCCCCCGTCCCTCTTCTCAGCTGTTTCTCTTTCCCCCAGTCAAGTCTGTCCCGTATTCAGTAAGTGAAAATAAAATAAACAATAAAAGGTGAATCAAATGGACCATTACGGCAAGGCTGGGATGGTCAGTTTGGTAAAGTAAATCCGTTGGGCATCTTTCTTTGCCTTTAGACAACAATTCTGATGCAAAAGAGCCAAACGGGACAGGCCAAAAAAAAAAAAAAAAAAAGAAAAAAAAGGAGCTTGCCGTCTATCGAATTAGCCAATCCAGGAACAGGAATAAATGCAACCACACAGCCCTAACCCTGGGAAGGAAGGACGGAGGGAGGAAAAAAAAGAAACCCCCACACTCACTGGTGGGAGGACAGATACACACGGGTCTGTTTATGCTGTCAGTCATCATCCCTGGGAAGAAAACTGGAATGTGTCAAAGAAATTCCAATCAGTGCACGTCTGCTCTTATACAAACATGTTTTTGGATAATATGACGACACAGATCACGTCAACATTGCCTAATTCCAAACTCTGACCCCCCCCCAAAAAAAGAAAGATAAAATAATGATTGTTTTAAAGTCCAGTTTTTCTTCTGAGGATTTTTGCTCAGTATGCAGTAAATATACAAGTGTAAGAGGTATCTATACATCCAGGTATTTCATATTTTCAGGTCCTGATAGAATTAGCAGGTTCGTGTCGCCCTCTGCTGGACACAGCCACAAAATACATGATCTGCTTTCTGGGAGCTCAGGAAAAGTGGCCCCAGAATGTTTTTCTTTATTTGTCAACAATGAAGTGATTCACATATTCACATTTAATCAGGCCAGAGCTTCAATTTTGGGATGAATGTGTGTAAAAACAAACACCTCATCATTCACGGCTTTGGTAAAAGTAGCTCAAAAATTTAAGACTTTTAACTACATTTTTCTGTTTTAATGAAGCCCCCCCATGGTCATTCATCCGGGGTTTCTCTGTGAATATCACAGTCGTGCTCGCTGCTCGCTCAGAGTTGAAGTTTAATTTTTCGCTGTAGAAAGTTTTCTTCCCACAGAGTGAACAGCGGACGCTAATGTTTTTGTCACTTTTTACGCAATCAAACTCAAAGTAATGTGATTACTTCCACGCTTTAAACGCTGCACGGTCGTACTCTCTCCATCACTCCATATTATCTGTTGTTGATCTGCACGTCTGTTGCTGCCACGGACGCCACACGCTCGTACGTCATTATCATGAGACACACAAACAAAAGCACGGTTCAGTAACGCAGCGTGCTTACGGGAAAGTAACAGTAATCTAATTTATTTTTTGCAATAGTAATCCCTTACTTTACTTGTTGCGTGAAAAAGTAATCGGCCCATCTGTGGTGAAGCTGTGTGTCAGTGTCACAAGTACGAGTAAAGAAACCCCAAATCAGGACAGTATGTATATTTAATGGTTACACAAACAGCTCAGAGGACAAAAGAACAACCAAACAAAAGCAGCAGCGCACACACACACATCATCCAGCTCAACAACACACTACACTTACATTACATATTCACTGTTTCTGGAGATTACTTTGGAAGATCGTGTTTCAGTGATTCTAACATGTTTTAAGCTGTGATATAAAACATTGATGGACAATAGCAGGTTGTATGAAAGACTTAAAAATTATTGCTACAATGTTAAAAGGTGACATGTCATAACAGATGCACTATGGTTAATGTGGGGACTCCTCAGGGAAGCCTACTGGGTCCTCTTTATTTGCCCTGTACAGTCAAATATCTGAAAATACAGCTGCATGACCTTCTGTGCTGATGATATCCAGCTTTATATGTGTGTGTAACACCTGCTGAGGATGTTAGTACTAGTGCTTCATAAATAGCTATGCTAAACTTCAAACACCACCTTAAAACCTGTTTTGTTACTGGCCCCGAATGGAGTATTTGCCAGTAAACCAGCCACAGTGGGAACGTTACTTTGATTTCAAACACGTTTCAGCAAAACTTTTATATCACAGGCGCTAACCTTTTAAGATTGACCAATGAACAAAACAGAAGTGGTACTGCTGCCGTCTGTTTGGCCAGCTGAGATGGAAATCTTAGTCTGGCACATTGGGAACAGGAGGCATGGAGCAGCCATGCATACGGGGATTTTCCTGAGAATCACAAATCCAAAGCAGAGCATCTCATTCACACAGACCACACAACGACAGGACAACAACAGACAGCGCACAAATGCAACAGAGCAAGCATGGCATGCAGTATCCATACCCTGCAGGCTGGACATGAAAATAACATTTCAGAAGCATCTTACAATAACGAGGGTAACAGCTGCAAATTTCACTCATTTTCTTTTAAAGGAAATGTTTATGAAAATCTGTACAGACCTTTGGTTGGATATGCACTCCTGTATATACCTCTACTGGTGTACAATATACATATTTCAATAACTCTAATTTAAATACTAATTTGGCTAAAATGAATATAAAAAATAACATGTGTATATATAAGTGTCTCATGCTGTGGTCAGCTGTCCACACGTGAAATGAGCTTAATATGCTTTTCTTCCCTTTGAACAAACAACACAGTCGAGCACTTTTACAGGTTTTCATAAACACAGAGTAGAAAAGGTTTTTAACCATCGCAGACACTGCGCCACAACTTATTACACAGGGTTAATATCTGTATAAAATAGATTTCTTTAAATATTACAAAGGTTAGATTTGACATGGTTCCACAGTAAAAACAGTCGAAGACCATCCAGGTTTTGTTTCAGCAGCAAGAAAACAAAGTACGATAACTACAGAAACTCAGGTTACAACAGTGACAGGTCTTCAGCACAGTCGAAGGAAAAGAGCAGAAACTTCAGTCTGCTTGCATATAAAGTCATATTTAAACGGTCACTTGAAAATACATTTTAAAAGTTTACACTTACTGATCGGCAACCTCATAGGCGGCACATGTTGACGATACGTGTTGTCCACATCCTCTTTCAGCTCCATGTTTGGTGTTGATGTTGAGCAAGTAATTTAGTGTTTTTCAGAGTTTTCTGTAGTGTTACTGGAAACTCGAAATGTCCCAGAAACCAAAACTAGGAGCTAAAAGAGGCAAAAAGTTCCAGAGATGGTGCCGGCGCTTTCTGACAGAAGCTGCCACAAAAACCGAGGACGTGTTTTATAACGCAGTGCCACTGATGCTGGTTCAAAAAAGGAAAAGGCATCAGCTTCCCTGCAGCAACACAGTCAATAGTCTCTTTTCCCGCATACAGTCGGTGGGTGTGCCGTTGCTTAGTTTGGGCCCTCTGATGATTCAAGTGCCTGATTTGGAAATGTTTGCTCTGGTAGTGCGATCCTCGGGTTAATGGAAGGCCACTGAATGAAAGCGTTGGTTTCTGAGCTCACCTCGTCTCTGCCTGCCGAAGTCTCCATCACGTAAGAGTTAAAGTACTGTTTTTACTCCTCGATGAGTTTCCAACATTTATTCAGTATCCAAACAGCAAAAATGGTACCAACCATTATTTCATACATGCAGTCATAGTTCATCATCCTGACTGGTAACCAGTATTATGGTCTGTAGTAGGTCTTTTATCAGGAAGCTGCGGGAAGCTGCGGGAAGCTGCGGGAAGCTGGCCAGCGGGCGATGGCGAGACTTTTGTGCCCTTTGATGTCCGAAGCATAAAAACTCATGTTACAGTATTGGTGTTTAACAGTGATATAATATTCAGCTCAGGGTTTCTGCTGAGACACTAAAGAGCCGCGCCGACCTGCAACCAGAGACCAGACACAGCTGAGAAATGTAGACGACTCCGTTTGACTAAGTGCTGGTGTTCAGGCGGAGGCAGTAGCTCCTCCCACTGGGCAGGCCTTCTTAATCCATATGTCACTTCCTGAGGTTTACGTTGGGCTTCCTGTTTATGTCAGTCCAACATGGCGTCCAGCTGGTCGGCCAGGTCATCGAACATGTTGCCGATGTCGTCCAAAATGGTTCCTGCAGACCTCACTTGGTTCGGTCCACTGGTGTTAAAGAATGAGACACAAATGTACATTACTTACGATGCAAACACAGAAGAGAAGAAAGCTTCCATACAGTCTGAAAGCTGCTGTGACACCAGATAACTACCAAAGTAAGGTCCAAACGAAATGCTTCAGTTGCTGTGGGAAGGGCAGCCATGCTGGGGAAAATGAGTCGACTGTGATTTTGACCTGACCCTCAGGTGGGTGATCTTACCTGTCGGAGCTGTTTTCCACGTTCAGTTTTCTCTCGACGTCTTTTAGAGCTGCTGCCAGAGACGTGCTGGTCTGATCCAGTCTCTGCTGAGCCACCTCCACCCCCACGGACGGCTCAGGGGGAAGACCTGGACCCAATGCATATATGTGAGACCTCCCAGCTGCCAGAGACGGGCTCTGGGGGGCCTGAGCGGATGGAGCTGGAGGCCCGCGGGCGGGTGAGGATGGAGAGGCGAAGGCCAGACTTTGAACCACACTGACGGTCACAGTAGGAGACGACAGTCCTGCAGAAGAAGATATCCATACAGTAAAACACCAACAAGTGCCAAGTGAAGGTTGAGACGTGTCAACCTACAAGTCAAGTTACATCCTTTCATCCATCCATGATGCACTGAGCATTTCTTATCTGTTATTAACCTCTGTCTCTCTTCCACAGCATGTCTTTATCCTGTCTTCCTTCTCTCACCCCAACCAATCACAGCAGATGGCCCCGCCCCTCCCTGAGCCTGTCGAGTTTCTTCCTGTTAAAAGGGAGTTTTTCCTTCCCACTGTCGCCAAAGTGCTGCTCATAGGGGGTCATATGATTGTTGGGTTTTCTCTGTATGTATTATTGTAGGGTCTACTGTACAATATAAAGAGCCGTGAGGCGACTGTTGTTGTGATTTGTTGCTGTATAAATAAAATGTAATTGAATTGAATCATGCATCCATTCTAATCTTCCTTTCCATCTCAAGTTCCACCATCACTGACAAACACGACTGAGATACTTCTATCTAGCAAATCTGCAAATTTGTAATAGTACCAAGTTAGAGAGGCAAGGCTTAGCTGATCTGCATGTGCAGAGGCGAGAGAGTGGATATTTGGTGAAAAGATGATGAAGATGGAGCTGCCAGGTAGGAAAAAAAGACGAAGACGTGCAGAGGGTTAGCATGACAGAAGAGGATGCTGGGATAGAGGCAGATGGTCCACTGTGGAGACCACTAAAGGGAGCACCCAAAAGAAAAAGAACCAAGACCCAGGAAAGCGTCTAAGTTCAACTCAAAAAGTCCAAAGCCCAAAAGTCCCAGTCTCAAGCTCTGTCTACAAGTAAAAGACTCAAAGTAACTACGACATGCCCCTACTCCAAGCCCAGAGCCAAAGTTCCAGTTTCTCTTTCATCCAAGTGAAACCAGAGGGCGTAGTAACAGATCACAAGTCAAAGAAAGTAGGACTCGCATGTTTCATCTACAGTCAAATCAGAATTCAGTCAGTTACTGAGCCCACATTTCCTTAAGAAGCAGAATCTGTGGGTTTTATAATGTCACAGCGTATCAGTGAGGTGTAAGTCTCTTACCCTGTGAAGCCAGCAGACTGTGCCGGACAGGTTTGGGGGCGACAGCAGGTTTAGGGGAGAGAGGAGGTTTAATGGGGGAACCGGTTGCTGGACTGGCTGGCCTCTCCACGCTGGTCTCACTGATTCTCAGGCTGACCTCCGGGTTCAGGGATGGAGGCCTGCTGCTGTCAGACTCGGGCTCGGTGGCCCCTGCTCCCTCTCTGCTGGGGGACCCTCCTCCCTGCTCCTTGTCTTTGGGTTTGTGTCGGCGCTTCACCGTGTCCGACTCTTTCAGATTAAACTCCAGCACCTCCAGATTTTTGGCCGCTGGCTTATCAGGAGGCTCCAGCACGGCCTCAGCCCTGGGCGGACCTGGAGCTTTGGGCCTCTGTTTGATGGTCAGGTTGCCCTCTTCGGCGAAGGGGATGCACTCGCTGGAGCTGTTTTGAGGTGACGAGGAGCGTTCCAGTCCATGACCGTTTGACTCTTCTTCCTCGGAGTCCGATTTGACCCCTCGGTCCTGCTTGGTGCTGCCGTTGTTCTCGGTGGAAACACACTGGCTCTTCACCCTCCTCCTTACTCCTGCAACCTCGGAGCTGAGGGAGGGAGATGGAGCCTCGTGCCGCACAATATCTGGTGTGGAGCTGCTCGTCCCCTCTGCGCCGCTTTCCAGGGACGCTGCGATGCTGCGCACGCTCCCCGGACTGTCAGTCACTACGCCGCCAGTGGACGAAGTCGTGCTGCTGTCGCTCAGCTCGCCACTGGTGTTGCTGCTCACTGAGCTCAGTCTCTTTGGGGGAGGAGGAGGGGGACCTTTTTTCCGGGCACGGACAGCAAACGACTGACTGCGTCCCACGCTGCCATTTTTGTCGGGACTTGGCTGCAGTCGAGCCAGCTGGTGGCGGCCGGGCTTGCGCGTTAAAGTGGCGTAAGATGGCACGTTTCCAGCACGCATCAGCTCCTCATCGTCCTCATCGGGCTCTCCGTCTGACAGAGCGTAGCGGGTGATGCTCTGGGTGCGCTTGTTGGGTGGTGTCAGGGTCATAGCGTGGTTCTGGTGCCTGGGAGACGAGTTCAGGTCTGTGGAACCGCACTGAGAGTGCAGGTAACTGAACCCCTTCAGGGTTGGGGAGCCATGAGGGGAGGAGCCTTGGGATCCAGGCAGTTTGGGCTTTGCGGGGATGGCCGGGTACTTGAACACAGTGGCCGTACCCAGAGGAACCTGTTTTGGCAGAGGCTGCTGCTGTAGGGGCCTCTGGTCCCATCCCTCAGGAAGATTCCTCTCCTTGGCGGGGCTGCCCTCCAGGCTCTCCTGGGACCAGTTCTGGGGGGTGATGGAGGCTGTAGGAGGCTCCTGTGAGCGTCCAGAACCTCTGGACCGGGTGTCAATGCTCTCCTGGCTCTGGGACATCCCCACCGCATTCTTGATGGCCAAACCTTCCTCGCAGTCTCCGTAGTGGCTTGACATTGCTGTCTGAAGCTCGGCGCTCAGCTCGCTGTCCTGGAAGGTCAGCATCTTCGGGGTGTGAGGTGAAGAGCATTCGCTGCCAGCATCGGCCTCAATGGCGACCAGGTGAAGGGCTCCGGGACCTTTGCGTCGCAGCGTGCCTTGGCCTGATTCAGCCTGAAGGATCGCTCTCTGGATGTCACACAGCTTCTTAACTGCCAACATCAGCTTCTTCTGGTGGCCTGGAAGCAAATTGAATTATCAGACTCAAAACACAGACAGAAACACAGTCCACAAACTCAAAGATCCAACGAGTCCTCACCCAGCTTGGTGATGCCGATCTCCTGCAGATCCTCCCAGGTGAGGTCTTTGACGATGCTGATGGAGTCATAGCCATTTTCTGAGAGTTTTTTGTGGTACTGTGGGAGGCCGATGGCACTGAGCCACTCGCAGAGATCAGACTGTGAGAAAAGGCCACGTGAGTTGGATCAGGTGAAAAGTATTGATCTTATTATGCAGCAGTGTGTGCACGAAACAGCGGACAGTCTTACTGGGATGTACTCTGGCAGCCACTCGGGGATGTTCAGGTTGTTGATCTCAATGGAGATTTTCTTGCGGTGTCCTGGTTTGGTCACTCCGATGGCCGTGAGATCCTGCACACATTAAACATCAGTGAGTCACCACACGCCACACGCAGAGCCGCATAGTCCTGAGACTGCATCTGAGACTGAGTTTATATCAGTGGTTTACAGTCAGCGTGACACGGGTCAATACTTCACTGGATTATTCAGTTAATCACAAAGAAGAATCTGTCTATGAAAAAAAGGTTCTGTAATTTGTAAGTTTTTACATTGTGTCAAGAATATTTTCGAATTATGAAATACTCTTTAACTTTCACTGATCTTTAGATCATTTTAAACCGGAATAAATAGTGAATTGAATGTGCGAGTGAATGTGAGTGTGAATGGTTGTCTGTCCTTGTGTGTTGGCCCTGCGACAGACTGGCGACCTGTCCAGGGTGTACCCTGCCTCTCGCCCTATGACAGCTGGGATAGGCTCCAGCGCCCCCCGCGACCCTGAAAAGGATAAGCGGAAGCGAATGGATGGATGGATGAATTTACACATTTACAAACGTTTCGCTTCTAATTTTTCTTTCTAACATTTATAAAAAGTTCTGTCACCACTGTGATGTCACCTGTTGGTTTTTGAAGCTTGTGAGCTTTTTTTCGGAAACAGAAACCTTTGGGCAACAAGCGGCGTGGATCTGGAAAATTATTTTTTCATGACATCTAATAGAATTCTAGAATTTTATTATATTTTATGAAGGAGGAAGTCATCTACATAAATCAAACAGTTTGTGTATCAGGCTGTAAACACGTTTGTTTCAGCTGTAAAGTTTTAACATGGGAGTTTATGGGGACTAACTCACTGCTGCCCCTCCTGGGTGTTGGAGAAACTGCAGCTTTTGGTGGTTCAGCGCTAGCCTCATTTTATCAGCTCCGGAGGTTGTCATTTAAGTGAAATCACAATGCCACAATGAGTGTAAAAAGAAAACGCAGAAGTCATGGGAGAAGAGTACAAGGATCTAAAACCTGCAGGGTGTGTTCAGGTCATTGTGAATCAGGTCCAAGTGTGCTGGGACCTGTTTATGTCAGGGGTCCTCTTAGATGGAGATGCAGTTTGTTTTCCTTTGGGTTGGTTCTGATGCAGTGGGTCTAAATTTGGGTCATCCTATGTTGATACTGAGGGCGGATGACTTCAACAGAAGTTGTGCAGTTCTTTTTTAATAAAGGAGTGAAGGGTCACCTCAGGGGTCATCCTGCTGATGGTCGGTACATCATATCCAGCGTTCAGGAAGTTTCCGGTGTACTGCTCGAGCTGGAACTCACTTAGCCACTGATAGATGGCTTCTGCATCCTAAAACACACACAGACATTAATTCATCAGGTGATACACGCAAGTAAGATCTTACTTCTTTTAGTTACAGCTTTTAAATAGAACCAGAGGCCAGCTCAGAGGAATCAGGTTTATGTAAACTCTCAGTTTGTTAAACCTGCTTTCTGGAACTTTCCCACGCTGATGTGCAAATTATTGTGATGCAAAACAAAAACTAACAGCATGAAGTTGGTTTTAAAGTGCTGCTTTTTACCTTCCCATCCAGCAGCTGCTGAGGACGAACAAACTGCTGGGAGAAGCTCTGCTCTGCAGGTCTCTGCACCGTCACTGTCTGCCTCCGAGGAGTCCCGCCTACACGAAGGAGATGATCAACGCAGATCAAACACACCTTAGATATTATTTACTGCAGCACCTCAAAGTGACAGGAGGTAAAATAAGGCAGGAAATGGAACGGAAGGACCAATGTATGCTGCTGCAGAACATATCTCTGCTTCACAGATGGTGCATTACGACTTTTATCGTAATTTCAGATGTGATTTAAGACCAGTGTTGGGAAGATTACTTTTAAAATCTATTCCACTACAGATTACAGATTACATGGCCCAAAATGTATTTTGTAACATATTCGGTTACATTACTCAATGAGAGTAACATATTCTGAATAATTTGGATTACTTAATATATTATCATGCTTTTTACAACTATATGAAAGTACTATGCCCCTCTGCGAATCGCTACCTTATCGCGGTGGAGGGGTTTGTGTGTCCCAGGGATCCCAGGGGCTATGTTGTCTGGTGGCTAGCCCCTTGGTAGGGTCTTCCATGGCAAACTGGTCCTGGGTGAGGGACCAGACAAAGAGTGATTTAGGAGACCCCTATGAAAATACCACCGAGGGAACAGTTCACCCTGCCCGGGATAGGGTTACTGGGGCCCCACCCTGGAGCCAAGCCCAGGGAGGGTACCCGAGGGCGAGCGTCTGATGGCCAGGCCTTAGTCCATGGGGCCCGGCCGGGCACAGCCCGAAAAAGGGAGATGAGCCCATCTTTCTGCAGGCCCACCACCGCACGACTCACCGTAGGGGTCGGGTGCAATGTGAGTCGGGTGGCAACCAGAAGCGGAGGTCCTGGCGGACCGATTCCCAGCTACAAAGACTGGCAACTGGGACATGGAATGTCATCTCTCTGGTGGGGAAAGAGCCCGAGTTAGTGCGTGAGGTTGAGAGGTACCAGCTAGATACAGTCGGGCTCACCTCAACGCATGGCCTGGGCTCTGGAACCAGTCTCCTGTAGGGGCTGGACTCTGTCTCGGTCTGGAGTTGGCCCTGGTGAGAGGCGTCGGGCTGGGGTGGGTATCTTGTTATCCCCTCGGCTTGCTGCTGGTATGTTGGGGTTTCTCCCAGTGGACGAGAGGGTTTGTTCCCTTCTCCTTCGGGTCAGGGAACGGGTCTGACTGTCATCTGTGCTCATGCGCCGAGTGGCAGTTCAGAGTACCCAGCCTTTTTGGAGTCCCTGGTTGGGGCACTGGAGGTAGCTCCCCCTGGGGACTCTGTTGTCCTACTGGGAGACTTCAGTGCTCACGTGGGCAACGACAGTGAGACCTGGAAGAGTGTGATTGGGAGGAATGGCCTCCCGGATCTGAACCCGAGCAGTGTTTTGTTACTGGACTTCTGTGCAAACCAGTTTGGCCATAACGAACACCATGTTCGAACATAAGAGTGTCCATAAGTGCACGTTGCACCAAGAAACTCTAGTCCACAGGTAGATGATCCATTTTGTAATCCTATCACCAGACCTGAGGCCTTATGTTTTGCACACTCGGGTAAAGAGAGGGGCTGAGCTGTCAACTGATCAACACCTGGTGGTGAGTTGGATCAGGTGGCGAGGGAGGACACTGGACAGACCTGGCGTGCCCAAACGTACAGTAAGGGTGTGCTGGGAACGTCTAGCAGAGGCCCCGGTCCGCGAGATCTTCAACTCACACCTCCGGCAGAGCTTCAACAGCATTCCGAGGGAGACTGGGGACATTGAGTCCGAATGGACCATGTTCAGCACCTCCATTGCTGAAGCCGCTGCACTTAGCTGCGGGCGCAAGGTAGTTGGTGCCTGTCATGGTGGTAATCCCCGAACCAAATGGTGGACACCAGAGGTGAGGGGAGCCACCAAGCTGAAGAAGGAGTCCTATCGGGCTTGGTTAGCCTGTGGGACTCCGGAGGCAGCTGATAGGTACTGACAGGCCAAGCAGAATGCAGCGGGGGGTGGCAGAAGCAAAAACTCGGGTGTGGGAGGAGTTTGGAGAGGCTATGGAAAAAAAGACTTTGGGACTGACTCGAAGAGATTCTGGCAAACTGTCCGGCGACTCAGGAGGGGAAAGTGGTGCTCTACCTGTATTGTGTATAGTGCGTGTGGAGTGCTGCTGACTTCGACTGAGAAAATTGTCAGGCGGTGGAAGGAATACTTCGAGGATCTCCTTAATCCCACTGGCACGTCTTCCGTGGTGGAAGCAGAGTCTGGGGACGAAGGGGATGACCCACCAATCTCTGGGGGCGAGGTCACTGAGGCAGTTACAACTCCTTGGTGGCAGAGCCCCTGGGGAGGACAAGGTCCGCCCCGAGTTCCTGAAGGCTCTGGATGTTGTAGGGCTGTCTTGGTTGACAGGTCTCTGCAATGTTGCGTGGAGATCAGGGGCAGTACCTGTGGACTGGCAGACAAGAGCGGTGGTCCCCATCTTTAAGAAAGGGGACCGGAGGGTGTGTTCCAACTACAGGGGAATCACACTCCTCAGCCTCCCTGGGAAAGTCTATGCCAGGGTGCTGGAAAGGAGAGTTTGTCCGCTAGTCGAACCTCGGATGCAGGAGGAACAATGCGGTTTTCGCCCTGGTTGTGGAACACTGGACCAGCTCTTTATCCTCTCGGCGCATGGGAGTTTGCACAACCAGTCTACATGTGTTTTGTGGACTTGGAGAAGGTTCTGTGGGGAGTGCTCCGGGAGTATGGGGTGTTTGGCCATTCAGTCCTTATACGACCATTGCAAGAGCTTGGTCCCCATAGCCGGCAATAAGTTGGACTTGTTCCTAGTGGGTGATGGGCTCCGCCAGGGCTGCCCTTTGTCACCGATTCTGTTCGTAGTTTTTATGGACAGAATTTCTAGGCGTAGCCAAGTGGCGGAAGGCTTTCACTTGGGTGGTCTCAGGATCTCATCTCTGCTTTTTGCAGATGATGTGGTCCTGTTGGCTTCATCAAGTGATGGCCTCCAGTTTGCCTTGGAATGGTTCGCAGCTGAGTGTGAAGAGGTGGGAATGACAATCAGCACCTCCAAATCTGAGGCCATGGTCCTCAGCCGGAAAAGGGTGGAGTGCCCATTCCGGGTCAGGGATGAGTTCCTGCCCCAAGTGGAGGAGTTTAAGTATCTCGGGGTCTTGATCACGAGTGATGGGAGAAGGGAGCGGGAGATCGACAGACGGATTGGTGTGGCTGCAGTGATGCGGACGCTGTACTGGTCTGTTGTGGTGAAGAGGGAGCTGAGTGTAAAAGCGAAGCTCTCAATTTACCGGTCGACCTACCCTCACCTATGGCCACGAGCTGTGGGTAGTGACTGAAAGAACGAGATCGCGGATACAAGCGGCGGAAATGAGCTTCCTCCGAAGGGTGGCTGGCCTCTCCCTTAGAGATAGGGTGAGAAGTTCGGCCATTCGGAAGGGGCTCAGAGTAGAGCAGCTGCTGCTCCACATTGTAAGGAGCCAGCTGAGGTGGTTCAGGCATCTGACAAGGATGCCTCCCGGGCGGCTCCTGGGCGAGGTTTTCCGGGCATGTCCCACTGGGAGGAGGCCCCAGGGCAGACCCAGGACACGCTGGAGAGATTATATCTCTCGGCTGGCCTGGGAACACCACCCCCGGATAAGCTGGAGGAGGTGGCTGGGGAGAGGGAGATCTGGGCTTCTCTGCTTGGGCTGCTGCCCCGCAACCCGGCCCCGGATAAGCGGAAGAAAAGGGATGGATGGATGGATGTACTATTGCTGTGTAATTTATTACTATTGCTGAAGGTTGCTCACCATACCAATATCAACTAGATTTTTTAATCTTAATATAAAATGAGTAACAGTAAGGTGGGCATTAGGTAAGGCTGCACTTTTTGCAGCGATCTCGTATAGAAAAATATTTCTGTATCAGTAATATGTTTTCTTTTTGTCTGTTAATAATCATGTGGAACTGCACATGATTATTTGCAGCTAGCAGGTTGTTAATGCTATCCATCAAGTCTAAAAACAGCATGTTAATACGTGGAGATCCTGAAGGCTGAAAGTGTTCTAACATCTCAGCTGTTTGTTTTCATTCAGGCATACATGTGTACTATGTTTATTAAGAGAGATTAAGCTTGTGTTTCTGTCATGTAGTGATTGTGCTTAACTGTATGAAGCTTATTAGACATTATGAAACAGATGATACATAAAAGCAAATCTTGCCAAAGTGCTTAAAAAACTTTTTGAAATTACCTTTTTTTTCTTAAAGAAATCTACTACATCATTAGTAAGTTTTATGTCATGTGTAATTTCCATTGCAAATATTAATCACAGTTAAATTAAGAGGGGATGGAGCTGTGATGTCATCAAGTACACTGCCGTTCCAATTGTGGAAAGATTGCGCTGTGTTCTCAGGAAATCTTGAGTATTTACAAACAGTCTAACAGTCTATGATCTAACCTCAGCTAACGCCAGCTAATAATGTTAGCTCGGTGGAGAGTAGCCTTCATTAATAGTAATAAAAATCACACAGCAATAGAACATCGAAGATACTGAATCCAATTCTTCTTAAGGAGTGGTGTTGGAAATTCCAAGTAAGAATTCCTGCCCGTGCACTGCTGGCTCTGTTGTGCTGGCTCCGGGTCCATTGCGTAACTGACACTATTAACAGGACGCTTACATTAGAGCCTCTTATTGAGTGTTTTGTTTGGGTTTTCAGCAATGAGAATCAGTGTATTAATCCCAGAAGGAAATTGAGTAAAGTGCCGCGGGTCGTACTTGAACACGGGCCGGCCGCTCTCAGCTATGCACCATATGCTTGCATGCTCATCCAACTGACCTACACCTACCCTCCACTGCATTTAATCACCAAAATTGGAGAAAGCATAGAGAGGGGATAGCCTGACATATGAAACAGGAAATGACCGCCGAGTATTCTATTTATTTCAACAAAGTAACTGTATTCTGATTACCACCTATTTAAACGGTAACTGTAAGGGAATACTCATATTTTGTATTTTAAATATGTAACACCAGTACATGTATTCTGTTAGTCCCCAACACTGTTCAACACACAGACAGTCGCAGCAGATGGCCCCGCCCCTCCCTGAGCCTCAGGTTACTTCCTCTTATAAGGGGGTTTTTCTGCTCATAGGGGGTCATATGATTTTGGGGTTTTTCTCTGTGTGTATTATTGTAATATAATGAATTGAATTGAACTGAATAGGTACCTGCAGGATGATCGGCCGGCCTGCCAAAGTCAGCAGACTGCCCTGGATCAACAGCAGAGGGCGCCGCCTGCACATAAAAACATGTAAAACAGCAGCGGCGCAGTCAGCGAGCAGCACAGAGCTTCACATCAACACACAAAATAAAATAATTTAGAAGAAAAACTATAAATGCAAAGGCAAATCTGTGCAAATCGTGACACATGAGAGATTTCAGCAAATCTTTAGGTCAGTTTAGGAGCTTTTACTGAGTCTGACTCTCAGGTATTCAAATCATTAATGTGATAAGCATTTTGGATTAACAGGCTTCTCCCTTATGAGTCCAGTTTTCTCTAACCCTTTTTTCAGCCATCATTATCTGATCCTATATTTCGAGATTGGCATGACAGGGGCATTACATGTTTCAATGATCTGTTTTTTGACAATACCTTTACATCTTTTGCTCAGCTTTCTGAAAAGTTTAATCTCCCACGTACACATCTTTGCAGATATGTGTAGATCAGACATTTCCTTCAATCTCAGATTCCAAATTTCCCGGTAGCTCCAGCTGCAAGCCCAGGGGATATGCACCTTACTCTAGTTCCAACACGTAAAGGGTTTATCTCTTATCTATGACAGGCTGGTGAGCATGAACGTTTCCTCGATAGATTGGATTAAAACGGCCTGGGAACAAGATTTAAATCAGTCATTGTCTATGGATACACGAGACTTAATGTGCCGCCACTGTCTTTTACAATTTAAGGTCGTGCATAGGTTCCATCTCTCCAAAGTCAAACTATCTCGTACGTATCCGAATGTTGACCCCTCTTGTGATAAGTGTGGGAGTGCGGAGGCTTCCCTTATCCATATGTTCTGGGCGTGCCCTAGCCTGGAGAGATATATTTCAAACCTTGTCCCTAACTCTTGGACACCATATGGATCCTAATCCATTAGTTGCTCTTTTTGGCACCACCGGGGAGGCTGATGCACGGTTGACCTCGTCACAGCGTTGCACGCTCTCCTTCGCCTCCCTTGTAGCTAGACGTACAATCCTACTAAGATGGAGGGCTGCCCCTTTGCCCAGCCAGGCTCAATGGCTGAGGGACCTTATGTATTATCTGAGCCTTGAAAAGATCCGGTATGCGATTAGTAATAACAGCGGCAAGTTTTACAAGGTGTGGGGGCGATTCCTGAAACACTTTTCCAGCCTTGGAATCCGACTTCCAGCATTACTCAGTAAATCCTCCCCCCTTCTTCTTCTTTTGTAAACTGATAAAAGCAATAATAAGACATGTGAGCGTTCACTCAGTTCAAGTCAAATATGAAATGTTTCCATCCACAGTGCAGTGATAACTTC